>NC_134106.1:72000000-72320000 GCF_040939455.1 Microcebus murinus | reverse complement strand
TGTTACATGCTGTGCACAGAGCTGGGTGATACAGGGCCTTAAAAGTAATGAAGACCTGACCTTGCCTTCAAGCATAGACAGTCCACAAGCATGGTGACCCGCTGCAAGTGTCAAGGCAGGAAGACCTGGCTTCCACTAAGGTGGGGGAGAGGAGGAATCCAGGAAGGCAGTCACCTAGGAGGTAAGTCGGCACTGTCATCACCCTGAAGATGGGCCGAGGCTGAACTCAGAGAAGGTCAAGATCTTCAGGGAAGCAGAGCCCGCATGAGTCAGAGGCCTCGGCGTGGGGATGTGCCGGCACACAGAGGAGACAGGAGTCGCTGCTTGACCAGATCATGGGATTCATGTTGGCCCTGAACATTATAGACCTCAGCATGGCAAGTTAGGGGGATTGCTTCCTTGGTTCAGGCCTAGGAATTGCCAATTTATTTTTAACATCCCTTTGTATTAAAACACCAACTCTCAAGAGTTTCTCTGCCACACTCATATGACAAGGTCCACACGCCTCTCCCACACCCCACAAGGACCTGCATGTACATCCGTGTTCCAGCGTGTTCCCACTGTCACCACACCCCTCAAATCACATTCAAAGCACATCCTCACATACAAATGAGTGATGATGGCGTCATTATGGAGGCAAACTGCCATTTGATCTACTCTATGTATAAAAGGCAATTATCGGCCAGGTGCAGTGGCTCACGCCTGTAATCCTAGCACTCTGGGAGGCCGAGGCAGGCGATTGCTTGAGATCAAGAGTTCGAAACCAGCCTGAGCAAGAGCGAGACCCCCGTCTCTACTAAAAATAGAAAGAAATTAATTGGCCAACTAAAAATACATAGAAAAAATTAGCAAGGCATGGTGGTGCATGCCTGTAGTCACAGCTACTCAGGAGGCTGAGGCATGAAGATTGCTTAAGCCCAGGAGTTTGAGGTTGTTGTGAGCTAGGCTGATGCCACGGCACTCTAGCCTGGGCAACAGAGTGAGACTGTGTCTCAAAAAAGAAAAGCAATTATTCCCAAACTGCAAAATTTAAGAATTATTTAGCAATAGAGCTCACAACAGGTCGTATGAGGTGCCAACATGTCTTGCCTCTGCAGCCAAAAGTGCCAAATTAAAGGCAAAAAGTCTGGCTGGGCACTGTGGCTCACACTTGTAATCCTAACACTTTGGGAGGCCAAGGAGGGAGAATTGCTTGAGGCCAGGAGTTCGAGACCAGCTTGAGCAAGAACGAGATGTCATCTCTACAAAAAAATAGAAAAATGAGCTGGCATGGTGGTGCTGGTTCCTGTTATTTGGGAGGCTGAGGCAGGAGGACTGCTTGAGCCCAGGAGTTTGAGGTTGCAGTGAGCTATGATGACACCACTGCACTCTAGCCTGGGTAATAGAACAAGAAAAAGGAAGAAAGGAAGGAAGGAAAGAAAGACATAAATCTAAATCTACTGTGGTTGTCCTTAGCATCAAGTACAAACATTTAAGGTTATGATCTGAATACTTACAAACCCTTATTCATTCATTTTCTGAACTAATTGTTCAGAAATTTCTCTAATCCTTTGATTAAATTATTTCCATTTTTAGCATCATTTATCCCCTAACACCCACCCACCAGCTGTTATTACAGGAAAGGCCACATGTGTGTTTGTGTATCTGCCAGGGCTAATCCTGGTGTTCCCACAGGCTCACATGGAATTACACTGGCTAAAAGCCCAGCTGTCTCCGCTGGTCCTAGAGAAGCTCATAACAGGTTCAATTTTCCAAAAAAGCCTGGCTGACGGTAATTTCTTTAAAAGTACTCAGGTTTTTCTCATGTTCCCCTCTATCTCTTCCCTTACACATATACATATACATATACAAATGCACATACACAACCTCCTGTACACTTACATCTCCTTAACCAGAATCATTTAAGAACTTGGTCAAGCATTTATTTAAAGAACTTTTTAAAAAATCCACTAGCTTTCCTTGCTCCTTCTTAACAAACTTTGTGATGAATTGGATTAATCTATAAAATTCACATTATTAGTTGTGGCAGGCTGAATAACAGCCCTCCCCAAATTAGGGCAAAGTCAATGTCCTAATCCTCAGGACCTGTGAATATGTTACCTTACACGGCAAACAGGCCTTTGCAGATGTAATCAAAACTAAAAACCTTGAGATGGGCACAGTATCCTAAATTATCTAGGTGGGCCTCATGTCATCACAAGGTCCTTATAAGAAGGAGGCAGGAGGTCCAAGGGGGAGAAGATGCTACACTACTGTCTTAACTAGGAAGGGGGCCAGGAGCCAAGGAATGTGGGCAGTCTCAAGAAGCTAAAGATGGCAATGAAACAGAACTGGGAGCCCATTTTAGACTTCTAGCCTCCAGAACTATAAGATAATAACTGTGTGTTGTTTTAAGGGTATGGTAATTTGTTACAGCAGCAATAGGCAACTAATACATTGGTTTATTATTGCAATCACTTATTTCCCTTTTTATAATAATAACATGCATATTCCTGTTTCTTACCTGAGTTTCTGGCTCTAACCATTCTGAGGTCCCAGAACCAGCTTTCAAGTCTTCTAAAATTGAGGGATGGGTACCCTTTCCTTTATTAAGATTAAATATGATTAACTGAACTGGCAAGAGCAAAAGAAAATGAAGCAGACAGTACTTTAAAGCCCACTTAGGGGACAGTGAGAAGTGATGGCTGGACAAGACGTGGGGACACTCAGTCCTGCTTTATGACTCACCCCTGTGTTGACCTGGGGAAGGCCCATGACCTCTCTAGGCCTCAGTTTCCCCATTTGTAAGAGATGATTGAATAAATTCAATGGGTCTCAACCTTCTGGATTGGGGACCATTTGAAAGTAATGAAAGCTATGGACTTTCTCTCCAGAAATAAAAAGCATGCATGCACAGCTACATAAACGTTGATCCTCCAATTATAGGTGTTTCCCTAGCTAAGGATTCATGGATCCAAATGAGGAACCCCAAGTCTAGACAAACTCTAAATTCAAGATAAACTGAGATACACTCAAATTCTGGCACTGCTAAAAATGAATAACTAAATAGTATTTTAGTTCCTAGCACTTCCCACAAGCACCATTCCTGTGCAATTTCTTATATTTGATGATATAATAAAATAATAATGAGAGTGAGCTCCATTCCTCGATTAGCATAGCACTCCTCTCTTGTTGCACCGGAGTCCTTTGCATGTACTGAGGAAATCATGTAACCCACAGAATCTCAGGCTGGAAGAGATCTTGCGGGTCATATTTCCCTTCTGTTGCACAACTCTCCGTGTAAGCAGAACCTTGCCAGGTCTTTACCAGGAAATAGTGAGGGGCCTCGCAGATAGCCCTGTCCATTGTCAGACAGCACTGACAGGCCCATTCTACCCACTGGGCAATCAAGGCTCAGTGCCGAGGGCCTAAAAGCTTCCGGGTGCCCCAGAAAATGTCTGGGACCTTAAAACACCTTTTAATAATGCTAAAAAAATAAAAACAAAAATAAAACAGAAAAAGCAAAATGAAAACCAATAACAATTTCAAAAGCAGAATTGTAAAAATCCATTCAGAAGTGATAAGCAGAACTACACTTCACATATCATGAGGTGGCACCTCCGAAGGTAAGGAGTTCCAGAGCCTACGTAATTTTTGCATGCCTTGAGCTCTGACTCCTGGGGCTTTTTCTCCTTCCCACTTTGACCTGAAAGATGACTCTGAAACTTCTGTCCAAGGAGCCTAAAGGTTTTAACTTTTCAGTTAAAAAAAAATGCTCAGCACCCTCCTTTTTTTCAAATGATAGCTTATTATTTGTAGATGGCTATTAGAAGAGATTCTCCAACTTAACTGTGTAACATGCTTCAGATTCCTTCACCTGCTTGATTCTGAACTCATTCCAGTTTGACCATATATCTATTATGTACGGATATTGTTTGACGGTTATGATGATGATGGTGATGATTATGATGCAATTTTATTCATGCTGCTAAAAATTGTCCTCCATGGGTTTTATTCTGTAGATCAACTGGGTTATCTAACTGATTGATTTTAGAGTTTAGAGAAAATGAAGGTTCTATTTCAGGGTCTGGAAGAGTCCTTCTAGGGCCACCCACAGAAAATATAAGAATCTAATAATTTCCTTGCTGAAAGACATGAGTCACTCTTAAGGCTAAAACCATTTATCTTCTCATTCTACTTGACATGAAATAAACTAAATAAGCTAAAAATGAAAAATAAAAGAATACAATGACAATAAGGAATAGAATAAAAGTAAGCTAAAGAAACAAGAAAGAAACTTAAAGCTTAGATATTTTTAGAAGTACACATAAGAAAAATGGATACTTTTAAAAATAAGATAAAAGATACGCAAAATTTTTAAAAGACATAACTAATTGAGGACTACAAAACAGTTGAAATCAAAACAAAAATGATCCAAAAGAATTCCCACAATTTAGAAGACCTGGATATAAAGGAGTAATAAACAATGAAGGCCAGGTGTGGTGGCTCAGGCCTGTAATCCCAGCACTTTGGGAGGCCAAAGTGGGAGGATCATTTGAAATCAGAAGTTCAACACTAGCCTGGGCAACACAGCAAGACCCCTGTATCTACAGAAAAATTAAAAATAAAAATAATTTTTTAAAAAAAATAGCCAGGCATGGTGGCACACACTTGTATTCCCAACTACTCAAGAGGCTAAGGCAGAAGGATTGCTTGAGTCCAGGAATTTGAGTCTATAGTGAGTTATGATCATGGCACTGCACTCCAGCCTGGGCAACAGAGCAACACCCCATCTCTTAAAAAATATATATATATAAGACCTTTGAAAAGAAGAAGAAAGTAAAAAAATAAATTTTTTTAAAATAAGCTATGCATATATTAATACTTAAATATTGAGGGCATCAAAAGAGAACAGACAATTCATAAAAGAATAAATATTAATGACTAATAAAAATGTTCACTTCTCTAACATTAAAGAAATCAAATTAAAACAATACTAAAATAAGTTTTTACAGGTTAAGTTGGAAATATGAAAAAGTAAAAGATAGCTTTCTCTGTTGGCCAGTATTGGGATGGAGAGACAAGCCCCATGCTACTAGTGGAGAAAAGTATGATCTCCTTTGGTGAGGTGATTTGGAAATCTATATCAAAAGCCTCAAAAACGTCTTTCAAACCCAAAATTTCTACTTCTAGGAGTTTATCTTTAATAAATAATCAGAGATATTTGGAAATAATGACTAGGAAAAAATGGAAAACACCCCTGATATCCAAAATATGGCATCTAATTCAATTAATACACAACAGTCAACAAAAGGAATACTATGCAGCCACTAAAATGGTGCAGAAAGATATTAATGGTTTTGAAAGTTACAACAAATTGTGAAGTAAAGAAAACAGGTTACAAAATAATCCCACTTTTTTGAGGAAAAAAAATATATATACAACTTCAAATTGGTACTAATTGATCAATACTTATGTGCACATATGCAAATAACATTCACAAGACGTCAGGCAGGAGGAAGGGAGGAAGAGGGGATAGGTAAATTCACACCTAATAGGTGCGGTCTGTCTGGGGATGGGCACACCTGTAGCTCTGACTCAGCTGGTGCAAAGGCAATATATGTAACCTCAATGTTTGAACCCCTGTAATATTTTGAAATTAAAAATTTTTAAATAAATAAATAAAATCAAGTCAACAAAAGGGGACATATGTCACTAATTTCAGCTTGCTAGGCAACTAGTCTACTCCACTGCATCTCTTCTATTGCTCAGGAGATGCAGAAAGTTTAGGAGAAATTATGTACCATTTAAGACAAATATATATTGATTGATTTTTGTTTACTAAAATAGAATAATTATAGGAAAACTATTTAATCTGTAGACTTTGTGTTGTCTTATTTCTCTAAGCGAACTTCCTATTTGATCTTTCAGTCTTACTAACAGAAATAAAATTAATATTTAGAATTCTGCTTTAGGAAAATGAAGGAATGTCAATCTGTATCTTCTGTCTCATTCTCTGAAATTTTTCATATATAATCAAAACTTCTTAAAACTAATATCGAAGACAAATATTTTTCTTACTTTCATACCAATTGATATTCAGGGTCATTGTCACTTTATGTGTTTAGGGTTGCAAGACGAGAACTTCAGAAGCTGATAATTTCCTGTAGGGTAACTTACATATCTATAATTATATGTACTTATTTTATAATGATTCCTTTGGTATGTGATCTGAACCATTTAGAGATATAAATTCATCATTCATATTTTTACTTCTTAAAATAATAATTTTAAAACCAAACAAAAAATATATATAACTTAATTACATTGAATGAAATATTATTTAATGTATCACTTAATAATCTTAAATTATTAAAATAATTAAATGATTATTAAATGCATCATTTTTATTCACTACTAAGAAAGCAAAAATCATTCTTTCAATTAAACCATAATGAGCCATAAATTTTAGGATACATCATGATTTAAATGTTAAAATGAAATAATGTATATTCTGAAATTGACAAAATATGTGTCCTGGAGTTGATAAATGTGGCCCACTCTATGTGTGCCATTTTCCTTCCATTCTAAAATAAACTTCTTCCCCCATATTTTAATAGCTGGAATTTAGAAATAGGTCTTGTAATCAAGGTATTCATTTAATGTAGTGTTTCTCCCAGGACCCCCACCCCACCTATGACTCATCACGATCAAGAAAATATTTAATATGCAATATATTTGCATGAGACAACAGAGGATGTACACAAGAATGTTAATAGTTTTTTTCCAAATGGTAAGATTGCAAAGAATTATTATTTTCTTCCTTTGGTTTTTCTATAATTTATACATTTTCTAAAATGAGAAAATCTGAACAATGCCAACAACAAAACAGCATCAAAAATTCCCAACGCCCCCTCCAAAAAAACAGCATGAATACCCACATTACCTCCATTTTACATAGAGGCAAGCAGGATCATGTGGGCTAAGGTATGGCGGAACTCCCACTTGCTGTCCTCCCAAGAACAAGGAACCCTCAGAGAAGAGAGCTAAAGGGGCAGGGAGCCACATTTACCAGCCCATGCACCATCCTGGTGTCTCATCTACTGTAAAATACTGTATCCAAGAAAAGCAACTCCTTTGTAAGCAGACCTCAGCCTACTACTGCACCTTCACTCCTTTCCAGTACCCAATCAAAACAACCAAGAGGGGTGGCAAATAGACTTCGTTTCAAATGTCAGTTCCCAATGATCAGTAGTAGCCCCTTGGAGTGCCCTGCTGGAAAGGATTCTGAGGCCAGTTGGAGTTCTGGAGCAAGGTGTGCTTGGTTGATTAGTCATGAGTATTTGCTAAGCCTGAAAGAATTTTCCCAGCTTTATTCTTGCTCTCTTACATTTAAGCAGGCCACCTGCTTTTCTAAAGAGCAAAAACAAAAAGAGATCCTAACCAGACTAAGGACTGTAATTTAAGGGCCTGGTTTCTGTTAATGCTAAGCTGGGGGCCTATTCTAGCAAAGACACAATTCAAACTTGCAAATCAGTATTTCATAGTGCAGCATTATATTTTAAAGTTGAATACACATATATTAATGACCCAATAATTTCACTCCCGGGATACACACTTCATGTATCTCCTCTTGAAGATAGGGAGATAGGGAACCTACAAAAATGTGCATAGCAATCATTTACAGGAGAATGGAAAAATTAATTGTTTGTAATTAATACAAACACACACAGTTTATTCATATTATTAATATTTTCACAAAACCATATGGGTGAATAATAAAAAAAACAATTGAGTGAAACATGCAAGTGGCATAAAACCATATATAATATTGTACCTTTGTTTAAAAGATCAAAAACAAAACATAAAAACTAACTTATACATCGTTTAGAAATATATAACTATGTGGTAAAATTATTATTTAAAAGGCAGTAGAATATGCAACACAAAACTTAAGACAGTTACCTTTGGGGCTGGTATGGGACAGGATAGATAAAGGTAAAGAAGATACAATATGTTGGAATATTCTAGCTGAGTTGGTGTTCATTTATTGCTATGCTTTATATTATATATGTCACAATATATAATGTATATGTTAGAATATATATGATAGTAGTTAGAATACTATGTATTACATATATTGTTTAAAGAATTAATTTTTGTTTAATGCAGTGCTCAACTAAAAATACGATCTTTCCTCATGTTTGTATTGGAAGGGAAGGGCAGAAAGCCTGTCTTGCAATAACGTTGATTAGAACTTGCCACCTTTATAAAGTGACTTTTGTGGGTAACTCAGGCCTACCTCCTTCTTATCTTTAGGGCTGAGCCTCACCAGAAGCCTAAAGTGGATACGACTTTCCTTTGATGCCTCGCTGGGCTGTCTCAGGTATAACCAAAGAAATAACAGCCTCTCATCTGTGCAGCGACAAGTTTGGATAATGCATTTTGAAAAAACCATCTCTTTTAGATTTTTTTCAATCATTTTAAAGATCATTTACTCCAAACATCCCAATTTGTATTACTTTATTACTATCCTAATGTAACATGTAATGGAGCATTTTATCTATAATATGCACTGAGGTTGTTTTTATTACTTCAAATGAATGACAAATTATTTATAACAACAAAAACATGGAAACAACCTAAATGTCCAGTCATCAGCAAGTGACAGAAGAATGTGCAACCTTTTAATACTATGTCTCTGGGCTGGGTGCAGTGACTCACGCCTGTAATCCTAGCACTCTGGGAGGCAGAGGTGGGAGGATCGCGCAAGCTCAGGAGTTCGAAACCAGCCTGAGCAAGATCGAGACCCCGTCTCTACTAAAATTAGAAACAAATTATTGGCCAACTAAAAATATATAGAAAAAATTAGCCGGGCATGGTGGCACATTCCTGTAGTCCCAGCTACTCGGGAGGCTGAGGCAGAAGGATCGCTTGAGCCCAGGAGTTAGAGGTTGCTGTGAGCTAGGCTGACGCCACGGCACTCTAGCCCGGGCAACAGAGTGAGACTCTGTCTCAAAAAACCTCCCCCCAAAAAAAACAAACAAAAATACTATGTCTCTGAAGAATATATAATAGCACAGGAGATATTCTAAATTATTAAATGAAAAACATAATAGCTTGCATAATAAGATCCCAACTGTGTATTACAAATGAAACCTATGTTTTAAAACAAGCTGGAAGGAAATACCCAGCATGTTAAGAGTGGTTATCTTTGTGTGATAGCTTTATTTTTCTTTCTAAATTTTCTAAAATAAGAACTTTTATAACAAAAGGAAAGCCTACTCAGCTCTAAACATTCTTGAAAGAGAAACTTTATTCCTAGCAGTTTGGGAGGCTGAGGCAGGAGAATCGCTTGAGCCCAGGAGTTCCAGGCTGCAATGAGCTATGATCATGCCACTGCACTCCAGCCTGGGCAACGGAACAAGACCCTGCCTCAAAAAAAAAAAAAAAAGATATTCTCCTATAATTTAGACAGAAGCGGCGGGAAATGGGGTGGGGAGAAGGAAGGAAAGAAAGAAAGAGAGAGGGAGGGAGGGAAACTGATTGCCTAGATTGGCTTTGGGGACTGGGAGCCACCAAATGGAGGTGTTCTTTACAAGGCCAGGTGGAAACTTGATGGAGCCCCAAGATCAGTCAGTGTTCGCAGTTCCCGTGTTTCTGGATCGTTGTGTTTTAACTGTGAATCCAGCTGACTCCCTAGCTGTACTCACCCCTCCCCTGACACAGGCACAAACTAATGAGATAAGATAAGCTACCCCTGAAGAGCTATCAGTGTCACCTGGGCCCCCTATAGTCCTCAAGTAGTTGTGAGCCACATGCCCCAGCTCACATCCTTATCCCTGAAGGTCTTGGTAGGCAGGAAGAAAAGAGAATGTGAAAGTTAATCAGTTTATCGCTGAAAAGCAGTGCCCATTCCCAGGATGGTTAGTGCAGCAAGCCAATGACAAGGCCTACATTATCAGCGGCCATCTTGATTCCCACCACGTAAATGTCAGGCAGGTCACCCCAACTTTGATCTCAGAAAACACTGTCGTTATAATGTAATCGCCGTGTAGTTATGTTTAAAATAAAGATTTATTATTATTTTAGAAGCTCAGTAAACCAGTGTAGACAGGGATGTGGGGAAAATGGGAATATAAACTTAATAGATAAAGTCCCAATCAGTTAGAGCCCCTTTGGAGAGCCTATTAAAACTGAAAACAGCACACCCTCTGGGGCAGCAGTTTCTCATGGGTGTGATCTAGTCATATGCCCTGGAGAACAGTCACACACATGTACAGACACAGCTAAGGACTTTGTTTGTTTTTATGAAAAATTGGAAACCACCAAATGTCTCTCAATAGGGAAATAGATAAATAAAAAGTCATATATTTACAGGGTGGAATATTTACAGCAATTAAAATTGGTGATCCACATAACATATGTATCTATATGGATAGCTCCATATGTAGTTAAAAGAAACAGATCTTTGGGGATTTAAAAGAAGTATCTATAGACTTATAGTTCCTATAAAGGTAGACATCAAAAACATGTTTAGAGAAATGAGCAAAATGATATCTAAAGTATAAAATCACTTCTGTAAAAAAGATAACATAGACAAATTGCAGCTATCCATTTTGATAAGTGCAAGTACATGTATATAATAGTACAAGAACACTTTAAAAGGAAATGCATTGAAATAATAACATAAGTTACCTCTGAAGAAAGGCAGAGGGGACTGGGACTGGGATTGGGTGATAGTCTAATTTTTCAAAGGTAAATGGATTCCTGTGTTACTTGTGTATTTATAATTAATTTTTTTTAAGTCTGAGCAATTACTTTATCCTTTATTTGTTATATCAAAAGAAGCTAAAAACATGGAGTTTTATGTAAGGAAATGTTTCCTACAGAACCACACCCACCTTTCTACCCCCAGTACACTCTTTTCTTCCCTTTTTTTTTCACTTGCTGTCACAGCATTTGGAAACAGCACACCCTTTCAGCCAAGTTCACCAGTGTTAGGAGAAGGTGCCCAAAGCCTTTGCTCACCTTTATCACCCTTCCAGGAACCACAGCAAATCACATTGGCAATGACCCCTTGCAGAAAAAGTTATGCCAGACAACAGTTAGCTGTCAGAGGTGCCATCTTGTTAAAAAAGATCACATGAATTTTATCCCTTCCCCTGATGATTCTGAAAGCAAAGCATGTTAGAGTTTGGCACCAACCAAACCAACGGGAGAGAAGAAGGCAACTCTAAGAAAAGGCAACTCCCCACATTTCATACCTGTCAAAAACTACTGCAGAATAAGCCCGCTCGGCAAAGATGACATCCGCAGCCCAGAACTCTTTGGTGGCCTTCAGACCCCGGCCTTTGCCCTCAGAAGTGAAGACCTCCACGTTCTCCATTCTCCCTATTGTCATCTCAGAGTCTGTCAGGCCAGCACGGTGGATATTTAACACTGAGCCGAGTCTCTTGTCACTGCTTCTATTTCAGCACCTTCAGCATCCCAAAGAGCAAGACTATAAATGGACAAGCCACCTCCCCTTCTCCACCCCCTCTCAGCCACTGGGCCCTCACCTCCCCCTCTACTACTTTTCCTGGAGGTGGGGATGGGACAAAAAAGAGGACGATGATCTGGAAAGGGAAGGTCTCACTCATCACCCAGCAAAGCCCACTGAGCAGAAAATGACCATTTTCTGGGCTAGTGTGGTTCTGGGCTTGGGCCTGAAAAGTTTTGAAAAGTTCCTTTGTAGGAAGAAACTATCTGTATATGCTAAGTTCTGGCTGCAGTCATGTTCAGTTTTAATTGGAATAGGGAGCACTTGGTCAGTAGGGTATTTTTAGCAGCCAGATGCCTCTGTCAATCAAAAACAGACAGCTGGAATGGTCCAAGAGAAGAGACAAGGTGAAATTTGCTGCTCTGGGGCCCTTCAGCTGTCAGCTTGCACTTTCTCAAGTGAGATGGGCCCCTTGCCCCACCCTTCTCAGTCTCTGCCGAGGTGGACTGTTTGCAGGAGGCTGCAGAAGCTAAACTGACCTTTGGCGTACACGTAACAGCACTATTTAGTCTCCAAGGGGCATCCTTCCTCTCCAATATCACCTGGGGCTCTCACAGCACCCCTACTTCAATGCATGGAGTTCCCTGTTCTCAGAATCACTGATGATGCTGGCGGATGCAGGCTGGATACAAAGAAGGCAGGCTTTAAAAATAACCCCCTCCCCGCCTGTCTCTATCTTCCTATCAAATTTCCTTTAGACTTGTGTCTGCTGCCAGGAAAATACCAATGTGCTCTGTCCTTCTTCTTACCCAGGAATAAGAACATTGAAAGGACAATTCTAAAATCTAAATGCAACTCTTCTTGGCTACCAGACAGCTCTCGCTGAGGATGAAAAGAAAGACACCTGCAGATCTAGAGCTCTGGCTTATCTTCCAAGTAATATTTTTTTTAGTTGGGATGCATCTAATTATGGAGGACCCCATATCCTAGATCTTTGTAAGTGTAGTAGTTCACAAGCACTGATTTCTAAGTAGGATGGATCTGGGTTTGAATACTTTTTGCCCCAAAATTTAGGGGGTACAAGTGATTTTTTTGTTTGTTTCACAGATGAATTGTATGATGCTGAAGTCAGGCCTTTCAATGTACCTGTCAGACGGCTAGTGTACATTGTACCCAATAGGTAGATTTTTATCCCCCACTCCCCTCTTAACCTCCCTCCTTCTTGGTTTCCAATGTCTATCACACTTCTTTATGACTATATATATAACCTTCATTTAGCTCCCACTTATAAGTGAGAACACATGGTACCTGTTTTTCCATTCCTGAGATATTTCACTTAGGATAATGGTCTTCAGTTCTATCCAAGTTTCTGCAAAAGACATTATTTCATTCCTTTTATGCTTGAGTAGTACTTATGATGTGTGTATGTGTGTTTGTGTGTGTGTGTCTGTGTCTATGTGTGTTTATACACACACACACATACATTTTCATTATCCATTCATCAGTTGATGGGCACTTAGGTTGGTTTGCAAGTGTGAATCAACTTCTTAACAATGTTGATTCTTCCAATCCATGAGCATGGGATGTTTTTCCATTTGTTATTTCTTTCATCAGTGTTTTGTAGTTCCCCTTATAGAGATCTTTACCTCTTTAGTTAACTATATTCCTCATGCCTCAATATCTTTTTTTTTTGGGGGGGGGTACTTCTGCTTATGTGGTTAATCGCATTTATTGATTTGTATATATCAAATCATCCTTGCATCCCTGGGATGAAACTCACTTGATCATGTTGAATTATCTTTTTGATGTGTTGTTGAATTTGTTTTGCTAGTATTTTGTTGATGATTTTTGCATCTATGTTCATAAGAGATATTGGTCTGTAGTTTTCTTTTTCTGTTTGTTGTTGTGGGTTCAAATTCTGAGCCTGCCACTACCACCTTGAGATGGAACCTCAAGGGTGATAATTTCCACCTAACTGGGTTTTTGTGAAGGTTAAATGAGATAATATGTATAAAGAACATAACATAGCACTTGGCACTTCATAAAGTACTCAGTAAATGATAGCTCTTTCATTTGATTCATTCTACCACATTATCCTCTCTTAACTATCAAGATGTACCAAAAATTATAATGTTTCTTCAACCAAATTGCATCTCCCAAATACTTTGACTCTGAAAATGACATCAAAAATCTGTTGTCAGACCATATATCCCAATTTTTAGGTCAGGACACACAGCTGAGAGAATATCTCAGTGACTTCAGATATATCCCAGAGAGCAAAACACCTTAAGACATTTATCAAGTTAGGTGCCTCAAAAAGTAAACATCGCCTATTCCCAAGAAAAAATATATTAAGTTTTTCTCCCTGGTTATCTAGTGGTTAGGAAAAAATAAAAAGGAGTTTTTCAATCCAGGTTAGCTTCCAATGAATGCTGATATCCACATTTACAGGCAACTCAGTGCCTTATAACAACTAATCTTCCCTCAAGGACCAGGGGTTCAGTCTGGCAGGAATGAGGTTGTTCATCTATAGACACTGTACTCTTGGAGCAGGTTCAACCCAACCCATAGTCAAAAAAGAAATCTACCTACCCCGAGACCAGAAAGAGAGAGGAAGCACCAACCCTTAGGCTTTAATTATACCTATGGGTCACAACCTTATCAGAACAACCATTATTATATTATTAAAGTATGGTAGACAGAATAATGGCCCCCCAAAGACGTCCAGGTCCTACTGTCCATGTTACCTTACATGGCAAAGGGACTTAGCAAATGTGATTAAGGATTTTGAGATGGAAAAGTTATCCTGGATTATTGGGTAGGACCAGTATAATTACAAGGATCCTTATGAGAGGAGGGCAGGAGGGTAAGGGTTAGAAGAGAAGGCGATGTAACAATGCAAGCAAGAGGCTCAGGGTCAGAGATATATTTGAAGGTGCTAAGCTGCTGACTTTAAAGATGGAGAAAGAAGGGGTCATGAACCAAGAAATGGGAAAAGGCAAGGGAATAGATTCTTACTCTAGGGACCTCCAGATGGAGCGCAGCCCTGCCTCCTCAGTTTTAGCTAGGTGAACCCCATTTCTGGCTTCTGACTTCCAGAACTCTAAGATAATAAATGTATGTTGTTTTAAGCCACAACATTTGCCATAATTTGTTACAGCAGCAATAAGAAACTAACACATAAAGTATTATACTTTCTCATTACAGTCTCTCATTATAATAAATATATAACATCTTTTTTTGCAACTCTGAAATTCATACATAAGATCATATACTAGCTCTTACACCTAAAAAACATAAATCACTAGTCTAACTTAATAAGGGAGAAAGAAAATGAAAGTTAATTTGTATTACATTAATATATATTAATTGTAAATTAAATAGGTAAATGTGCTCATTATACATATGATTGGGTACAACTATACTAGAAGACATGATAAAATCGTTAGATGTTTGCACCTCTAAGTTGAATCACTATGATAGTGAGAGCTAAAAATGAAGATTGATTTTGGAGACACAAATACCATTTGGGGCATTATTGTCTACAACCATGATTTTCTGAAATGGTGAATGACTCTTTGTGGAGTTCTGAACAAAAGAAAGTATCATCTTCCTTTGGTTAACAAGAAATTGCATTCTTGGAAAATTCAGTGTATATTAAAACTTTATAAAAACTACTCTATGATTACATACAAAACAGAGTTCTAGACTCAGATAATTATAAACCAGGTTTTGCCTACCTGAAATGCATGTTTGGGTATTTGAGGTTGTGCAGAATGGGCAGAGATTCTTCACTGAATCAAATAAGGCCGCCCCTTGTTTCCCAGGGCATCTAGCACCTCTGGCCAGGATCAGTGAGACAGGAGATGTTAGGGTTAGTTCCCAGGCTGGTGGCGGTGAAGGGGGAAGTGAGCTCTACTACACTGCATATCAACACAAATCCTATGTAAAAATTTCATGCCCATCTGCCCTTGCTACAGCCCCTCCCCAGTCTTTTTTTTTTCACTGAGATCCAAGCCTTTCTTTTTTTATTTATTTATTTATTTTTTTTTTTGAGACAGAGTCTCGCTTTGTTGCCCAGGCTAGAGTGAGTGCCGTGGCGTCAGCCTAGCTCACAGCAACCTCAAACTCCTGGGCTCGAGTGATCCTTCTGCCTCAGCCTCCCGAGTAGCTGGGACTACAGGCATGTGCCACCATGCCCGGCTAATTTTTTATATATATATCAGTTGGCCAATTAATTTCTTTCTATTTATAGTAGAGACGGGGTCTCACTCTTGCTCAGGCTGGTTTCGAACTCCTGACCTTGAGCAATCCGCCCGCCTCGGCCTCCCAAGAGCTAGGATTACAGGCGTGAGCCACAGCGCCCGGCCTCAAGCCTTTCTTGATGTCCCTGCTCTGCCAACAATATGCCAGTAGCACCCCACAATCATTGTGACAACCCTAAGTCCGCACCACATTCTAAAATGCTTCCTATGTAAACTAGCTTCCATTAAGAACTATGGGTCTTATCTATGTAGACTTGCTTTCATTAAGAACTATGGATCTTATCTTCAGGAAAAGTACATCTAGAGTTTTGAAAGGATTTCTTACTGACCTACTCAAGATGTTCAGTCAGAGAAGAAAAGGTTTAGGAAGGACATGAGAGCTTTCTTTGATGTCATACATCTTGAAGTATGGAAGAAACAGATTCACTCTGCCTTTCCTGAGAGATCAATCTAGGGCCCAGGGTGGACATAATTGCATGACAATATGGTGTGATGGTTGAGATTGAGCTTCACAGACCTTCACAACCATGTCTCTATAGATAAGCCCTTCTCCACTCCAAGAAGACGGAAACTTTTTCCATTGTTAATGATTTCAATAGGCATCCAGTCTCCTTCTTTTGTGTCTCTGAACAAAGAAGGGTTGTGAGAAAGGGAGAAAAATGAGATGATTCAAGCCAAAAGTCACTGGTCCAGGAGAGAAGTCTTAGCTGGAAGATTCCAGACAAGGAGACAACAATAATGACCACTATGGGATAGAGCCATTGTTCTGTCTAGCTATATTTCAGCTGACCACACACACACACACACACACACACACACACACACACACACACACACTAAGAACATTACCATGGCTCCCCAGTACCCTCATACCCTAAAGAAGGTGAGAGGCAATTGGTGCAGGATATGCTACTCACAGGTAATGCAAGTCCCTAATCACACAGCTTAAGGGTAGAAGAATGTGATATGAAGAGGCCAGGAGTGGGGGCTGCTTGGAGAGAGCTATCAGTGTAATATTGTAAGACTAGGCAAGGGCTTCAAGCATTCTCTTAATGTAAGCTGAGGCTCCACTTGTTAACCTGCATTTTGGGAAGAATCTGTCCCTAAACACCACATTGCAGCCCCTACATCTTTAACTGTAGCCTGTATTCATATTATTGTACTGAGCCTTTGAGCTAATAATGTCAGAAGCCTTGAGAGAGTGATGGTGTTCCCCTTGGTTGGGTATGTTGCAATTCAGGGACTATATACAAATAAATGTGAAGGTGGAGACGTAAATCAAGCCTATATAGTTTGTGTTAAGTTTTGAATCATTGGGGACAGTTTGTGTACCTGTTTTATTTATTTTTTTTTTCCGGCAAGGACCGGAAGACCTGCTAGACAAATTCTAAAAGAGCTTTAACACTTGTACCTGTTTTAATACTGCAGCCACTAATCTACTACACTCTGGAAATACTCCAATCATCATACCTGTTGGAAGACCCACTGGCTAAGTCACATGCCTGCGATCACCATCTAGTGGCAAATCAAGGGAACTGCAAAATCTTAAATCTTTCCTAAGGCCTATTTTAGTAAAAGAACAGCCCTTAGGGCTAGATTCAACCTTCTTTTTACCCAGAGCTAAGATTCATTTAGACCAGGGTGATACAGGAAAGTGGACCCCAAAAATGGAAGATCAGGCCTGAAGACTGAGTCAGTTCTTGGCTTCACACAGGAAAGAATTCAAGAACAAGACAACAGAGTAAAGCAAAAGCACATTTATTAAAGTAGGAAAAGAAAAATGAGGCTGCCCCATAGGGTAGTGGCTACCTCTCAGAGCAACAGACAGTGAGTTGCTGGGGTCTTATTTTATATCTTCTATTTAATTTTATGTTAAGTGGAAGGAGGATTATTCATAAGATTTCTGGGAAAAGGATAGGGAGTTCCCAGAACTAAGGGTCCTTCCTCTTTATAAATCATATAGGGTAAGTTCGCGGAGTTGCCCCAGCATTTCTAAACAGTCATGGCACTGGTGAGAGTTTCTTTTAGTATGCTAATACATTATAAAGATGGTATAATGAGCAGTGAGGGCAACCTAAGGTTATTTTTCTGTAGCCATCATGGTTCTAGCTGCTTTTGGTTGGCTTCTCCACCACTTCCTGTTTTATCAGAGATGTTGGTTCGGGTCTTATGGCTCCTTATCAAGCAGGGCCTGCTGTTTCCCTATCTTAAGGGGGCACCTAGGTTCCTTTACAGCTGTGGACTAAGAATGGTTTGTACCTTCTTTAAAGGTTGAGGAAAACAAATCAAAAGAAAACTAGTTTGTGGCACAGGAAAATTATATGAAATTCAAATTTCAGTGACCATAATTAAAAATGTATTAGAAAATAGCCACACTCATATGTTTACATATTTTCTATGCCTCCTTTCACACTACAACAAGCAGAGTTGAATATCTGCAACAGAAGCCATATGGTCCGCAAAGCCAAAAATATTCACTATCTGGCCTTTGTAAGATATGTTTGCCAATCCCTGCTTAGACTAATAATAGCTTAATACCTGACAATGCTAAATAGGCCAAGGGAAGCTTACTGCTTCCAAGTGCCTTCACTAGCTCATTCATTCATTCATTCATTCCACAAGCACTGAGAGGAACACGATCAAGGAAAAAGTTCTTGTGCACATCTACCACTCACATTCCAGGATGAAAGGAACAGCTTCCCTCCCTAGTAGACCATGATAAAAAAAAAATAAAAATAAAATAAAAAGACCATGATATCCTGCATACATCCCTGACGAAACTTCACACTCTCCGGACTCTGTGTTTTTACTCAAATAGCATGCTTGCTTCCCTCTTTCTCCCTCTGGCTCTAAAAAATTCTTAGTTGTAAAATGCTGTCCTCCCCAAAATTTCTAAATTCACTCATTCCACATGCATTTATCAGCACATGTATCAGACACTGTGCTCAGTGCCCCCATGTAAAAATGAATAAAATATAGGCCCTGTCTTTAAGACATTGACCATTTAACGAGGATTATGAGCATGTAAGGTGGTGAGAGATAGAAGACAACAACGAAAGACGTTCAGGGCAGTCTGAGGAGCCAGGGAAGAAGGCTTCAGAAGAGAAGTGGCAGACAAAGAGAAGTGGGGCGTGGGAGAATAAGAACGGGAGGAGACCATTTCAGGCCCAAGGACACAGCAAGAGCAGAGATGTAGAGGTCAAGAAACAGCATGACATGTGAGACAACTGACTACCGTTGGGTGGGTATTGTGGGAGCTACGGAAGCCGTGTTATACCATACTTTACCATTCTGGCACCAGCACTTTTATATCCCACTGTTACATGCACATTTGGAAGCTATTCTAACAGCAACAACTGTTTGAACGCTTAAAATTGTTCTTTATTTACATTACCACAGGTTTCACAGCACCTTTTGAGATGCTGTGAATTGACTTCTGACTTTACCTGAAATTCCTGTCTCTCAAAAATGTATGAAACCAAACAGTAGCCCAATTGCTGTGGGACCACTTGCTCAAGACTGCTTGGGTGTGGCTCCCCAGGCCACAGTTACACATATTAGGCTCAAAGTAAACCTCCTTATTTTACAGAGTTTGGAGTTTTTTTTCTATTAACATTTCTGAGGGGAAGAGGAGTTCATTAGGAAGAAAAGGAGATGTTAAGTAAGATAGCAAAGGACCTCTGAGACTGTCCTAGGGGACAAAAGTGGATGCCTTACCTTGGTGCTGCCTTGAGCCATTGCCCCACCTGGGAAGAAGGACAAGGGCACCCCCCATATTGGTGCTGCCCTACCTTAATCCTGCCCCAAGTAACTGCCACACCTGAAGCTTTGAACAAGCTTTTGAATCTGCAAAAGAAGGCAGGGAATCCCCAGCCCACAGGCCAGGCAGCCCAGGCACAATAGGATTTGGAAAGTGACCTAGAGTAGCCTAAGGCTAATTATCTTGTCATTACCTGTCCATCAAAGCAGTTCAGTGGTGACATCTGAATCCCGAGGAGGGCCCAATCTAGACACTATAAAATAGGACCCCAGACCATAATCAGAGCCTTTTTTTATGACGAGAGGCCCATTCATTGCCTGTGGCAAATGTATCTTGCTCTTGCTCTGTAAATGTATCTTGTCCTTCCTCAATAAACTTCATTTCTCGCTTGCCTTGCTTTTGGTGTGTCTGGCCATTCTTTGGCCAAGAGCACACCAAGAACTGAGAACAGACAAGATTACCAACCCCAAACCCCAAAAGAGAGGGCATTTCAAGAAAAAGGAGAAGCATATATGGTACTTTAAGTTGAGTTATGCAATAGTATGCATATAAATATATAGGAATCAGTATAGGTTTAACATTACATAATTATAAGGTGAAGGCAGTATAGGGAGGTGAGGGCAGTAGAAAGATAATGAGACCAGGGAGGTATGCAGAAACCTGGTAGTACAGTACTTGGTTTGACTTTTTCCAATAGACTACGAGGAGCCAGTAATGAGTTTGAGATACAGCCTTTTAGCAATATGGAGAGTAGATTAGAGTAGTTAAAGTCAGAAGAAGGGAGATCTTAGCATGTTTCTAGCAAGAGATGATGAGAATCTGAAATAAGACAATGTCAGTGTGACAGAAAGTAGAGAATACCCAAGAGAAACTTTTGCACAGTGCACCAGGAGACATGCTCATTAACAGGAAAATGGAAGTGTGTCTAGCTAGCAATGAAATGAATAAACTACAGCTGTATTCAACAACTTAGATGAACCTCAAAATACTAAGTGAAACAAGTCCCAGAATACTGCATAAAGATTAAATCTTATAAAGCTTAAAAACAATCTAAATATGTTTTAGCCATGCATATATGTAATAATGTAAAGAAAAAGGAAACGATGAATACAAACCAGGGTAGTGATTTATTTGGGAAATGGGGCTTCAGATGATGAGATTTATATGTACTTATTTGTGTTATAATATGTATTTGTGTGTATAATATATATAATAGATGCATATATTGAAAGAGAGAGAGAGAAAAAGGTCACTTATGGACCAATGATGACAACCAAAGATTGTGCTTAATCTAGTCTGTGTATTAAAGACCATAACAACATCACTAATCATTAGAGAAATGCAAATCAAAACCACAATGAGATTGGCCTGTATCAAGAAATCCAAAACAACAAAAGCTGGTGAAGATGTGGAGAGACGGGAACACTCTTACACTGCTGGTGGGACTGCAAATTAATGCAACTGTTGTGGAAAAGAATTTGGAGATATCTGAAAGAGCTAAAAATAGAAATACCATTGACCCAGCAATAGCATTATTGGGCATCTACCCAAAAGAGAATAAGACATTCTATTATAAAGACATCTGCACCCGAATGTTTATGGCAGCACAATTCACTATTGCAAAGATGTGGAAACAACCCAAGTGTCCATCAATTCATGAGTGGATTATTAAAGTTTGGTAAATGTTTACAATGGAATATTACTCAATTCTAAGAAATGATAGTGAGTTAGCACCACTTATATTATCCTGAATTGAACTTACGCCCATTATCCAAAGTGAGGCGACACAAGATCAGAATAATGGGCTCTACATGTACTCACTATCAAATCGGTACTGACTAACACTATGGTGCTCAAAGGGTGGTGGTGTTCACCAGGGATTTGGGGGTTTGGGGGGATAGACCCATAGCTGAGGGATGTGGTGAGCATTGTGGAGGTGAAGGGCATACATCTAACCCTTGCTAGGGAGAGGCAAAGATATAAAATGTAACCAAAATGTTAAAAAAAAAAAAAAAAAGAAGAAAACATTTATCGGGTGTCAGGCAGGTGGGAGGGGGAGGAGGGGAGGAGTATTTACATTCAGTACATAGTGAGTGCAATGCGCACCACCTGGGGGATCGACAGGCTTGAAGATCTGACTGGAGGGGGAGGGGAGGCAAGGGCAATGTATGTAACCTTAATGTTTGTACCCCCATAATATGCTGAAATAAAAGTAAATAAAGACCATAACAAAGAAAAGAAAGATTAAGGCAGGAGATAATGTATTTTTGAGATAGTTTGGGGGTGGATCTGTGACTTGCCAGACTCTTTTTCGCCTCAGTTGGTTTTAGATTCATTCTCCCGAGCCGAAAGGCTCCGAGTGCTCTTCCTTCCCCCAAAAGGAGGGCGAAGAGGCAAAAGCCTAACGAGCCCCGCGAGCAGGCTTAGAGCGGAGCCAGGAACAGGCAGCCAAGTCGGGCGCGGCAAGCAAGGAGGCGGGACTAAAGGGGCTTCCTGGGAGCGAGGCTCCCGGCGCAAGCGCAGTAGCGCTCCTCACCGCCATGGCCTCTGCGCCGTCCAGTCATTCGCCGGTAGTGGCGGCGACTTCCCGTCAGGAAGCCGGGTCTCCGCCTCCTCCTCCCACCCCCCCCTGCTCGGCGGCGGAGGCGGCGGCGGTGGCAGCGGTTGTTCTTGCCTCTCCGCCACCTCCACCGCGGCCTATCCCGTGGCCGGCGGCGTTGGCGGGGAGGGGGACAGTAGTTGTAGACGCCCGCCCCTGCCTCAGAGAAGGTGAGTTCCCGCCCCGGCGGCGGGGGCGGCCCGGTCTTCAGCCCCTCAACTCCCGCGGCCCAGGAGAGACTCAGCGCGTCCAGCTCGCCGGGCGCGCCCTGAGAGTGCGAAATGGCTGACAGGGCGCGGCCGGACTCCCGCCGCGCGCCCCCGGGCTGGGGCGCTAGCACTCCGGAGAGGAGTGTGGAGGGAAGGGACGTCTCAGCCTGCCGAGGAAGCTGAGGTCTGAGGGGCAAAATGGAGGCGGCCAGGCAGAAGTCCTGTGGACCTGGAGCGTCATGGAAAGGGAAGGGAGGTTGATGAGGAAACCCCAAGATTGAGGGGGCAGAGATGAAGGGAAAAAATCCGAAGACTTAGAAGAGAGTAAGCCTCTGTTTGGCGAAATTGAACATCCTGGAAAGTAGAAACTAACCAGTAGGGTACTCAGGGAGAGGTGGAGTTGGGAATTGGGGAGAGGAGGAAGTAGCACGGGAACTGTGAAGTTGCTTGGGCACTCGGGGAAGAGAAGAGGGGGTGAGGGTTTGGGAGGATCACTTTGGAGAGTTTTCCTAGGCTTTTGAGGATAGGGCCCTGTAAGACAGACTTCTAAGATTACAGGCCCATCTTGGTAGTGGTCTGAGTTTTAATACATATCTACCAAGGTCCGAGATAAAGCCGGACATTAGAGCGGTGGAAAGGGAGTTCATTCCGTAACTACTGACAGTAGGAGAAAGAGCTGAGCTCCGGCCGGATTTGCCAGAGGTGACTGGGCCCTTTTAAGGGAGAAGGAGGGGGAGGGGAGGGCTCAAGTAGAGTCTAGGAGGTGAAAAATTACAAAGGGTTAGGCAGTGTAAATGCAAGTCGGCCAGCTGTCTGCTAGCTGGGTTCTATCTAAGCTAGTATAGTATCTTCCCCCACCTGAGAGCCGGGGCCCCTGTCCTTCCGGATTACATTTCAGAGGAATGGCATTCAGGTCCTTGAGAACACTCCAGGGTTGTAAGAGATACATACACATCTCAAAGGGACAGAGGATTGGCTACTGTGTGCCCTTTTTAGTTAATGTTTTTAAAAAGGTAGGTCAGGGCCTGTCATCTGGTGTTGGCTAGAGCAAACAGTAAATTCTTTTGACAGCCCAGAGCTGTTCCAAACAGGAACTCAAAAACTCCAAAGTGAGGTGGGTTGCTTCAAGGACCTGGCCTTAGGCTGCTAGGGGCCATGTTAAATTTTGGTTAAGTCTCTTCTTACAGGGGTTTGGGAAGTTTCTACAGTTCTCACCAACACATTTCCCCTAACACAAAAAGCTGTTTCTTGACCATCTCCATCTAAGAGTTCTTACAAGTACTATTATATATCTGCAAACAGCTTGCTTGTTGCAAACTGAAAGAACGCTTTAAAGCAGTTTTGGAAAATATTCTAGATGGTAATGCTTGATCCCACTGCAGAAGATCTAAGTAAAATATTCAGCTATGTTCAGTTTCATAATTTTGATATTTGCTGTGTTGTTACGTTGCTTTTCATCATCAGAGTGAAAGATGATGGAAGCCAGAATATTATAATTTAGATGCCTTTTTCTAGGAGAGACACCCATAAATATAGCCTTATAAAATTAATTTTATCATCCTTTTTCATAATATATTGTATTTTGTGTGTTATTCCATAATATTTTACACAGATGTCAGTTCACATGATGCTAGCAATAAGCATGCTATGCCACTTTAAGGTGGCAAGATGAAAATACTGGACTGGTAATAGGTAATAGTGCTAATTTCTCCATTAGCTATATGACCCTAAGTCCCAGACTTTCTGGACTTGAGTTGTGCCTTCTCCATGGGGGAATTGGAGTAGCCTCGTGGTTCTCAACTACAGGTGATTTTGCACCCCAGAGAGTATTTGGAACATTTTTGGTTGTCACTACTGGGCAGGGAGGGATGGGAGCCAATCATAATTATGAAAGACAAAATCCTGAATGTTGAAATTCCCAAAGATCAAAATCCCAAAAATCACAATCCCAAAAAATCTACGACTTCAAAATATAATTCTGGATAAAGTAATTTTAAAACTTTTTAAAAATATTTACATTTTAAAGGGGAGTTTATTTGAGAAACACAACAAAACACTTCATAGGCCATTTTACACAATAAAATAGGCATTGATAACATGTTTTTGCAGACACAGATATGCTAATGGCAGTTGCTTGGGTATAACTGTTACAAGCAAATGAACCTTATTCATAAGGAAATAGGTCACAAAGGGCAATGTATAATGCATATCACTATGGTTGGTAATTGTGTGCACCCAGCTTTATAACTGGTTACCTAAAATACCATGACTGCCCAAGAGTTTGAGGCTGCAGTGAGCTATGATCGAATCACTGCACTCCAGCCTGGGCAACAGAGCAAGACCCCTGTCTCTGAAAGATGTTTTTTAAAAGAATGAAATACTGTGACAAACTAAGTCTTTTGATGGATCAGTCAAACACTGTGGTAGGTCACCATCATATGTATAGTCACCCAAAGAGCCAAGATCTCAAGAAAGTTTATCTTTCACAATTGCAGATGTACAAAAAGATGTCTTTTCATTTACTGAGGAAGTTTCAACGTTTTTAGGTACATGCACAACACTGACACTCAAGTCAATGCATTTTTATGAGGTCAAAATGCATAAAACAAATTAGAACTCTCTACACGTTTATACCTCCAGTATTGGAAATGATGTGAAGATGAAATACATAGCAGAGTGAATTGTAAAAAAAATAATGATAATTTACAATGGTGAAAAAGAAAAAAACTAAAAAAATTTGACAGAAAAAGTGTAAGAGCTAGCCTTACATGATGCAACTACCTTGTGATTTTGATTTTCGGGATTTTAGACAGGGATTTTATTTTAGGCTTTAGGGATTTTGATCTTTCAGGACTTTAACATTTGGGATTATGATTTAAACCCAGGAGGGACATGGTGGTCAAGTGCCAGTGCTACTGGCATCTAGTTGGCTAGAGATGCTACATACACCCTAAAATGCACAGGACAGCCCCACACATACAACAAAGGGTCATCCTATGCAAAATGTCTGTAATGTCGAGGTTGAGGAACCCTGCACTAACAAAAACCCTGAGGTCTTTTACAACTTTAAAATTGTGAACTGATTTAGCAGTTCTATGTTGGTATTCTTTCCATGGCATGGCTGTATGTTAGAACAGTAATTCATAAAATATCAAACTTTGACCGTAATGGCCATCAGATGGCATCAGAGAGTAATAAAATCTGTTGAGTTAGGGTTGAGACTCTTCACTAAGATTTGAAAAACAATATAGTTGTTACCTTAAAAATTACCTATTGTGGCTGAGTGCTGTGCCTCATTCCTGAAATTCCAGCACTTTGAGAAGCTGAGATGGAAGGATTGCTTGAGGCTGGGAGTTCGAGACCAACCTGGGCAACATAAGGAGACCCCATCTCTACAAAAAATTCTTTAAAAATTAGCCAAGTGTGGTGGCATGCACCTGTAGTCCCAGCTACTCAGTAGGCTAGGCTGAGGCAGGAGGATCGCTTGAGCCCAGGAGTTAGAGGCCGCAGTAAACTATGATGCCATTGCACTCCAGCCTGGGCTCTCTAGGGAGTGAGACCTTGTCTCTGAAAAAAAAAAGAAAATTGCCTCTTGTCCCTTTATTTCAGGTAAATATCCTTCATTAACAGTTAACTGCCGCTTGACAAATGGTAAATATTTGATGTATCACACTATTTAAAACACTGTTAGGCGCCTGTAATCCTAGCACTCTGGGAGGCCGAGGTGGGCGGATTGCTCGAGGTCAGGAGTTCGAAACCAGCCTGAGCAAGAGCAAGACCCCGTCTCTACTATAAATAGAAAAGAAATTAATTGGCCAACTAATATATATATATAAAAAAATTAGCCGGGCATGGTGGCGCACGCCTGTAGTCCCAGCTACTCGGGAGGCTGAGGCAGAAGGATTGCTTGAGCCCAGGAGTTTGAGGTTGCTGTGAGCTAGGCTGACGCCACGGCACTCACTATAGCCTGGGCAACAAGCGAGACTCTGTCTCAAAAAAAAAAAAAAAAAAAAAAAACACTATTAGGACTCAATATAGTTTTCTTTTAGATATTTATAAAAGCCTTAAATAATTGCCAATTATGATAGTGGATAAACAAGATTTTAAAAACATGAGTCGCTACTTAGCCACTATCTTTTTTTGTTGTCATTAGGAGATTCCTCTAAAAGGTATCAAAGAATTGACATCCTTCCAGTAACTACAATTTCGCTCTTTCAAAATTCTGATAGGATCATTAAAACTGATTCGAAGAGCATCTGCTAATCCATTTTCACCTACATGTATACATTAACAGAGAAACCCCAAACTCTGTAAAATAATTTAAAGAGATTAATTCTGAGCTGACTGTATGGCCTCAGCCTGGATAACATGGCCTCAAGAGGTCCTGAGAAAATGTGCCCAACACAGCCAGGTTACAGTTTGGTTTTATACATTCATAGAAATGGGAGTTACATATAAAATCATAAAGCAGTACATGGAAGGTGTACTTTGGCTTGGCCTGAAGAGGTGGAACATCTCGAAGCAGGGGCTTTCAGGTTATAGGTGGGTTCAGAGATCATTTGATTTGTAGTTGGTTAAAGAAATAAAGCTTTCTGGGAGGGCGGATTGCTCCAGGTCAGGAGTTCGAAACCAGCTCTGAGCAAGAGCAAGACCCTGTCTCTACTATAAATAGAAAGAAATTAATTGGCCAACTAATATACCTAGAAAAAATGAGCCGGGCATGGTGGCGCATGCCTGTAGTCCCAGCTACTCGGGAGGCTGAGGCAGCAGGATTGCTTGAGCCCAGGAGTTTGAGGTTGCTGTGAGCTAGGCTAACACCATGGCACTCACTCTAGCCTGGGCAACAAAGTGAGACTGTCTCAAAAAAAAAAAAAAAAAGAAATAAAGCTTTGTCTAATCTTCGGACTGTTTTAAGTTAAAGAAGTCTGTTCATCAGAGACAAGCAAACAACTGTACATATACACGTATACCAGACTCAAGTGAGGACTCAAGTGATCTAACTGTTAAGTAAATTGATGGCCTGCAGGTGTGTTTTAACCTTTGTCTTGTATGGCCTTAGGTCCTGTTAATAATTTAATATCTTACTGTCACAAGAACTCCAAAAGGAAGGTAGCATAACAGGTTTGTCCAACCTCCTTTTTCCATTTCATGGCTGGCCAAGATGGGGTCCATTCAGTCACCTAGGTGGCTTAGGATTTTTATTTTATCCCACATATAGCACCCATATGAGGAACTTCTCTGTATTAGGCTTGATAATGAGCAAATGTCAGTAAGAATTAAAAATTGCCAAGCAGGGAAGATATAGAAGGTATAAGGTTACAAATAGGAAATTGAGATACTAAACTCAATCACAAAATCCCAAAGAAGTACCATGTAACTGGATGTATATGGGAAAAATATATACATAGAAGTTATGGTCATAGTGTCAAGATTTTCCAGGACACTTTGTAATTTATTCAGTGAAGTTTCTCACACGTTTCTGACAGTTAAAGAAAAGTTTCACCAAGTAATGGTATGCCTGGGTAATCAGTAAAAACAGAACTGCAACAAACAAAAATTCTTGCTCATCTACCTCTTTTTTCAAGAAATTGACCCAGTTATAAGTTAAGGACATTTTTGGCTACTTATTGAGTCATTTACCCATTTAAATAGCAATTGTCTAAAAATGCTTTCCTTTGTTTCCATGATATGCTGAAATTCAAGTCAAACAACATAAAATCTACCTAATAGCCCTTCTTAGGTTTATTCAGAAAACATTGATTGATCTCCTACTATGTACCAGATACTGTATTCAGTACTAAAGACATACAGATGAATTGGGCCAGCCCTTTTAAAGGGCTTGATAGTAGGTTTTGTTAGTGAAATTAGGGAGGAAAAAAAATAATTGGGGAAAAGATAATTTTAAATATGGATTAGTCAGACTCCTGAGTTATCAATAATTCATTGTTTTGTATAAATATGTGCTCTGCCCATGACATGTTTGCTAAAGGCACACCTGAGCACATTATGTTGTAAATGTAACATTGGCATTAGAGAAAAATGCTTGGGGAGGAGGATAAAGTCAAGAGACTGTCTCTAGAGAGACTTTAAAGATTATTTGTTAGTTTCAGATCTGCCTTTATTGGATGTCAATAAGTGAAAATATTGACTAAGCATATTAAAATGACTAAGGATTGCCCCTACTATAATCATCATATATGTGTTGGGACATGAACATTGATATTCCCCCCACCCCTTCTTACAGACATGTTCATATTACTAACCCATTAGAAGGAATGACATGCATTTCATGGCTTTCTGATACAGGGTATCTTCCTTGCATCCAAGTAAAACTAATTTCACAAGCATGATCCCTGACCTAACTAGCCATAGAGTACTTATGATTTTGACATCCAAAGACTTATTTTAAATAAAAACACAAAGCCAGCCTGAGCAAGAATGAGATCCCATCTCTGTTGAGACTAGAAAAATTAGCTAGGCATCATGGCACACACCTGTAATCCCAGCTACTTGGGAGGCTGAGGCAGAAGGATCACTTGAGCCCAGGAATTTGAGGTTGCTGTGAGCTAGGCTTTAGCCCAGGCAACAAAGTGAGACTGTCTAAATAAATCAATCAATAAGTTTATATTAAACATGTAACTAGTATTCCCAATTAATGATTTAGTTAATTCATTTGTATTTTGTCATTGGAAATATGCCATAGTAAGTCCTTGATTATTTTTATGATTGTTGTATTAGTGTGAAAAAGCTAGAGTGTATCAAAGTCTAGATGAGTTACTAATCTCATTTCCTGAAAAGGCAAGGTTAACAGCTAGCATTATGGCTAAGGGTATTAATGATGCTGACAGACAGAGGTCTGCATTTCTAGTACAATTCGGTTCTCTGAAAACACCTTAAATGGGATTTGACCTTTGGGGGGGAAAAAAGATTCAAACATGCCTTAGCAAAGATAACAGAATCTGTTACCTAATGCTGTGCTCTGCTTAGTCTTTCCTAAGATAATAGTATAAGATTGCAAAACCCTCTAAGAACAGAAACAAAACAGGGATGTCCATTCTCACCCCTTCTATTCAGTATTGTGTTAGAGCTCCTAACCAGTACATTCAGACATGAAAAAGAAAAGGTTTACAGATCAGAAAGAAATAATACTGTGTTTATTTGCAGATGATATGATCATCTATGTAGAAAACCCCAAGGGAATCTAAGAAAAGGCAACTAGAATAAGTGAGTTTAGCAAGGGTATAAAATACAAAGTCAATGTACAAAATCAATAGTATTTATAAATGCTAGCAAAACAATTCAAAATTGAGATTCTTTTAAAAAATTACTATTGTATCCAAAAACATAAGATACTTTTGGATAACTTTAATAAAATACACCAAAAATGGCATAACATTGCTGAGGATAAAAGGTGCAAATGATGAAGAGATAAAAATGTCTCCTAATATTTCTTAGTGAGTTAGGTTGAAAAGTATAGGACCATGTCATTAATTTGGTGTGTTTATTAGAAGAGAAGATGAATTGAGCTACTTAAACCCAAAATATACCAATTAGCATCTAATTTTGCTCCAAAATTTTTTCTTCAAAGATTAAAGATGTTTACCAAACATCTAAAAACCCATTATGCTGTATTATGTTTAAATGCCATATCACAACACAAATCACGTGCTGTGAGGAATGAAAATTTTTATTAGGTTTTTCACTCAAACTCAGTTGATTTGTTCAACAAACATGAGACTTTCTTAAAAACATTTCATACAATGTCGTTCAGCAATGTGCTAGAAAGGTACTTGAAGTTTAATTGGCACATTTTACTCAAAGATTAAATAATGACCTTTTTATATCAAATGGAAGTTTTAGGACTAGAGTACAAAAAGTTCATGAGTTTTTAAGATAAACCTGAAACTTGAAATTGTGTGTGTGTGTGTGATTGGTCTCTTTAGGCTATACCCTCTAGACCTCGCTGCAAGAGTTCATTTGTATCTGCCTGTAGATTGCTTTGGTCAAAATGATTGAGATTGAAAATCATTGCTGTAGAAAGAATAGTTACAGGCTGGGCGTGGTGGCTCACGCCTGTAATCCTAGCACTCTCGGAGGCCAAGGCAGGAGGATCGCTAGAGGTCAGGAGTCTGAGGTTGCTGTGAGCTAGGCTGATGCCATGGCACTCTAGCCCAGGCAATAGAGTGAGACTCTGTCTCAAAAAAAAAAAAAATAGTTACAATTTAGTAGGGCATTTCACATATCTTTGAAGTATCAACAAAATAGAAAAATAAGACTTTAGTATGATACAAATATATTTAAATAATCAGACCCATAAGAAGGAGATTAGTGAGGAATGGAGATACAGAATTTGACTTTGGAATAAACTCAGATTCTATCAAATTCTTAATTTTGATTAGCCCCATAGATTGCTAATAAATAGATCAATCCTAGATGCAAGAAGAAAGTAGATTCTTTGTAGCATGCCATAGGTATTATCTTGCCCTTCTCCTGCTCATAGTTTTCACCAATCACCTAGATGAAAGCATAGACTGACTGTATATAAAAACAATGTGTGGGAACCATTGCAAATATCAAGATTAGATTAAAATGGAAATATTTTTTTTTGAGACAATGTCACTCTGGTGTCAGCCTAGCTCAAAGCAACCTCAAACTCCTGGGCTCAAGCAATCCTTCTGCCTCAGCCTCCCGAGTAGCTGGGACTACAGGCATGCGCCACCATGCCCAGCTAATTTTTCTGTATATTTTTTAGTTTTAGTAGAGACAAGGTCTCGCTCTTGCTCAGGTTGGTCTCGAACTCCTGAGCTCAAACGATCCACCCACCTCGGCCTCCCAGAGTGCTAGGATTACAGGCGTGAGCCACCGTACCCAGCCAAATAATTTGAATTTTAAAAGATTCTCCTAGGAATGGTGACCTAAACCCATAACAAGATGAAGTATTAATTCATGCATCAACAAAAAGAAATCAATCAACATAAGTATCAGATGGGAGAAGGGGGAAGCAGTGCTACCTCCAGGATTATAACAATTATAAGATCAATCGAAACCAATAATATGATGCCTATTTTTTTAAAAGCTGATGATAAATAAAATAGTAAGGATACAAATAGTGTACAGATCAGAGGAAGAGATGATTTCACTGTACTCCACAATAATCACAGTCTATATTCTTCAAAGTGTAGAATGCTACAGCCTTTGTAATGAGTAATCACTATGCAAATGAAATAGAGGTAATGTCACAATTTTCTGAGGAGAGATTGAGTTCACCACCAAGCCTCCCTTTTCTCTAATGATTCCTGTTGCCCACAATGTGCGCTGAAGTTTGGTACATACACAGTTAATTCAAGTGCCCAACTATTTTAATTTGTAAGGAATTTCAAGGTACATAGAACATCTACAAGTTATTTAAACACAGTTTCACAGAGAGGAATTGAACACATAGAAGAATGGGAGAGGAAAGAAATAATGTGAGAGATTATAAATTTGATAGAATGTAGATTTACACTGAAACTGAATTCACCATCTTTTTGAACACTAGTGCTTCTCCAACTCCACTCCCTACCCTCCTCCTGGAGAATGGCAACAACAGTAACATAATAACTCTTCCTCTTCGTTACTCTCTCTTACAAAGGTAACCTTATCCAGGATCAAAGCTTCAGAATTACCTATGCTCCTCCTATCTTCTACCTGCTCTTTCCCCATCTATCAGATTCCTTTGATTCCACCTTTAGACTGTCTCTCATATTCTCTTCCTTTCTGTTTCCTCTACCACTCTGGTGCAGCCCAATAATCTCTTGCCTACAACAGCTTCCTAACAATATCCCTATTTTAATTCTCTTTTCGTGCCCTATTGACTGCAGAATTAATTCCCAAATAAGGCCTATTATGAGTGGCCCCATTCTACCTTTAGTATTGTCTTTCACTACTTTTACTTATATTTTGTTTTATCTAATGCAGAAATGCCTTTTCTAATGCCCTTCTTTCCCCCAGAATACCCTTTCTTGTTTGTTTTCTCTAAATTGACCCATCTCTTAAGGGTCAATTCAAAATCCATTCTTCTCCACAAACCCCTCAGCAAGAATACATTATACCTTATTTTTCATAGCACTTACCACTTTTTTGTCTTCTATCATAGTCCTTTGCATATCATTTCTACAAAATTGTAAATTTCTCGATATTCACATTTTTCTTGTTCACTTATCATTCCCAATGTGTGAAACAGCTATATATACTTAAGGGAAAGAGTTGAGATTAAAAAAAAAAAAAAAGGTTGAAGATCTGGCTCTATGAAATAACACACGTGGCAAGGTATTTTACTTTCTTTGAATCCCAATATCCAAATTTTCAAAATATGGGAAATTCTACTTACCTTGCAGAGATAAAAGACTGAAAGATATTCTATTGTTTGCCTTACAGTAGGTATTCAATAAATGTACAACTCTTTTTTTCCTATCTCTTCTCATAGTACCTACCAGAATACCTTGAAAACAAACTCAATAAGTATAAAGTTTAATAAAGCCCAACAGCATGGAAAACTTGAACTAAATGGTGTTTAGGAATTGAAAAGTGAAGGAATAGCTTTGAAATAACATTATAAAGCTAAATTAGACATAACAATGTTTGATGGTGAGAAAAATTAGATTTTGAGCTTGGGAATAGGGATAGAGATTAGTGGGTGAAGAAGTTAAAGGTGACCCCAACTTTCTTAGTTCAGCATTGCCTTTTAGAAATGGGAAGTCTGGTATTAAGGATTGAACCAGGAGGGAAGTAATTGTTCTATATTAAGATATCTTGAGCTTCTAAATGACTAGTCCTCAGTAAACTTTCCATCTATACTAAGTAAACTTTATCTATACTTTATCTAAACTTTATCTATACTCAGTAAACTTTACATCTATACTAAGTTTTGGTTGTCACCAAAAGACAATATTTACCTATTCTTATTAAAGATTTTTTTTTTTTTTTTTTTTGAGACAGAGTCTCACTCTGTTGCTTGGGCTAGAGTGCTGTGGCATCAGCCTAGCTCACAGCAACCTTAAACTCCTGGGCTCAAGTGATCCTACTGCCTCAGCCTCTCTAGAGCTGGGACTATAGGCATGCACCACTGTGCCCGGCTAATTTTTTTCTCTTTTTAGTTGTTTGGCTAATTTATTTCTGTTATAGTAGAGACAGGGTCTCGCTCTTGCTCAGGCTGGAGTCGAACTCCTGAACTCAAGCAATCTTCCCGCCTCGGCCTCGCAAAGTGCTAGGATTACAGGTGTGAGCCACCACACCAGACCTATTAAAGATTTTTAATAGAAGAGTCAATGTCACACCACCACGGTCAGTTTGTGTACATTAATTCTGAATCAAGAGAAGTTCTGAAAACCTTTGTAGTTAACCTTTTTACCTCGCTGATTTTAGTCCAATGTAATTACATTATATATTTTAAAACAACTCAAAAATACTTGAGAGATACTATGTATAATAGAAATACATTGTTGAGTATTCATTTAATCCTTTGTAAAATGTTTCTGATTTACAGTCACTATCTTGAGCACATAATATTTTTAAACAAACCTTTTTAATTTATACACTGGTACTGAAACTAAGCTTAGTTTGAAGATATCCAGTATAACTTAAATATTTATAAAGTTTTCAATTACAAAGTCATATGTTTTGTAAAAATTAAAACAATATAGACATGTACAGAAAGCAGTGTGTTAGATGTTCTCCCTACTCATTTCCTAACCCCATTTTCTATTTCTCAAGCCCCATTAAGTTTAATGTAAATCTTTTCAGAAATTTTTCTATAGATATTGAGCTAACACACAAGATCAGATTGTAAAATCAGACTCATATGAATCAATAGTATTAGCCATTATCAAGGTTTAATAATTATTTCAAGGATACGGCAGTCTAGAGACTCACATGAAGCAGAGAGATGTCTGGTACATGAAAAATGGATCTACAGACTATGTTTTTCCACATTGGATATGTATCTCTGGCTCAGAATAATAGATAAGATTTCTAAGTAAAAGTTTACAGGATCACTTCACATAGTGGGAATGTTTACATTGTGAATCATCTCCATTTTATGTATAGCGTATGTGCATTCTTCAGGGAGAGATGCCTCATAGATTCTGGGTTTATTCACTGTAGTTAATCCTTAGCCAAAAGTATCTTGCTAAGGGCATTTTACAGATAAGGTGTTTTTCTCCTAGCAAATATCAGTAGGCTCTATAGGCATATATAAGCTTAAAAGTAAAAATACATAAAAATTTAAAATATATATAATTAGGCCCTTTACTCAGAGGTCTACACGTCACCTGCCTTCTTCCTTCCCCTGTTCCTCTGGAACAGAAGTGAGTGTATCAGATGCCAGCTGCATTAATTTCTTCCTTACAGTAAATACACATGTATATATTTAATCTGACATTGTATATGTTGAGTTATTTATACTAAAATTGGATTTTATGATTGGTAGATCAATTGATATATATTTTATATATACATGTGTATATGTATGTATATGTATATATATAAATGGAGAAAGAGAATTCTTCATAATCTTGTTTTCTCCCCTTAATATAGCATGGATATTTCTGCATGTTGGGACATGGTTCTAACTCAGTTCAATTTTTTTTTTTTTTGAGACAGAGTCTCACTTTGTTGCCCAGGCTAGAGTGAGTGCCATGGCATCAGCCTAGCTCACAGCAACCTCAAACTCCTAGGCTCAAACGATCCTACTGCCTCAGCCTCGCGAGTAGCTAGGACTACAGGCATGTGCCACCATGCCTGGCTAATTTTTTTCTATATATATTAGTTGGCCAATTAATTTCTTTCTATTTATACTAGAGATGGGGTCTCGCTCTTGCTCAGAACTGGTTTCGAACTCCTGACCTCGAGCCATCCACCCGCCTCAGCCTCCCAGAGTGCTAGGATCACAGGCGTGAGCCACCGCGCCTGGCCTAACTCAGTTCATTTAAGTAGCTGCACAGAAAGTGCAATTTTGATGCTACTTGATTGGCATCCTATTTGTAAACTGGTAAACTTCTATAAAACAAATTTCAGCTGTTAGGAACTTTAGATTGAAGTGTAGTTCTCAAGTGTAAATGTAGTAGTAATTGTGGCATAGTTATTATGGTGAGAAACACTTTTAGCAAAAGTTGTAAAACTTATTGTGTGAATATGACTGTAGCTTTGAAGAGCTTATCTGAACCTTATTTAGTGAAATATGTGTGGTTGTATTTGTACCAACTTTGGAAGAAGATTGCCTACCATGGGTAAAGATGGTTTGTGGTTCCTCCATGTGATTCTCAGATAACATTAGTGGTGTATCTAGAATCAGTGACTATCTTAAAACAGACTGTGTTTCTTGAGATTGTTCACTTTAAAACATAAAATGCCAAGACTGGATCTCTCAAGCCCAGCCTTTCTATATTGGTATCTCAAATCATTTCCATAAAGTCCACTCCAGTTACTGGGTGCCCTAGTAACTTTTCCTTCAGAATGGCATTTTCTAAAGACTAAAAATATGTTAACGTATTAGAGTCATACTAAATGTTTTTATAGTAAAATTGCCTTTTTTTTTTTTTAAGAGTCATGGTCTTATTCTTTTGCCCAGGCTGGAGTGCAGTGGCATGATCATAGCTCACTGTAACCTCGAACTCCTGGGCTCCAGTGATCCCTCCCACTTCAGCCTCCCAAGTAGCTAGGATTACAGGTTAGGCCAGGTAATTGTTTTATTTTTTGTAGAGATCAGCTCTTGCTATGTTGCCCAGGCTGATCTTGAACTCCTGGCCCGAACTGATCCACCTGCCTCAGCCTCTCAAAGTGCTTGGATTATAGGTGTGAGCAACTGCAACTGGCAAAATTGCCATTCTTTTTTTTTTTTTTTTTTTTTTTTTTTGAGACAGAGTCTCACTATTTTGCCCAAGCTAGAGTGCCGTGGCATCAGCTTAGCTCACAGCAACCTCAAACTCCTGGGCTCAAGGGATCCTCCTGCCTTAGCCTCCTGAGTAGCTGGGACTACAGGCATGTACCACCATGCCCAGCTAGTTTTTTTTTTTATATATATTTTAGTTGGCCAATTAATTTCTTTCTATTTTTAGTAGAGACAGGGTTTCACTCTTGCTCAGGCTGGTTTTGAACTAACCTTGAGCTATCCTCCCGCCTCAGCCTCCCAGAGTGCTAGGATTACAGGCGTGAGCCACCATGCCTGGCCCAAAATTGCCATTCTAATGAGCACAAAAGTCATTAACTGTAGCCTTGCAAGCACTCAGGAAATTAAGATTTGAGGTGTTATATGAAATGATACTAGTTAAAGATTGAAAATATTGCCTTAAGTGTTTAATGTAATCTTGCATCTTACCTCCCTTTATTGTATTCCTAGAGACCATAATTGAACGAATGAAGATTGAACTTTTTACAAAAAGTTCAAAGACGTCTGTGGAGTAGTGTTACAGTTTGAATAACAAAGGATTTCATATTATGAGGTAGGTTGAAAATAGACTGTGTCTTAAAGTAGCTTTATAAATATAGCAAGTAAACTTCATATATGTCATCTGAGACTTGGATGAGCTACTAGATCTTATCTGTCTCTGCTGGCTGCAATACCAAAAGTACTAGAGACATTTACTTAAGTGAAACATAAGACCTGCTGTACTTTCTTAAAGAACTCTAGTTTTCCCCATTGGTAATCTTGTCAGAAACTGCATTTTAGTTCATATTTGGTTGGGCTTAAGGTACAGTCATGTCTTTGTCTTGAATTGAGAGGACTTGGATTTAATTCTCAGCTCCACCATTAATCGTTGGGCAAGTCACTTTTACCTGAATATGTTTCTTGAACATACAAAATGGGAGTAGTCATCTCTGTCTTGCCATAATTGTGAAAATTAACTGAAATCAAATATGTGAGGGTGTCTATCATATTCTCAGTCTTCAGGGCTCAGGGAGAGATATAAGGTTAACGAAAGATAGTCAAAGGGCTCTGTGATAACTTGAGTTGCACTGAAATTTTAAAAATAACTTTCATAGGGTTATGAAGTAATAGTCAATGTAGAAAACACATGAAAACACCGAAAATAAAAATTATTCATACTCGTGCTCCAAAATTGTGAGTTTGCTTTTCACCTACATTGACATTTTATTTACTCTTACGTGGTTGGCTTTAAATTTATTCAGAGATTATTTTATATTATGGCTTGAACCCATAAGGGTTTATTCATTCTCTCACTTAAAAGAAGTTTGGGGTTAGGAAATGCAAGTCTATTATGACAGCCCATGATGTCATCAGAGAGGACCCAGGCATTTTCTATCTCTTTGCTCTGAGGTTCTCCCTTCTTTATGTTCCATGATGACTATTGCAGCTCCAACCGTGGCATCTTCATTCCAGCAGCAGGAGGGAGGAGCCCTCCTGGAGCCCTACACAGTACCTGAACTTTCTTCTAATTGACCAGAATTTATTCATATGGCCACATCTTGCTTTAAGAATGGCCATAAAATGTAGTCTTTTAACAAGGCACATTTCCTAAGGTTTGTTACTCAGGAAGAAGAAAAATTATGTTGGGAGGCAACTGATCGTTTCTGTCACAAGCAGGAACATAAAAATTATTGGGTCCTAAATCATAGGATTATCTCTACTGAGCTGATGCTTTGATTTGAAAGCAAGTGAAACTCTATTTGTAAACTCTTGGTTCAGAGCAAATATATTAAAACTCATGAGTGCTATTTTTAAATTCAGATGTGTAAATTTGGGATAATTTATTCTTAAACAAAATGCTACATATTTTTCGAGGAGAAAAAAAAACATGCTAAAAAAATTAGCCTTTACAAGCACAGAGACAAATATCATACAATCTCACTTATATGTAGGATCTAGAAAAGTCAAACTCACAGAAGTAGAGAGTAGAATGGTGGTTACCAGAGGGTGGCAGGGAGTAAGAGGGTGGAGACAGAGAAAAGACAGATATCGATCGGTCAGGGGTACAAATAACTTTTTACAGTTAGATAAGAGCAATAAGTTCTGGTGTTCTATTGCACACCAAGGTGGCTATTGTTAATAATAATGTATATTTCAAAATAGCTAAAAGAGTCCATTTTAAGTGTTTTCACTACAAAGAAATGATAAATATTTTAGGTGATAAATATGCTAATTAGCTTGATTTGATCATTCCACACTATATACATGTAGCAAAACATCACATTGTATCCCATAAATACATACAATTATTAATTAAAAATAAAATACAGCTATATAAAATAGATTATAAAAAATAAAGTATGTTTAAACATTTAAAAAGTTGGGCTTTATTTTCAAATTTACAAGAAGCAAAATAGCAAAATGAAGATTTTCAGATGACTGGTCTATATTGATAAAATAATTATAAACTTTGAATTATTTAATCTTTATAGTAAGATTGTATTTGGTTTCAGATGAATGGGAGTGCAGTATTGGACAAAAATAGATTTTGTAATCTCTGCATCTTGGTTTTTAGGTCTCCAGTTATTGCATAGTTTCTACTATTTGGGGAAAGCTCATGCTGAAAAACTGAGGCACTGAGGCAATTTATGAGTGAATATGATCAGATTTCTCCACCAAGTTCTCAGCCTGATAAGGGTAAGTTTCCATTCACCTCTTTATTCATATCTGTGCCATCCATAGGGTGGCTTCTTTCACATAGCATAATGTCTTCAAGGTTCATCCATGCTGTAGCATGTATCAGTACTTCATTCCTTTTTAGTGCTGAATAATATTCCCTTATATGAATATACCACATTTTGTTTATCTTATTATTATTATTATTATTTTTTGAAACAGAGTCTCACTCTGTTGCCTGGGCTACAGTACCATGGCATCAGCCTAGCTCACAGCAACCTCTAACTCTTGGGCTCAAGCAAGCCTACAGCCTTAGCCTCCCGGAACTACAGGCATGTGCCACCAGCTACTCGGGAGGCTGAGGCAGGAACATTGCTTGAGCCTAAGAGTTTGAGGTTGTTATGAGCTAGGCTGATGCCATGGCACTCAAAAAAAAAAAAACCAGCTTTATCAAGGTATAGTTGGCATATAATAAACTGTATGCATTTAAAGTATATAATTTAATAGGTTTAGACAAATGTATATGTCCATGAAATGATCACCACAATCAAGATCATGAGCATACCCATCACCCCCAAAAATGCCCCTTTATTATCCCTCCCTCCCACCTCTTTCCTGCCTCATGTCCAAGCAACCACTTTTACCATAGATTAGTTTGCATTTTCTATAGTTTTGCATAAATGGAATCATATAGTATATACTCTTTTGTTAGGCGGCTTTTACTAATACTATTATGAATAGTAAAAAATAATTGTCATTATTTGTAATTATTTTTAAATTCACCCATGTTGTTGTATGTATCAGTATAGATCATTCCTTTTTTATCACTGATGGTATTTATTCCATTGTATGATTATTCCATTGTTTGATTTAATCCATTCACCTGTTGATTGACATTTGGGTTTCTTTCTTTTATGGGGCTATCACAAATAATACTACTGTGAACATTCATGTGCAAGTCTTTGTATAGATATATACAGTCATGTATCACTTAACAACAGGAATACATTTCAGGAAATGCATCATTAGGCAATTTTATCATTGTGCAAACATCACAGAAGGTACTTACACAAACCTAGACATATAGCTGCTATACACCTAGGCTATATGGTGCAGCCTATTACTCCTAGGCTACAAACCTGTACTACGGCATGTTACTATATTAAATACTATAGACAGTTGTAACACATGGTAAGTATTTGTGTATCTAAGCCTATCTAAACAGAAAAGGAACAGCAAAAATACTGATGAAAGATTAAAAATGATATACCTGTATAGGGCACTTTACAATGAATGGAGCTTGCAGAACTGGAAGTTGCTCTGGGTGAGTCAGTGAGTGAGTGGTAAGTGAATATGAAGGCCTAGGACATTGCTAAACACTATTGTTGACTTTATAAACACTGTTCAAGTACATTTATGCTATACTAAATTTATTTTTTTTAATTTTTTTCTTCAATAATAAATTAACCTTAGCTTACAGTAAATTTTTACTTTATAAACTTTTAAATTTTTAACTGTTTAACTGTTTGGCAATGTCACTTAGCTTAAAACAGCACATTGTACAGCTGTACAAAAATATTTTCTTTCTTTTTTTTTTTGAGACAGTCTCGCTTTGTTGCCCAGGCTAGAGTGAGTGCCATGGCGTCAGCCTAGCTCACAGCAACCTCAAACTCCTGGGCTCAAGCGATCCTACTGTGTCAGCCTCCCAAGTAGCTGGGACTACAGGCATGCACCACCATGTCCAGCTAATTTTTTCTATATATATTAGTTGGCCAATTAATTTCTTTCTATTTATAGTAGAGACGGGGTCTTGATCTTGCTCAGGCTGGTCTCAAACTCCTGAGCTCAAATGATCCTCCCGCCTCCCAGAGTGCTAGGATTACAGGCGTGAGTCACCACGCCTGGCCTATATCTCCTTTTCTTTTGAGTAAATACCTAGGAGTAGATCATATGGTAGGTGTATGTTTAACTTCTTACCAAATTGCCAAACTGTTTTCCAAGTGGTTGTACCATTTGACATTCCTACCATTTGTTTCATATCCTCACCAACACTAATATTATAGTCTTTTTAATTTTAGTCATTCTAGTGAATGCATAGTGATATCTCATTGTGGTTTTAATTCACACTTTCTTTTTCTTTTCTTTTTCTTTCTTTCTTTCTTTTTTGTGTTTTGTTTTTTTTTGTCTTAAATGATAGACATTTATTTCTCACAGTTCTGAAGGCTGGGAAGTCTGAGATCAGTGTACTAGCCATGATTGGATTCTGGCAAGGGCTATTTTCCTGGCTTACAAATGGACATCTTCTTGCTATGTCCTCACATGGTAGAAAGAGAGAGTGAAAGTGTGTTTATGAGTGTGGGGGGAGCCACATTTTCTTGATAACTAATGATTTTAAACATTTTTTTCATGTGCTTATTGGCCATTTGTATATATTCTGGGTTTTGTTTTTTTACTTTTCTTGAAGGCAAAGTCTCATTCTGTCACCCTGGCTGGAGTACAGTGGTGTTATCATAGCTCAGAAGTGTCAGTTAAAATATTTTACCTATATTTAAGCAAGTATTTATCTTATTCGTTGTTATTATTCTGGTCAGAATTTTTTATACTACTTAAGTTGAATAGGAGCTAAGTTTTCTAACTCACCAAATTAGGCTTCATTTAGATTTTTTTTAATCTCAAATTTCTAGGGAAAACATAGCTGATCATTAGTTAGACTCTAAAATGCTATGTCAGGCTTATTTGCTTCTGTTAAAGGGGAGAAATATTCATTTCTACATGGCATATACTGCCTCCTAATTTTTGGAGATAAGATATATCACCAGAAATAGCTAGGGCATTATCATCTCATAGTAAGTACATTTCCTGCTGTATTTGTACTTATGCAGGATTTGAGTTGGGGGAAAGAAAGAGAACCAGGAACAGTGTTGCCTATCCCTACAAAAAAGAATCAAACAAGCAAGCAAACAAAAACTCTATCTACTTTTGAATTTCTTCTGAATCTTTTCTCTACATCAGTCCTGTCTCTTCTCAGTTTTCACCTCTGTTACTTTCCTTAACCTTCTGACCAGTACATTAAGAGAACAAACCAGAAGGCATTCTAGAATGCTTTTTTCACCAATCAGAAGTGGTAGAATGAAATCTAAGCCCTATACAGAAGATACAGAACTCTGTTCCCTCATGTTCCCTCAAGAAGTTTTCATCTTATAGCTGAGTTCCTAATCTCTAACATTCCCAAACCATTTTACAAACATCCTTTTATTATTAAGTCTTATAGTACTGTAGTCAGGTGAGTATGTATGTTTATTTTATTTTGCTTGAGGAAATTGAAAAATTTTAAAATCCAATTACTTCTCTATGGTTCTGTTACTTCTCTTAGAAAACAATATGCAGGAAACTGATCAATCCGAACTTTAGAGATTACCTGAACATTCAGATCAGGCCACTTACCGCAGATGTGTGGTTCTTGTCTACACATCCCTACATGTCTTGCATATCCAAGCCCTGCAACAGTGTCCTATATGTCACCTCCGTTCTGCCCTTTTTCCCCCACTTCCAGATGGGTAGTTACTTGTGAGTGGCCTGGCTGGTATGTAACCATCCTGATACTATTTTTTGGCATATAATGTCAGGATATTTAACTTTTATGCTGAAGTAGCTTTTAATTTGAGCTTCTTTGTTTTTTGAAGTTCTTTTCAAGATCAAAGGAAATATCCAGAACAAAATAATCTAGTAAGAATTTTCTCCCATCTTCTCTGCAGAGAATCCCTTTTTGTCAACCTAATGAAGCATTCAAAGAAGACATATGACTCTTTTCAAGATGAACTTGAAGATTATATTAAAGTACAGAAAGCCAGAGGTTTAGAGCCAAAAACTTGTTTCAGAAAGATGAGAGAGGACTGTTGGGAAACCTATGGGTACAAAGAAGAGGTTGATCCCAGACCCATGTACAGAATGCTTGATCAAAGACTCCCATCTGAAACCGTCCAGACCTACCCGAGATCATGCAATATTTCACAAACAGTGGAAAATCGGTTGCCTCAGTGGTTACCAGCCCATGATAGCAGGCTGAGACTAGACTCTCTGAGCTACTGTCAATTCACCAGGGACTGTTTCTCAGAAAACCCAGCACCCCCGAACTTTAGTCAGCAAGAATATAATTGTGGCTCATACAGTGTAGAATCTGGAATTTATAAGCACCTCTCCTCAGATTACAGTGCCAGTACTCATCATGCCAGTCATAAACAGATGCATCCAAAGAGGAAAAGGCACCCAGAGGAAGGCAGAGAAAAACCCAAGGAGGAACAGCCCAAGCATAAGAGGAAAAGAAGTTGTGAGGAAATTGATTTAGACAAACACAAGAGCATCCAAAGAAAGGAAACAGAGGTGGAAAAAGAAACTGTACAGGTCAGTACAGAAAAGCTTAAAAATCGAAAGGAGAAAAAAAGCCGAGATGTAGCCTCTAAGAAAGAGGAACGTAAGCGTAGGAAAGAGAAAAAGGAACAAGGCAAAGAAAGGACAGAGGAGGAAATGCTTTGGGACCAGTCTATCCTTGGATTTTGAAGCTTTTTAGTTGGTTCTCCCAAAGTTAAATTGAAAAACTAGTTGAGGAGCTTGGTTTTATGATGTTCATGTTCATATCACTTTTCTCATGTGAACAGAGGCCAATGAACAGAAAGTATTTAGTATGCTTACTATCCAACACAGAAATTACTTTTCCTCATTTTCTAAAAACATTATTACACTTTTCTTACATATAATGTTATTTCCCTTAATGAGAGTGGTTCTGCTTTTATTCATCAAATTGCTTGGATGGCAGGATTTATTTTCCCTTGAGAGGCTATTTATTTTAAATTGGAGGATCAATAGACTTTGCAGAATCTATTTCTTGATTGGGTTTGTTATAGTTTTGAATTGGGTATTTTTATGTTCATTGGTTTTCTCTATGAAGCAATTTATTTTTTTCCTTTGTTAGATCTAACTTGCAGTGTATTTTCTAGGTTGGAAAATGGAAAATGAAATACATTATAATAATAAGCTTAGGTTACATATAGTTTTAAAAGTTTCAAAGAATCTTGATACAAAATCAGTTTATATTCTGGAAATGTTTATAATAAAGTGTTCTAATTTCTGCATGTTTTTCTGTGTCAATATTCTGTCCCCATTTGCCAATCCATTTTCTCTTGGGTGGGGAAGAGCAATAACTGAGCAGTTTATACTTAAGAGGCAAGATCTTTTGGGTAAGTCACACTTTAAAGTTGTAAAAATTCTTAATATATTATACCTTGCTTATTCATGTGTGAACCCAGTTCTTAAGATAAAGATCTGACTGACCACAATTTTTTCAAATAGTTAAAACTGAAGAGAGAAGAGTTTATACGAAATAAAATGCCATTAGATTGCTCTGTCCTGGCCAGTGTATTCATTCTAATGATTCCCTTTTTTATGATAAGCATTTCAATTATTTGAGAATCACAGTTCTGTTACAGAAAGAGTGATGGTCTGGGAATCTTGAGTCTCACGATTTAGTCTCAACTGTGCCATCAAATTCTTATGTGACTTTGGGGAAGTCGCTTAACTTCATTATCCTCATTATCAAATATGACTAAGAAGACTGACCTCTAAACACACTTTGGATAACAAAAAGATTCAAATTATCTGCATTCTATAATGTTGTGCTATTACATGTCTATTATAAGATTAACTTAAAAATTATTTTGCTAAAATTATTTTTACCACAGTAGGAAAATAGAAATGGAAATTCACAAACAAAAGTTATCTGCCCTTCCCATTTTGTATTCTAAAATACAACTTTTAGCCTGGAAAGATAAGTACTTGATAAAATCATTATTACTTAAGCTTTTATTGGCATGCTCATGCTCTGACTCTTCCCATGTGTGATTGCTGATTTTATATGTCAACTTGACTGGTTAAGGGATGCCTAGATAGCTAGTAAAACATTATTTCTAGGTGTGTCTGTGATGTTGTTTCCAGAGAGATTAGCATTTGAATTTGTGAACTGAGTAAAGCACATGGCCTTCCCCAATGTGAGTGAGCATTATCCAACCTGTTGAGGACCCAAATAGAATAAAAAGGCAGAAGAAGGGCAAATTTGCTGTCTCTTTTTTTGCTGAGACATCCATCTTCTCCTTCCCTTGGACATTTGTGCTCCTGGTTCTTGGGTCTTTACATTTGAAGTAGGACTTAAAACATCAGCCCCACCCCTACTCCTCTCGACCCCTAGTTCTCAGGCTTTCAGAGTAGTCTGAATTATACCACGTACTTTCCTCATTCTCCAGCTTGCAGACACCAGATTGTGCCTCTGTAATCATTTCATGTGAGCCAACCCCATTACACACACACACACACACACACACACACACACACATAATTCTGTTTCTCTGGAGAACTCTAATAGGTTAGATGGTGACCTTCTAGAAAGGGAAGAGGAAAGATTCCACCATGGAATCACCAAGAATAGAAAAATTATACTATTCCATTTCCTTGATTGTTTAATCCTATCAAAAAGGAAATAAACTTAGTGATATATTTGCCTACAGGCAAGACATATAATAGTTTTTCTCAAGATTTGAACAAAATGCTAAATAGGGGCTAAAGAATAATATTAGATTTGTATTTGGCTATGTCACTGGTCTCACAGTGAGTGAGTAGATCCCCAGATCAACTTTTCTTCCATGGCATTGATAAAGTAAGATTATTTTGTGCTATTATATCACGCCCCCTGTTTTTAACATGTCTGGTCTACTGGTGAAAAGAACCCAAGTACAGCATAAGTAAGCTGTGAATTATCAGTCACAAAAGGTTATCTTTTCTCTGAAAACCCCAAAACAGTATAGTCTTTTTTGATTGATACTACAAAACAAGGTCAGCTGAATTGTCTGCATTTTCAGAGTTGACAAAATTCTTTTTTCAGAGGTTGAGTCTAATGCTCAGGGGGAAATTCAAAACTACAGTTGACCCTTGAACAACATGGGTTTGAACTTTGTCCACTTATATATGGATTTTCTTCTATCTCTGCCACCCTTGAGACAGCAAGACGAACCGCCCCCTCCTCTTCCTCAGCCTAATCTACATGAAGATGGGTAGGTGGAGGATCTTTATGATGATCCACTTCCACTTAATGAATAGTAGCAAATACATTTTCTCTTATGACTTTTTAATAACTTTTTTTCTCTAGATTTATTGTAAGACTGTAGTATGTAAATACATATGACATATAAAGTATGTGTTCATCAATTGTTTATATTTTATTGGTAAGGCTTTCAGTCAACAGTAGACTATGAGAGTTAAGTTTTGGGGGAGTCAGAAGTTATACACAGATTTTCGACTGTCGGGGGGCTAGTGCCCCTAACTCCCACATCATTCAAAGGTAAACTATGTAAGAATATACAGTAAGATACAAAGGTACTGTGATTTCTTCAAAATGATTTTAAAAGAAATGCCAAGTTTCAAGAGTTGGCACTTGAATGAACATTAATCTATACCGAGTATATCATGCAGATTCTTTCTAAAATGTTTTAATTAGAACTATCAAAATTAGGCAGGGGAGCACTGCAAGTATGTGATGGTGATAGTCTTGAGGAAGCTACTTATAGCTTGTACAATCATTTTCAAAATTTTAGGACAGAAACTTTTTGCCCTAAAATGTCACTGGTGACCCTGTTCCCCACCTCCATCCAAAGTACAAACATTATAATCTTCTGGTTGAAACTGAGCCTTCTTTGGCACTTATTTGCTCCCACGTCTGCCTGTGTAAGTCACCTTCAAAGAGAGCACTTCCACAAGAGCAGAACCTAAAATGAGAAGAAGGTATTGGGAAGCAAATTCTGGCTAAATTTGGAAAACAGTTATCAAAAATTGGAACTAGAAAAAAATGGAATTGGCAGTTGTGATGTGTATGAACAAATATTGAGAGCTCCGTGCCCGCATTATGCCGGGAAGGAACCTGAGAGAAATATGAGAATGTAAGCTCTCTTCCACAGACAGCTTGCAGACCGGCAGAGCACGCCAACCACTCGACAGGCACCAGCCAGTCAGGCCAGGAAGGGCTCCACAGCAGTGTCAAAGGATGATGGAGGGGACCAGGAACAACTGATTTGTTGGGGGGTGGGGAGTAAGACCTTGGGGAAAGGCTTCACAAAACAAGAGACATGTAATCAGACATCTACAAAGGACCAGCTTCTACGTGTAAGTGAAGAAGGAAGGGGAAATGTATTCCAAGCAGAGGTACCATCATATCCAAAGGTCTATAATCAAGAAAACAGTTACATGTTTTGGCGAACTGGAATTTCAGTGACTATATAAGGAGTCCTTAGAGCTTAGGCTGGGAAGAAAGGAAGTCTCCTATAAGCCAAGTTAAGGAACTTGGATTTGTCCTTAGGATGGTGAGAAGTCATTAGTTTTGTTTTAGAAAGACCACTTCCTACAGGACCCGAACCCTGCTCACCACAATGATCCAAACCTTTTGGCTTTATCTAGATTCTAGAATTTGACTAGATGGAATAGAATGCCTGACAACCAGAGCTGGAGGCTACAGAGAATATGAGGAGGGCCCCTGACAGAGTGGAGCAGAGGGAATTCAAGAAACCATGGAGGGAAAAATAAGCACCACATGTACCCACCAGCAAATTGGTTTCACTGATCAACACATAAGTGGACATATAGGAATAACATTTATCTGGCATCAGGCAGATGGGAATGGGGAGGAGGGGATGGGTATATACATACATAATGAGTACGATGCACACTATCTGTGGGATGGACACGCTTGAAGCTCTGACTTGGGGTGGACAGCAAGGCAACATATGTAACCTAAACATGTGTACTCCCATAATATGCTAAAATAAAAAAAAGAAAAGAGACCATGGAGGAATCCTGTGGGAAATTTTCATTCTGACAGGGAGGGGTAGCTACAAGTCAGTGTCCCCAAGAGCTCTGATTGAAGGATTTGTGCCTGATGAGTTGGGGAAAACAAGATGAAGGAAGTAGAGAGGCCACTCCTAAAACAATAAATACCCCACTGTGTGCTCTGTGTAATGTGCAACACAAAACTTGAAGTTTGGGGGTGAGGGCGGGCAAGCAGAAACCAAAAGCAGAAAGATAAGGCAGGAAGCCGTCTTAGGGTCCTGGCAAGAGATACAGTTGGTCTGAACCAGGTTGGGGCAATGAAGCAGAGGGAGCAGCAAAGGCAATGTTCATGCCCACGATTCTTGCTTGGAAGATCAAATGGATGATTGTATTGTTCACTGACATGGAGAATCCGGGAGGAGGTGGAAGGAGTAGATTGGTTGAAAACAGTTCAATTTTTGGTGTGTTGAATTCTAACCTATTAAACATCCCAATGGAGGTGACCAGCAGGGAGATATTTGAGTCTGGAGCTTAGGAGAGAGATCTGGGATGCAGATAAATTTGGGGAGTCACTTGCATAGAGATTTAATGGAAACTATGAGAATGACTGATGCCCAGGAGAAAATGTGGTGTAGGAAGAAAATCTAGCAATGGATAAAGCCTACAAAGCACCAACATTTAAGAGGAAAAAGAACTAGGAAAGGACACAAGATAGACTGCCAGAAAATTAAGAGCAGATACATGCATGTGATGTCACAGTAGCAAAATGAAGGAGTGCTGCAAGAAGAGAGGAAAGTTCAGCGTCTGGCTTAGTTAAGGCAAATGAGAGCTAAAATGTCTCCCCTGGATGTGCTTCTCTTCTCTGACAGTGAGAAACCCCAGCTCCCATTATTATATATCATATCCAATATGTGTAGTATTGCCTAGCCACCTTGCCTGCCCTCATATCTCACTGGGCCCCACATAGCAAAGAAGAAAGGAAGGAGGGAGGAAGAGAGAGAGTTTTGCTTTAAACTAATGACCACAAACCTCCAATCCATTAAGTTTCTCTAATAAGTTTCCCACTCTCAGAGATGTCTGTTTCATATTCTCCCCTCTCTCATCAAGCCATCCCCTCCTAGGGCCTCCATGGAGACCCCTTTCCTCTCAGCTCATGACCTCACCTAACAATCCAGGGAGAAAACAGAGGCCTTCAGAGGGGACCTTACTCACTCTCCTACCACCAGCTCTATAAACTTCTTTCAAATACTGTGTTTTCTGTCTTTCCTCCTGTCACAATGAAGATGTCCCTGCTCTTGTTAGAGACAAATTCCTCCCTCATGCCCTGGATCCCACACCCTTTTACCTTTTACCTCTCCTCCTCAACTGGATTATTCCATCAATAGGCAAACACGCTTCTGTCTCCCCTTACAAGAAAACAAAACAACAAATCCCCCCTTAACCCCCGATACCCTCTTTCTGCCATCTCCTTTCCCTTTCCTGTCAAGACTTGGCTACACTATCTACACTTCCTCACCTTCCGCTCTTTCCTTCACCTACCCTAATCTGGTTTCTGTCCCTATTACTCCTCCAAAGAAGTTCTTGTCAAGGTCCCCAGTGACCTCCATGTTGACAAATCCAGTGGATATATTTTTAAGTATTCAAGTCAGTATTTCAGGAGCTTCCATCTAGTTGCCCAGTCCCTCTTCCTCTCTTGGCTTCCGCTGCACCACATTCTCCTGATTTTCTCCACCTCAACAGCTCCTCCTGCTCATGGTTCCTTTCCTTTCCTTGGTTTTCCTGGTTCCTCCCTCAGCCACCTCTAAATGCGTCATGTATGGTGCCAGTATGAGACCCCTTGGCCATCCAGACCCTGCTGAGCCAGGCCGGCCAACTCACAGAATTGTTGAGAAATAAATGTTAGCCATTTGAAGCCATAAGTAGTCAGGCCGTCTATGACGCAGCAAAGGCTAACTTAAACAACAGTACGTGATCTCAGGTGAGTTTCTTAATCTCTGCATCTCATCTGTAAAATGGAGATAAGGCCATCATCCTTGTAGGGCTATTCTGAGGATTGGATGACAAAATATAAGTGAAGGGCTTGGCACAGCATAAACAACACATACGGTAATAAAAACAAACAACCTCTGCAGGCTGGAACGGGGCAGCCCTCAGGCTGGGGTGCAGTGCTTCGGTGCTTTGTAAGCAGCCAGCTCCTCTCTCAGCATGCCAGAGGGGAAGCATCCCAACGATCTGGAAGGACCGGGCAGCAGAGGCCACGACATGAACATGCACTGCCCCCCTCACAGCACTAATCACTGGGGGACCCCGGGAGTCTGGGCTCTTCCCTGCCCTCCCCAGGCTGTCTCCCCTAAACACAGGGAGACTGACGCAGGGGCGCACCAGTCACTCAGCGGGCACCTCCTGGGGCACGAAGTATGGACCGCTCCGGACAAGAAACAGCGCGGACTGAGGTTTGAACCCCGCCACTTTAGGCAGCTGGGACAGAATCCAGGAGGAAGTGTGGCGGATGGGGCACCCAGCAGGTAGGTGCTGGCTGGACTCCAGGCTCCTGGAGGGGCCGAGGGTGAGGAAAACGGGTTTAGACCTGGAGGGGAAGGCGGGAGCGCACTCTGAGCGCAGAGGAGGCTGGGCGCAGACCTAGAGGGCCGAGAAAAGCCAGAGGGTGTCAGTCTTCCTACGACAGGAAAGGGGGTAACGGCGGTTTCTAGGTACCGTGTTTCCCCGAAAATAAGACCTACCCATAAAATAAGCCCTAGCAGGATTTCCAAGCATTTGTGCAATAGAAGCCCTACCCAGAAAAATAAGCCCTAGTGATGGGCGTGGCTACCCAGCGGATCCGCACAACCCATGCATTTCGTGGCCGATCGGTAAAGACGAGCAGCCCTTCTCATCTGCCCCATCGTGACAGCTACTATCCCAGAGGTGACCGGAAAGGTGCGGGCAGCCCCACCGACAAGGTGGGCCCCCCTGTCAGGTCCCGGCCATCCTGTGCGTGCTGCAAGCTGAGGCTTTGAGGGGAAAATAACACATGCCCTGCAAATAAGCCCTAGGGTGTCTTCTTGAGGAAAAATAAATATAAGACCCTGTCTTATTTTGGGGGAAACATGGTAGAAAAAGGGGATGGACTGGAGGACCTAAAGGTGCCTCCAACCCCCACCCTCGGCTGCGGAGCCACACTGAGGCCTTCGTGCGCGCCTGGAGTGGCGGGACTCCCGGGAGCCGCCCCTCCCGGGTCTCCCGCCCGTTTCACTCCCCGCTTCGTGCCCCTGCGGTGAGGGCCGAGGACCCAGCAGGCCTGCGAGGCACCTTGTCCTCTCCCACCAGTTCATACTAGTGCCTCGCTCCCCGCACGCTTTCTTCCGGGGAGCTCGGACCGCTCTGCGCGAAACAGCTTCGTACCACGCTGTCACTGCCGCTCAACTCCAAATGTCCCCCAGTGCGGAGCAAAGCTTAACGCTTCGCTCTGCCCCGGGTCGTTGCAGTTTCCAACCCTCCTCTCCGCGGTGGCCACGCCCCGGGCGGGGGGCGGGCGTGCAAATGAAATGGCCCTTCGGACCCTCGGATTCCAGTGTGCCAAGGACAGCAAAGTCACTATTGAATCAAGAGGCAAACAAAAGTGTCTGCGAAAGAGGCTAATGTCTTCAACATAATATTCAAATAAGAAAGGAGGTGAGATTTAAACACAGGTGAGGTTTCTCACCGTGAACCAAAGGTGGGTAATAGAAGGGAGGACTTGGGAGGAAGGGCACCGATTCTTATCGCCTCTCGGCCTTTTGGCTAAGATCGAGTGTAGTATCTGTTCTTATCACTTTAATATCTGGTATGTCCTTCACTTGTAGGACAATAAATTAGGCAAGCTTTTGGAGCTGGGAGGTGGAATGTGAGCTTGCTTTATTCTCTCCATCCATCGTTCTGGTATTGCAGTATTTCTAGAAATGGTGTGTGGTTTCCCCTCCATGGGGCATATTGATAGTCCAGAAAGTAGACTAGCTAAGATGCTGTGCTAACTCTTTCCACCTTGAATTTCTTTTTCTCAAATTTTTTTCCTATTTATTTTCATGAATTGCCTCAAGGCTATGTAAAGTAGAATGAGACTAAAATAAACTAGGCCTCAGAGTACAATCATCCTATGTGGTATTGGTCTAGGACTTACCTAAAGCTTATGGCCTTTCATGACTCTGTGACTAGAAGAGGCGTGGGGAACAAAGTCCATCCCCTGGGAACATAAAATAAAGAATACCCGTAAAAATGGAGGCATAAACCAAGTCCGTAGGTGAAAAAGCATAATATTTCTTCCCAAATCAACCTGTAGAGATTCAATGTAGTCTAAAGCAAAATTGCAATTGATTTTGGAAATTGACGAGCCAAACTTAAAATTCACACTTGAATACGGAAAAGATAGGGAAAGGACTTGCTCTAGTGAAAGACATCTCATCAAACCATAGTAATTTGGAGAGTGCAGGCGGTGGAGCTACCCCAAAGGGCAGATGGGTTTGCTATGGACTTGGGCATGCATTCTAGCTAGTCCTTTTGATGATGGTATTAGGGGAAAACCCCCACCCCGGGGCCCCATGGCTGAACTCACTGCTGATTGGATGCATGTGAAGCTTATCCTACTAATGATAGGGGAAAAAACCCAAGGGCCCTGCTGATTGAATTCAAGTGAAGCTTAGGGTTGATCCTACTGATAATAGGGAAAAGCCCCTACCCCAGGGCCCTGAGGCAAAATCCACTACATGTGAAAGCTTACGGCTGATCCTACTAATTAGATAATAGTTGATTGGTTGTGTAAATGTATAAGACTGGGGAAAAAAAATAAGGAAGCGGTGCTCAGAATTTGGTGGTATGCCCCTCCGAGCCCGCACCCCACCCTGGCAAAATAAAGGCTGATTCTCTGACCCTCTGCGTGCCGCTGGGTTCTTTCTCTGGCCAGTCGCTGGTCACTTGCCGCAACAACGGCACAGGAGTTGGAGGAGCCCTTGGCAGTGTTGGAGAGCTCGTCTGCCAGGCACTCGACGATGGTCTTGATGTTCCGGAAAGCAGCCTCACAGGTGCCTGTGCACAGCAGCCAGAAGGCCCGATTCACAGGGCGCGGTGGGGACGCGTCCTCCTCCGGCGTCTGGCTCTCCGGGCTGGCCCAATGCGTGTTGAGCCCTCTCGGGGCCACCGTTGGTGCCGGCGTCCACCAGGACCTGGAGCGGGCTCTCCCCTGTGAGCAGGTGGACGAGGCGCGCAGCCGCGAGCTCCTTGCGGTTGCTGTGGGCATGCTTCGGGACAGCGAGGCGTCGCCACCGCGCTCGGCGCTTGCCGAGGCAGCTGGGCTCACCGCCCGGCACTGTGATACGGTTACTTGGCAAACTTCTCCTTCCCTGCGATGGATCCTGTAGGGAAATGTCGCCGATCTGTACATCATCGGTGCTCCACTTCCCGAAGAGCCTGAAGTCGGGGTCTCTGCACCGCGGGCGCAGCTGTCTTGCACTCTGTAGTCCCGAGGACGCAGCCCGAGCGTCTCTATCTCCGCGCGCGTACCACGCGCCGCCCTGGCACTGGCAGGAAGAGGCCGAACTGCAATCATTGAGACAGTTCGAGACCAGCCTGAGCAAGAGCGAGACCCCGTTTCTACTATAAATAGAAAGAAATTAATTGGCCAACTAATATATATAGAAAAAATTAGCCGAGCATGGTGGCGCATGCCTGTAGTCCCAGCTACTCGGGAGGCTGAGGCAGAAGGATTGCTTGAGCCCAGGAGTTTGAGGTTGCTGTGAGCTAGGCTGACGCCACGGCACTCACTCTGGCCTGGGCAACAAAGCAAGACTCTCTCAAAAAAAAAAAAAAAGACGGAGGGGTTGGGTTCAAAAATACTATGGAATACAGAAACCAGATGCAGAACCACAAAGAAATGGGCATTTGGGAAAAAACAAAAAGGCAGTACTTCAGAGCAGTGAGGAAGACAGACGTCCTATCAACACGCGGTGCTGGGAAAGTCAGGTATCTGTGATATTGTGAACCGCAGATTTGGTCATCCTCACTTACCGCTTCTGGTATATAACTTCTAAAATCTTTAAACTCTACAAATCATATGTGTCTTTTGTATGCTAATGATTGACTGATGGCTGGCAGCCCCTGGGTAGCTTCAAGATGGGGCTGGTCACCAGAAAGACCAATCCGGGATTAGAGAGTTGAGACCTTCAGCCCCATTTCCCAACGTCCAGAGAGGAAGAGGGGCTGAAGGTTGAGGATCACCGGTGGCCAATGGTTTAATCAATCGTGGCTACCTAATGAAGCCTCCATAAAAGCCCAAAAGGACAAGGTTTGGACTACTTTCCAGATAGTTGACAGGTGCCCAGGGAAGGCACGGAAGCCCTGCGCCCCTTCCCTCACCCTATGCATCTCCATATAATATCCTTTTGTTTCTCTCTCTTTTTTTATGCTGCTTAAGGAAGCAACGTGTAAAATCCTTTACAATAAACCAGTAAACATAAATGTTTCCCTGGGTTTTATGAGCCACTCTAGCAAATCAATCGAACCTGAAGAGAGGGTTGTGGGAGTCCCAATTTATAGCTGGGCACCAGCAGTGTAGGTAAAACAACGTAGGGCTTTCCATTGGCATCTGAAGTGTGTGGCGAGCAGCGCAGAGAAGTCTTGGGGACTGAGCCCTCACCCTGTGGAATCTGATCTATCTCCAGGGTGGATGGTGTCAAAATTGAATTGAATTAGAGGGCACCCAGCTGGTGTCTGCTGCAGAGTTGATTGCTTGCTTGGTGTGTGGGGGAAAAACCTCACACATTTGGTCACAGAAGTCTTCTGTGTTGATTGTCAAGTGACAGAATAGAAAAAAATCTTCAAAGTAGAATGCCTATGTTAATGGAAAAAACAAATGTTACAGCCCAACCAGGTTCATTGCCCACTGCTTAAGAGGAAGCCACTACACTGAGACGGCAGCGTTCACCACAGAGAAAGACTTTAATGTCACAGGCGCCATGTGAAGAGATGGGAGGAATTTCTCAAATCTATGTCCCTGAGAATTTGGGAGAAAGGGTTTTTAGAGATAGTTCAGCAGGCAAAGGGCTAGGCAATTGGGCCTGCTGATTGGTGGGGAGGGGGAGAGGGATGAGCTCATAGGGTTGGGATGCAGAAATTATCTTCTCAGATTTCCTGGGCTGTTGGATCTGTTCCTACACCTATCCATGGGTCTGGTTGGCATCAGTAGGTCCCAGGAATGCAAAGTCTGAAAAACACCTCAAAGACCAGTCTTCAGATTTACAACAGCAGTGTTATCTATAGAAAAGTAGTGGTAAGAGTCATAAATCTTGTGTCTGTCAGGGAGGACACTGCCATTAAGCCATGATCAACAACAGCAGCAAGGGAATTAGGGAACAATGGCTGGCTAATTTCTGGCTATTATCTATACTTCTATAAAAATCAGACTTTGATTACTATTTATACCTTGTGGGCTGTACATTATTTTAATATGGATGGTTTCACAAACTCTGTAAAATAATTTAAAGAGGTTTATTTTGAGCTCAAGGAGCATCATTTCAAGAGGTCCTGAGAGGCCGGGCGCGGTGGCTCACGCCTGTAATCCTAGCACTCTGGGAGGCTGAGGCGGGCCGTACTGCTCAAGGTCAGGAGTTCAAAACCAGCCTGAGCAAGAGTGAGACCGCATCTCTACTATAATAGAAAGAAATTAATTGGCCAACTAAAAATATATAGAAAAAGTAGCTGGCCATGGTGGCACAAGTCTGTAGTCCCAGCTACTCGGGAGGCTGAGGCAGGAGGATTGCTTGAGCCCAGGAGATTGAGGTTACTGTGAGCTAGGCTGACACCACGGCATTCACTCTAGTTTGGGCAACAAAGCAAGACTCTGTCTCAAAAAATAAAAATAAAAAAGGTCCTTAGAAAGACACTTGAGATGTCCGAGTTACAGTTTGATTTTATACATTTTTAGGGAGACAGAAATTGCAGGTAAAATCATAAATCAATACATGGAAGGTATATATTGGTTTGGCAAAAAAAGGTGAAGCATGTCAAAGTGGGGTGGGGGACACAGGGCAGCATCTTACAGGTTATAAGTGGGTTCAGAGATTCTTTGATTGGTAATTGATTAAAGAAATAAAGGTTTGTCTAAAGAGTTGGAGCTAATCAAAAAGAATGCTTGAGTTAAGAGTGTCTGCTAATCAGAGAGCAAGAGATCTGTTAAATAATCTTAGCATTTTGGGAGGCCCAGGAAGGAGGATTGCTGGGGGCCAGGAGTTTCAGACAAGCCTGAGCAAGAGCAACACCCCCATCTCTACAAAAAAAAAAAGAGAAAAATTAGCTGGCCATGGCAGTGCACGCCTGTAGTCCCAAGCTACTCAGATGGCTGAAACAGGAGGATCACTTGAGCCCAGGAGTTTGAGGTCGCCGTGAGCTATGATGATGCCACTGCACTCTAGCCTGGGTGACAAAAGGAGACCCTGTCTCAAAAAACAAAACAAAAAAACAATTTGTTAAGCAAATTGATGGCTTGCAAGTGGTACTTAACCTTTGTTTTGCATGGCCTTAGGTCCAGTTTGCAATTTGTCTAAACTCCAAAAGGAAAGGGACAAAAGGAGGTATGTCTGACTTCCCTTCCCTTCATGGCTGAGAACTCAGGTTTTTCTGGGGTCTCCTTGGCAAAGAGAGGGTCAATTCAGTTGGCTGAGGGTTTAAGGTTGTCAAATGAAGAAATGTTGAAGTTCATAAATTTGGAGAAGAGAGCTTTATTTCTCATAAATGATTGCAGCCTGCAGGGTGGCCATTTTGATAGACTGAGAATCATAACCTCAGGCAGAAGCCTAGACCCTGTACTGTGAGAGAGGGACAATGCGATCAGGAATTTATGCTGAGTGGGGTGGCCAAATGTACACTTTTAACAAACTATAGGAGGAGTAATGAATATTTATGAAGGAGAAACATGCACGTGCACAACTAAGCTTCATGCCCCTTCATAGGGTACATGTGCAAAAAATAGCAGCCTTAGCATCATCCTGCTGACATCAAAAGGTGAAGCAGAGAACATGAAAACCCTCACTGCATATCCTCTATTGAGTGGTCAAAACCTCTCCACGGTAGGCAGCCTCTTATCAGGAAGGAATGCTGGTGAGTTGTGCCAAAACTGCAAACAGTTGGGCAGTTGATTGAAATCAGCAGTGGAGCAAGTCTTTCCAAAGGCTAGTTCTGTTTAACTCTTAGGGAAGAAAGCCCAATGGTGATTAGCAAGGGAGGGGGCATAATGAGGTGTGCCTGACCTCCCACCCTGTGGTGGCCAGGAACTCAATTTTAAGGTTTCTCTGGGGTCTCCTTGGCCAAGACAGGGTCTATTCAGTTGGTTGGGGGCTTAGGATTTTATTTTTATTTCTCAGGATTTTAATTTTGGTTTACATCTGAGGGGAAAATGCAAAGTTCCCCACCATATAACAGAAACACTGTGATGTGCTAGCCTGGAGTGCTCAGCAAAGTTGTTACAAAATAGACTAAGCAAGATAATTACTGGGAGATGGGTGGTGGAAGTGCCCAGCACTTTCTTGGGTACCTCAGTAATTTCTTGCATTGAAGTGGCCAGCTTATACAAGCCGTGACTGCTTTAGAGCTGCTTTGGCTGCCCTATAGTGCCCTTTAATTATGATACTAGAATCCCCATCTAGTGGAGAATTATAATATTATTAACATAACATGAGTTGTGTGACAGTGCATGATGATGATTTTGCTCATGCTCGATTTGTTTCACCACGAACAAGCAATGTTACAATTAAAGCTCTGCATTACTCATTGGGAAGGGATTTAAAGCAACACCGCAGGGTGGGGTGACGTGGATTTTGCATGCAAGAGAGCTCCTGTGGAAAAAAATTCCTGCACCCAGGATCAAGCACCCTTGTAAAGTAACCTCTAATAGACTCATCTAACTTGTCAAGCTGGACTTGTCTGAGTCATTCTTTGGTCTCTCAACTCCTTCACAGTTTGGGAAGCAGTTTTTCTATACTGTCTCAAGATTTTCCTGAAACAACACCTACCTCACAGCTTGCACAAAAGTCAATTCCAGTTGAATCATGTATCTATGAGGCTTTTATTCTCATATGAGGACATCATATGAGAATATCTTTATGATCTATGGCAGTGGTTCTCAAACAGGGACAGTATTTCCTTCAGGGAACATTTGGCAATGTCTGGAGACAGTTTTGGTTGTCACAACTGGGAAACGGAGGATGCTCCTGGCATCAGGTGGGTAGAGGCCAGAGATGCCGCTAAACATCCTACAATGCACAGGACGACCTCTACGAAAAAGAATTCTCTGACCCAAAATGTCAATAATGCTGACATGGAGAAAGCCTGTTCTAGAGTTAGGAAAATATATCTTAAATATGACATTAAGCATGGCCGGGCACATTGGCTCATGCCTGTAATCCTAGCACTCTGGGAGGCCAAGGCGGGAGGATCGTTTGAGCTCAGGAGTTTGAGACCAGCCTGAGCAAGAGCAAGACCCCATCTCTACCAAAAATAGAAAAAAATTAGCTGGGCATGGTGGCACATGCCTGTAGTCCCACCTACTTGGGAGGCTGAGGCAGTAGGATTGCTGGAGCCCAGGAGTTTGAGGTTGCTGTGAGCTAGGCTGACACCACGCACTCGCTCTAGCCTGGGCAACAGAGTGAGACTCTGTCTCAAAAAAAACAAAAAATAAACAAACAAACAAAAAAGCACTAACTCTGTACGTTTCATTGCAGAGTTTGACAACATTAAAATTAAGAATGTCCATCATCAAAGGATACCCACCAATGGAATGTAAATGCAAGTCAAAAGGTGGAAGATCTCCACAGGACCAGCAAAGGGCTCACTGAAGAATACAGATAAGGAAAAATGCAAACAATACAACAGAAGAATGTTCAAGAGACCTAGACCACCACCAAAGAGAAAATCCAGGCAGGGTGTGGTGGCTCATGCCTGTAATCCTAGCATTCTGGGAAGATGAGGCAGGAAGATTGCTTGAGATCAGCCAGAACAAGAGTGAGACTCGTCTCTACAAAACATTAGATGGGCGTGGTAGTCCGAGCCTGCAGTCCCAGCTACTCGGGAGGCTGAGGCAGAGGATTGCTTGAGCCCAGGAGTTTGAGGTTGCTGTGAGCTAGGCTGACACCACGGCACTCTAACCCAGGCAACAGAGTGAGACTCTGTTTTTTTTTTAAAAAAAAAAAACAAAGAAAAGAAAAGAAAAAAATATCCAAATGGCCAATAGGTATAAGGAAAGATACTATTACCCTTGTAAACAGGAAATATTCATTAAAATCACGAGGTAGAGAATTTAAGGTTTGACAATCCCTTGTGTTGGAAAGAATGTGAAGTCCCCAAACACTGCTGAGGGAAGGAAGTGAATTGGTAAAAACTCTTTTGAAAAATGTTAGGCATTACTGTTTGGTAAAGCTGAATATACTATGTCGTGTAACACAGAAATCCCATTCCTAGGTAAACACTCTATAGTAATGCAAGCTTATGTACATCAGGAGATGTACACAAGAATATTCATGGCAGTGTTGTTTAAAATGGCCCCACAAAAGATGTGAATATAGATGTTTCTCAGAAAAAGACATACAAATGGCCAACAGGTATATGAAAAAATGCTCAATATCACTAATCATCAGAGAAATGCAAATCAAAACCACAATGAGATATTGTCTTACCCCAGTCAGAATGGCTTTTACTAAAAAGACAAAAAGTGACAGATGTTAGGATGCAGAGAACAGGGAAGTGATACACTGTTGGTGGGAATGTAAACTAGTACAGCCACTATGGAAAACAATATGGAGATTTCATAAAAAACTAAAAAGAGAATTACCATTTGATCCACCACTGGGTATCTACCCAAAGAAAAAGATATCACTATATCAAATGAATGCCTGCACTCACATGTTTACTGCAGTACTATTCACAATAACAAACAGATGGAATCAACCTAAGTGTCCATAAATGGATGACTAGATAAAGAAAATGTGATTATATATATATATATATATATATATATATATACACACACACACACACATACACACAATGGAATATTATTCAGCCATAAAAAATAAAATCAATTATTTGCAGTGACATGGATAGAACTGGAGGTCATAATGTTAAGTGAAATAAACCAGGCACAAAAAGACAAATATCAAATGTTCTCACTCATCTGTGGAGCTAAAAAAATTGAAAGAATGGAGGTAGAGAGTGGAAAAATAGATAACAGAGGCTAGGAAGGGTGAGTAGGAAAGTGGGGAGGATGAAGAGAAGTAGGTCACAGGGTACAAACACGTGGTAGGATAGAAGGAATAAAATCAATGTTCGATAGCTTAGTATGATGACTATACTTAACAAAACTGTATTGTACTTGGGTGCTACACACCCTAAATACCCTGACTTAATCACTATACTTTATTAGTTTTATTTTTATTTTTTTTGAGACAGAGTCTCACTTTGTTGCCCAGGCTAGAGTGAGTGCCGTGGTGTCAGCCTAGCTCACAGCAACCTCAAACTCCTGGCCTCAAGCAATCCTCCTGCCTCAGCCTCCCGAGTAGCTGGGACTACAGGCATGCACCACCAGGCCCGGCTAACTTTTGGTATATATATTTTGACTTGGCCAATTAATTTCTTTCTATTTTTAGTAGAGACAGGGTCTCACTCAGGCTGGTTTCGAACTCCCGACCTCAAGCAATCCGCCTGTCTCGGCCTAATCACTATACTTTATTTACATGTATATATGGGGTACAAAATTTCTCATGTACCCCATAAACATGAACAAATAAAAAAAAAATGGCCCTGGACTGAAGACAACTAGAATGCCCATGAACAGATAAATAATCTGTGATTATAACTATATCTAGAGATACACACATATATACATAACACACATATATTCTATCAAATGCACACATTTTCTAGAATGGAATACCATCCAGCTATGAAAATGAATATATTGTAAAATTCAGAAGTACATTCTATAAAGGATATGCATACCATACAATTCCATTTATATAGAGGAGAAACAAAAAATCAGGCAAAACTAAACTATAGTATTTTGAGACTTATACTTAAGTAGTAAATTATCCAGAAAAGCAAGGATGAAATTGCCATAAAAACCAGGATAGCGGAAGACAAAAGGGACTGTTAAGATTCAGATGGGGAAGGGAGACGTGTGGGTGCAGCAGTGTTCTACTGACCGATGTGAGTGCTGGTTAGATGAACTTTGCCTCTGTCATAAATCATTGTGATGTAGATTTTTGTTTTGTGCCATATCTCCTTGTATTTCTCTTATATTTCACAAATCAAGAATTGGTTGTTAGGCCAGGTGAGGTGGCTCATGCTTGTAATCCAAGCACTTTGGGAGGCTGAGATAATAGGAAAATAAGAAAAATTAACCAGGCATGGTGGTGGGCCCCTGTAGCCCCAGCTACATGGGAGGCTGAGGCAGGAGGATCACTTTTGCCCGGGAGTTCAAGGTTGCAGTGAGCTGTGATCGCACCACTGCACTCTAGCCTGGCTGACAGAGCAAGACCCTGTCTCCTAAAAAAAGAAGAAAAGAAAAGAAAGGAAAAGAAGAGGAGAGGAGAGGGGAGGGGAGGGAAAAGGAAAGAGAGGGAAAGAAAAAAAAAGAAAAGAAAAGAAATTGGGTGTTTTAGTAAAGTTTTTTTAAAAATAAACTCTTCAATTAGGATTTAATGATGCTGATTAGGTTATAGACTAATTGCATTCCAAGAGGATGAACTTGGGTGTTTAAATCCCTTTAGGGTGTGTGATTGGATTGTTTCTCCTTAGAGTCTGGAGAGGTGGGATGAGGAGGCTTAAAACCCAAGAGGCGGAGACAAAGGAAGGGGTGTGGCCTCCTGCTTCCCTGCTCCTGGGAAGAGAGCAGCGAGGAAGCTGGGATTCTTCTGAAGCTCAGAGTAAAACCTCCACCCTGTGCTGGGGCTCCTTACTTCCTTCTGAGGTTCTAACCAGGTGGGCCTCTGCACTGTCGGGCCCACAGGACTTCTACTTATACCACCCCAAAGACTTATAGGCGTAAGGGGGTGAGGGTTCCATCTGTTGGTGGAAATTTTTCTCACCAAACTAATGCATTTTGGTGATTCCAGGTAAGAAGTGAAGCAAATGCGTTTCTCTTTTGCTGTAGTATTTGGTGGCATTAGGAGTGCTTGTTGTTAAGGAAGATGGCTGAGGTGCAAACAAGAGGAGGCTGGAATGGGAAGCATAGCTGAGGCAGGTAGGATTCCTTGGATCTGGGGTTCCTAGTGGACCTGAACATGTTGGGAGAGGTCAGGACCTTTCTTCATTCATTTATTCGTTCAGCAAGTATTTATTAAGCATCTACTCTAGGGCAAGCACAATTTGATAGGATGAGGAAAGAGTAGTAAATAAGGAATCTTTGTTTATAAAGAGCTTATATCCAAGTGTACTAAAATGGAAAATGGACCAAATTTAAGAATTAAATTGTTTGTTAGAGCCTTGCTACTCAAAGCGTGGTCTGGGTATGAGCAGCATCAGCGTTGCTGGGTAGCTTGGCAGAAACGCAGAGTGAGAACCAGCATCTTACCAACATCTCAGAGCACTGCGTTTGGTGATGTCATGGAGAAAAGTAAAGCAGGGAGGGCCAGAGGGTGTCTCATGCGTCAGAACTCTGAGATGATGACATTCCAACTAAGACCAGAGAGGCAAGGAGCCTTTCTGTGTGCATACAGAGGTAACAAGCTTTGCAGGTTTAGGGACTGAGAAGGTCCTGAGGCTCGGGTGTGTCTGCCTGTTCCCTTCCAGCTGGAGACAGTGAGCCAGGAAAGGGGAGCAAGAGGAAGGTCCTCTCAGAACAGTGAGCGACCAGTAGTGCCAGCAGGCACGGTGGGGATCTGGGCTTCCTTGTGAGGGAGGGAGGAATCCTCTGATTGTTTGGGGCAGGAGAGTGACATCAGCCAGATTACATCACATTAAAAAGATTACTGTGGCTGCTGGTTTGGAAACGGACTCAGCGAGTAGGAGCTGAGGGACCAGTGAAGATGTGACAGCCCTGATCCAGCAGAGATGTGGCAACCTGAGCATTTGTTTGTCTTAACGTCTTAGAACATCCCAGCTGAGAAAACAAAGCCCAGGGGGCATGCCTCGAGGCTGAAGAGGTGGGCAAGGGAATGACAAGTTGTCTGTGTAAGAGCTTGGCTAGGAACATCAACAACAGCTTGAGATGAGTTTGGTGGCTGGCCAGGAGGAGTCTGAGAAAACTGGAGGTGGCAGTTGTATGTGGCTCTGGCTAAGCAAGGAACAGGTAGAGACTAGACATGGGTGGCCTGGAACCTTATTAAGGGTGTATCCTAATCATGGGGAAATGTGGAAGTGGGAGGGGACATAATCAGATAGATTTTAAACTTATTCCTCTGGCTATTTCCTGGAGAATGGCTCAAAGGTGGGTCTGGGTGGATGACAAGGACAACCAGGGGGCAGATTATGGTGCGGGTGAGGGATGACCAGCAGTGGGGACAGAGCACAGTGGATAAATTCCAGGGAGGTTTAGTAGGGTGGACAGGCCAGATGTGAGTCTCATGGCACGTGCCTTTTCTGCCAATATCTGAGTGCTGTATAAGCAGGGCCAGTGTTGGGGAAGGAAAAAAGCAGGAAGTCGCTCTGCCCAACATCCCCTCCCATCGTCCTCCCAGTGAAGCAGGCTGGGTCTCCCTCTCTCTCCCCACCAACACTTGTCATCGCTGTTTTGCAAATTCACGATGGGAGGTTATTTGCTGTCCCGCCCTCACATAAGGCTGGAGCTCCCCTAGGGCAGAGCACCCACATGTCGTGTTCACTTCACATATGTGCCCAAGGCCAAGCCCAGCACGTGGCTCAGGATGTGCTCAGTGAAAACGTGTCATGCAGTGGGCACTTACACACTTAACATGTGCAAGTGGCCAGCCTGGCTCCAAGTCCACATCCACCCACATCCACCCTTTGGGCTGTGACCGCCCAAAGGCACTCAGACCAGCATCTGGAAGCTGGGACCCAGCCACAGGTCCAGGGCATGTGGCTTGCTTATGGCAAACACTCCTCGGTCAGCCAGAGCTAAAAACTAGGAGTGACCTAAATTTGAGGAGATTTGCCTTAAAAAAAAGTCATGGTCCATGGATGCTCACCAAGCAGCCTTCTTAGAAATGAAGTAGATCCACCATGCACTGAAATAGGAAATGGATCTAAATACATTGTTTGGGATGAAAAAAGGCTGAATTGCAGATGAGAATGTACAATTACACTTGGTGAATTCTAGTTCGGATAAAAGTTTGGAGTAATATACCCAAGACACCAACGCCATAGTTATCTCTGGAGGGTGAAATTGGGGAATTCAGTTTTATAGTGTATACTGCTGCAATAGGTTTTTTATTTTTAGCACAAACACACATTTACACTGACTAAATGGAAAGACAAGTTAAAATAATAAAGTAAAATGGAGGGGAGTTCTTAGAATAGACAACTTTTAATGATGCTGGTCCTCATTCGTGCATCCTAATGAGAATATTACTAGCTACCAGTCACTGACCACTTGCTATGTACCCAGTGCTGTCCTCAGCTCTTCAGTTGTACTCCGTCTCTTAGTCCTCACGACATCTGTAAAGTTGGTACAAACCTCAGAGATGAAAAGCATTCTGAGCTACAGAGCATAGCTGAGCCAGCATGCTCTGGACTCTTTCTGGGTTCAAATCCTGCCTCCACTTTTTGGCTGTGACTTAAGTAAGTTACTTAAATTCTTTGTGACTTTCTTTTCCTCATTTGTAAAAAAGGAATAATAAGTTCTGAGTTTAATACAATAAATAGCATCTTCCTCTGTACTTTTTCCCCAGCTATTAGATTCAAAATCGTGTGTGGGTGATCTGGGAATATGTTTAATGATCTATTATTTCTTCCTTGGCATATAAGCACAGGGCTAGTCAGTTCTGTTTTTGTGGACTTTATGAATTATTTTAGTTTAGTTGCTTCATAGTCTTTGTTTTTTTGAAATAATTTAATTTTCTTATTTTTATGATACAAGCAATAGTATTTATGACAAAAATTCAGAACAATTAAATAAGAAAGACTAAAATTATCCATAATCCCCAAACCTGGGGTAACCACTGATAAATTTTACACATATTTATATTTGTTACATTTATTACATATTTATATATCCTCAAATTTACAGTTGTTTTTTCTTTTTCTTTTTCTTTTTTTTTTTTTTTTGAGACAGAGTCTCCCTCTGTTGCCTGGGCTAGAGTGCTGTGGCAACCTCAAACTCATGGGCTCAAGCAATCCTACTGCCTCAGCCTCCCAAGTAGCTGGGACTACAGGCATGCAACACCATGCCCAATTAATTTTTTCTATGTATTTTTAGTTGGCCAGTTGATTTCTTTCTATTTTTTGGTAGAGACGGGGTCTTGCTCTTGCTCAGGCTGGTTTGAGTTTTTTTGTTTTGTTTTTTGTTTTTTTTGAGACCGAGTCTCGCTTTGTCGCCCAGGCTAGAGTGAGTGCCGTGGCGTCAGCTTAGCTCACAGCAACCTCAATCTCCTGGGCTCCAGCAATCCTACTGCCTCAGCCTCCCGTAGCTGGGACTACAGGCATGTGCCACCATGCCCGGCTAATTTTTTGTATATATATTTTTAGTTGGTCAATTAATTTCTTTCTATTTTTAGTAGAGACGGGGGTCTCGCTCTTGCTCAGGCTGGTTTTGAACTCCTGACCTTGAGCAATCCGCCCGCCTCGGCCTCCCAGAGTGCTAGGATTACAGGCGTGAGCCACCGCACCCGGCCTCAAATTTACAGTTTTAAGACTCATTTTCTTAGTCCATTATAATTCATGATTCTCAGTCTATTACCAAAATATTTTTTCAACATCAATGACTACATAGTATTTACAGTATTTGATACAATATAATCTCCCTAGAAATTTGAGTCTAGTTTTTTTAGGACCAAAAAGTCATTCATAACAAAATAATACATTTAACAGAAAGTTTCCCCCCATTTTCCCTAGCAGAGATTCACTCATGGTCGATATAATGGAAAATTCTAAGACTCACTACTCTTTTCAACATGAACTTGAGGATTATGTTAGAAAGCAGAAAGCCAGAGGATTACAGCCAAACCTTTGCTTTACGAAGGTGGCAGAAGACTCCATGTACCAAGAAAGGGGCCACACTGGCCCCAGACCGCCAATGCTGGAGCGGGGCCTCTCCTTTGGGAGGCTCCATAAGTTCCCTGCTTCCTACCAAAGGCTGAGAACAATGGAAAGCCAGGTGCCTCCCTGGGCTAAAATTCATCACACCAGACAAAGACTGGAATCTCTAAACCACGGTCAGAGAAAACATCACCATTTCTTCACGCACTGGTGGCTTCCAAGGCCACCTGTGCGAGGAGAGAACTCAGGCCCCTGCAGAGTGCCAGGCAGGGACGATGCCTGCCACCTCTCCTGGGAGGACCGCAGCAGCGTCCACCAGGAAGGCCTGGAAGACAGAGGCCAGAGGAGAAGGTACAGGGAGGACAGAGGAGGGGGAGCCACTAGGGCAGAGCAAGGAGAGCCCAAGAGGAAGCACGAGGACAGGGGAGAGTCCCACAAAGAGAACAGGGGCCTGGGCAGGAGAGACGCCGAGGTGGGGCCCGTTGGTACAGAGAGGCCCAAACGCAGAAAGAAGAGCCCCCAAGATAAAGATGCCTCCAAAGAGGCGAGAAGGTCTCGTAGAGAGAATAAGAGGCCTGGCAAAGAAGGCCCCGAGGAGAGGGACTTATGGGATGAAGCGATCCTTGGTGGCTGTTACTGATGGCTGGGTGTTCCGGGCCCCGATACTAAGTAATTTGCATCCGTTGAAAAGAATGGATTAAATAACATTGAAGGAATTAAATGCCCACCCATGCTGAAGAAAATAAAATCTCATCCCCACCTCACACTCTATTCAATTATAAAAAACCCAGATGCTTTAAAGATGTACATGTAAAAACCAAAATATAAAAGTATTAGAAGAAAAATATAGGAAAATCATTTTCAATCTTGGAGTATGGATGGATTTGCTAAGACAGATATATAGCCAGGGGCCATTAAAGAAAGAAAATTAATAGATGTGATTTTTCAGATATTTAATATTTGTGTAAAGCAGAAGATCTTTGTTGTACAATTTACAAAACAGAAATGTTTAAAATAAAGCATTGTATATACGTATAGCAAAGCTCTAGGAAGATACAAAATACACTCGTAACTGCGGGCTCTGGGGGGCAGAGAACTGAGTGGGTGGGGAACAGAGGTCAGCGGTATACCAACTTTTCAAAGTGTGTGGATTATTTTGAATTTTGTACCATATAAGACTTTTTCAATAAATAAATACTTTTAAAGGGGAAAATCATTTGCATCGCTGTATTAATATTCCTGTGCTAGTTATCAAATTATCAAATTCATGCCTCTGCAGGACAAGCCACGCCTTTGCCTGCCTTTGCCAACAGGGTCTTGCAGATGCGTGTGGGTAAATGCTAGTCTCCACCAGTAGAAGGCACTGGAGGGTCATTGTGGCAGCCCAGGTTTGCCCTTTTCTGTGGCTTCAAGTCTGTGTGTGTGTGTGTGTGCGCGCGCGCGTTGTTGACAGGGGTGCTATCTAGCTGTAGCCTGTGCTCTCCAACAAATTTCTTTGTCACTGGTGGGCTGTGTGGCCCAGTCCTCTGCAAAGGTCTGAATATCAGTTCCTTCCTCCTTCACCCTCCCTCAGCCCCATAGGTAGGGCTGGGAGCCAGAGAGCTACCACCTGCAGGTCATGTCTGGCCAGCCACCCGCTTTTGCACTGCCCTGGCGCTAAGAATGGTTTTGACATTTGAACCCCAGCTGAGCAAAATATTATCTCAACAAAATGGATCCCATTCTTCTCATTAATAGAACTGTAGTCCAAAATATGTACTCATTATTTTATTTTGAATTTCATCAATAAAAAGGCTGTGGACATTTGTTTCTGTCTTGTTGTATAACTTTCTACCTAATATCCTTGATTGTACCTCTTGCCCACAAAGCCTAAAGTACTATCGGGGTCCTTACAGAAAAAAGTCTGTCAACCCCTACCTTATAGTCTCCCTGCCTTAAACTACTCCTTTTGATAGTTATTCATCTTTTATTAGTTAATAATTCTTTGTATTTAATTTTCTCTGCTTTAATTACTGGAGTGGTTTCTGTCTCCTGATTTGTCCCCGACTAACACAGCCCTGATAGACAAATAGCTTCTACCAATTAATAAGAAAATATAGACAACCAATAATAGGTTCAAACACATCTTTTTTTTTTTTTTTTTTTTTGAGACAGAGCCTCGCTTTGTTGCCCAGGTTAGAGTGAGTGCCATGGCGTCAGCCTAGCTCACAGCAACCTCAATCTCCTGGGCTCGAGCGATCCTCCTGCCTCAGCCTCCCGAGTAGCTGGGACTACAGGCATGTGCCACCATGCCCAGCTAATTTTTTCTATGTATATTAGTTGGCCAATTAATTTATTTCTATTTATAGTAGAAACAGGGTCTCGCTCTTGCTCAGGCTGGTTTCGAACTCCTGAGCTCGAGCAATCCGCCCGCCTCGGCCTCCCAGAGTGCTAGGATTACAGGCGTGAGCCACCGCGCCCGGCCCAAACACATCTTTATTCATCAAAATGGGAACCATTACAATCAACACATTTTTTTCCAAGGAGAAATAAGTTTGTTTATTCCTGTAGCATAAAAATCCATGCTTCAGGATTCCATGAACTCTTGGAAAGCATTTTGTGCAACCTGCTGCTTGTGGAAGCATTTTCCCTGCAAAAAGTTGTCAAGATGCTTGAAGAAGTGGTTGTTGGTTGGCAAGAGGTCAGGTAAATACGGTGGATGAGGCAAAACTCTGTAGCCCAGTTCGTTGAACTTTTGAAGCGTCAGTTGTGTGATGTGCAGTCAGGCATCGTTGTGGAGAATTGGGCCTTTTCTGTTGATCAGTGCCGGCTGCAGGCGTTGCAGTTTTTGGTGCATCTCATCTATCTGCTGAGCACACTCCTCCGATGTAATGGTTTTGCCAGGATTCAGAAAGCTGAAGTGGATCAGACCAGCAGCAGACCACCAAACAGTGACCATGACCTTTTTTGGTGCCAGTTTGGCTTTGGGAAGTGTTTTGGAGCTTCTTCTCAGTCCAACCACTGAACTGGTCGTCGCCAGTTATTGTATAAGATCCACTTTTCATTGCATGTCACAATCTAATCAAGAAATGGCCCATTGTTGCGTACAAGAAGAGAAGGTGACATTTCAATGATTTTTTTGATTCTCAGTGAGCTCATGAGGCACCCACTTATCGAGCTTTTTCACCTTTCCAATTTGCTTCAAATGCTGAACAACCATAGAATGGTCAACCTTGAGGTCTTCGGCAACTTCTTGTGTACTTGTAAGAGGATCAGCTTCCATGATTGCTCTCAATTGGTTGTCAATCTCCAAAGGCCAGCTACTGCACTCCTCGTCTTCAAGGCTCTCGTCTCCTTTGCAAAATTTGAGCTAGCACTGCACTGTACGTTGGCTAGTAGCTCCTGGGCCAAATGCGTTGTTGATGATGTTTTGAGTTGTCTCCACTGCCTTGCGACCCATTTTGAACTCAAATAAGAAAATCACTTGAATTTGTTTTTTTTTTCTAACATCATTTTCATAGTCTAAAATAAATATAAACAGCAAGTAATAAGTCATTGGCAAAAAAAACATAAAGTGAGAAATGCATGTTAAAATGATGTATAACATAACCACATTTATTTAAGAATGTATTCCAATATCAAATGTCAAATTTCAACAATGCTAAAACCACAATTATTTTGCACCAGCCTAATAATAGGGAAGTAGGCATTCACCTATTCATTTAGTCAATAAATATTTATTGAATTCCAGTCATTGTTTTAGGTACTGAGATACAGCAGAGAATTAAATAAATGTAAAGATAGAAGAGGAAGAGAGGTAGTGAGAGGGTAGAAAACATCAGCCTAGGCTTGGTGCGGTGGTTTATGCATGTAATCCTAGCACTCTGGGAGGCCGAGGCAGAAGGATCGTTTGAGCTCAGGAGTTTGAAACCAGCCTGAGCAAGAGCAAGACCCCATTTCTACTAAAAATAGAAAGAAATTAATTGGCCAACTAAAAATATATAGAAAAAATTAGCCAGGCATGGTGGCACATGCCTGTAATCCCAGCTACTCAGGAGGCTGAAGCAGAAGGATTGCTTGAGCCCAGAAGTTTGAGGTTGCTGCAAGCTAAGCTGACACCATGGCACTCCAGCCTAGGCAACAGAGTGAGATTCTGTCTCAAAAAAAAAAAAAAAAAGAAAAAAAGAAAAGAAAAGAAAGAAAAGAAAAGAAAAGAAAAGAAAAGAAAAGAAAAGAAAAGAAAAGAAAAGAAAAGAAAAGAAAAGAAAGAAAACATCAGCCTAAACCATCCTTACTACTTCAAACTCAGGCTGGGGTTTAGGGTAAGATAAAGATTTGAATAGAGAGTAATTTAAGGGGAAATCTGCAAAGAATGTATAAACAGTTAAATCTAGAGCAGCATATGGAGTTAGGGAACGTTTTTAGACTGACTGGTATGAACTTTATAGAAGGGGTTCCAGACTGGTCTTGTTTAATCAAGAAGCAATAACCAGGCCGGGCACGGTAGCTCACGCCTGTAATCCTAGCACTCTGGGAGGCTGAGGCAGGCGGATCGTTTGAGCTCAGGAGTTTGAGACCAGCCTGAACAAGAGCAAGACCCTGTCTCTACTAAAAATAGAAAGAAATTAGCTGGACAACTAAAAATATGTAGAAAAAATTAGCCAGGCATAGTGTCATGTGCCTGTAGTCCCAGCTACTTGGGAGGCTGAGGCAGAAGGATTGCTTGAGCCCAGGAGTTTGAGTTTGCTGTGAGCTAGGCTGACACCACGGCACTTTAGCCCAGGCAACAGAGTGAGATTCTGTCTCAAAAAAAAAAAAAAAAAGAAGAAGAAGAAGCAATAACCTGGTTAATGAGAGTTCATGTGTCCACATCACTGTCTCCCACAGAACATCTCATGGGCACCACATCTGGGGGCTGAGAATGGGAAAACTGAAAAGTGTGATCCACATCAGGGCCAGGAGAAGCTGAGCACAGAGGCTAGTCCTGGCTGTCCCCACTGGACTGAGGACTGAGAACCCAAGATCCAGGACTGGTGGGGCCTGGAGGCTGCTGGAAAGGAAACTTCTGGAGATTTATTCCTCCTTCCAGGGGTTAGGAAGCCCAGGAAAGATTGCATCTCTGTCCAGAAGCTTGCACCAAGGCGGAGAGGCAAGAAAGAGGGAGGTATAGACAGAGAGGGAGGAGCTCAGGAAAAAGGATGGTCTGGAAGAAAGCACCCTGCCCTTGTCTAGAGAGCTGAGCAGCCATGTGTCTGGACCATATTCTGGCTTCCATGTTCTGAAGGTGGCTCAGGCTGCATAACCTGCTGACAAATTTCTACTGCCAGATAGGTGTCTAGAGCAGAACTGGCCAGACAGAGTTGCTCCTAGTTCTGATATAGGTAGGCCAAGACCCACCTGCCAGGGCCTCTGATTCACAGATGCTCAGGTGTCTGTGTATATTGGGTATAAGGAGACCAAACAGTGGCAAGATGACCCTGCTTGAGTTGTCCTCAGGGCAAGAATGACAAGAAGTAGCACTGGAGCTGGAGTGTGTGGGGGGCTGGAGGGATGTCTAGGTAGATGTTCTGACTGCCCACAATCACATTTTCTTCAAGGCTGATAATAATTTAAAGTTCCAACAGCTCTAATTTCAATTATTTATTTTTACAAGTCTCACCTGGGTCTCTATTTCTTCACCGGGCTCATTAATTGCACAGTTTTTCATGGAGTTGGTTTATTTCTCTGTCCCACAAGACTGCGTGCTCCCTGTAGACAGAAAGCTTGTCTGCTCAGCTCCCCACTCTATGCACGACACCTGGAATGCACAGGGCCTGGTGTAGCAGAGCGTGTGCTAGTGACCACACATGACATGGTGGGCACAGAACACATGCATTATACTTGGAGTCTGATCCCACCCCCAAAAAACCCTTCGAGGTAGGTGTGATTCATAAGAGAACTGTGAGGCCCAGACAGGAGAGCCATTCACCCAAGGTAGGGCACCAGTAAGTGTCCAGCCCAGGTTCAAGTTTCTGTCTTTCTGACAGGCCCGGGTGAGGTATAGACGTTCAGCCAAGGAAGTAAATAAGGGCTGGAATCTAGACTACTCTGTTTGCCAGGTTTGAGCTAAGAGCTGCCAAACAATAAGAAAATTTCCCAAACAGGAGCTGATTTTAGATCATTCTGATTTTAGATCATTTCGTCATGTCTCAGAGAACATTTTGAACCATGTAAAATAATATAAATGCATATGCACATGCGTATGTAGAGATAGATGTAGACAGATCTCCCATGGCTAAAGCCCTGAGCAAAGTCTGTGAACTAAAATAAAATCTTAAGTCCCCTGCTGAATGGACCCTCTCTTAGGCAAGGGAATCCCAGAAAAACCTTAAAGCTGAGTTGCTGGCCATGAGGAGAAGGGAGTCACACAGGTTTCCTTATGGAGTTAATTCTGGAGTTACTCTTTGTAACAATAAGATACTGATCATTAACAGGACCTAAAGCCATGAAAGACAAAGCTTAAACCACATCTGCAGGCCACCAATTTACTTAACAGATGTCCAGTGGTTTTTCTCTGATTAACAGACACTCTTATCTTCACTTAAAACATTCCAAGCCTTTAGACAAAGCTTCATTCATTTAACCAATTATAAATCAAAGAATCTTTAAACCCACCTATAACCTATAAGTCCCACCCTGAGTTGTCCCACCTTTTTGGGCCAAATCAATATACACCTTCCATGTATTGATTTATAATTTTACGTGTAATTCCTGTCTCCATGAATGTATAAAACCAAACTGCAACCCAGCCACTTTGGGCACATTTTCTCAGTACTTCTTGAGGTCATTTGCTCCAGGCCATCAGTCATACATATTCAGCTCAGAATAAACCTCTTTAAATAATTTACAGGGTTTGTTTGGTTTTTTCATTAACAGCCAGATTCCCTAATTGACTCTCAGTACCCCAAACCCCTTCCTACCTCCGCATTTCCTTCTACTTCTGCATTTATGCACAAAGAAGGAAGAGTCCAAGCAGGATGGCAAAGTTGGTCTAAAAGGTATTTGAGGAATAAAGATTTATGCCGTGGCCGGGCGCGGTGGCTCATGCCTGTAATCCTAGCACTCTGGGAGGCCGAGGCGGGCAGATTGCTCAAGGTCAGGAGTTCAAAACCAGCCTGAGCGAGACCCCGTCTCTACCATAAAAATAGAGAGAAATTAATTGGCCAACTAATATATATAAAAAATCAGCCGGGCATGGTGGCTCGTGCCTGTAGTCCCAGCTACTCGGGAGGCTGAGGCAGGAGGATCGCTTGAGCCCAGGAGTTTGAGGTTGCTAGGCTGACGCCACGGCACTCACTCTAGCCTAGGCAAGAAAGCGAGACTCTGTCTCAAAAAAAAAAAAAAAAAAAAACAAAGATTTATGCCGAAATAAGTTTGCTATCTCGATATAAAAATGGTTGATGTCCTCTGGGCATATCATAACTTTGAGATTAGCTTTTCTTTTAGATCAAAGCTTCTGCATCTCTACTAAACAAAAATCACTTACAACTTTTTAATCTTCTAAAAGGAATATTCAAATTCATGGACTCCGGACCTTAATAGTAAATAGTAAGTCAAATAGTACATTCCCCTAGAATGTAAGGGATTGGCAAAGTACAGCGTGTGAGCCAAATCTGGCTTGCTGCCTGCTTTTGTAAATAAAGTTTTATTGGGACACAGCCACACCCATGATTTCACACCAGAGTTGAGTAGTTGCAGCAGAGACTGACCCACTTACTTGCAAAGTTGGAATAATCTGGTCCTTTAAGAAAAAGTTTGCCAACCCTACCCTAGAATATTAAAGAATCTAACAGGCAGTTCTGTTAGAATGCACCGTACAATATTTAAATGATTGGCAGACATGCTTTCATCTTGTCTGAATAATTGCTTTTTGACTAGAGGCTCACTCTAGGATCTGGAATTGGTGGGAGCAAAAAACGGGACTTCCATTTTTTTATGTAATTTTAAAAATCCTAGATATTCTTTGTAATGCTTTTCAACATTTTTGAATAAAAACATTAAAGTAAGAAATGTCATTTGTCCCCCTACAGAAAATGGAATGTTTGTCCTTGGGGAGGTGGTATTGGTGAAATATCTGTATTCTCCTGACTTTGGGAGATGGAGATGCACTTTGACCTCTAATAGGAGTAGACCGGCCTGATCCATTGGCCTGCTCTCCAACTTGGAAATAAACTTTCTAAAGACATTATTTGCTTTCCTTTGCACCTAATGTAACTTTTCTGAGTAGGAGGGATTCTGCTTTCATGTTTCTTATTGGTAATAGTGGAATCATTAACCCTTTGCTAGAAGAGGCTTATTCAATGTATCTTTGTTTCAATTTGGGTTCCTTTGGATGGTGGTTAGTTTGATATTTGCAGCTTTTTCCTAAGGAGACTAGATTTTGAACTCCTGACTTTGAGCGATCCTCCCACCTTGGCCTCCCAGAGTGCTAGGATTACAGGCGTGAGCCACCGAGCTCGACCTTAAAGAGACTAGAAAAAGCAACTTAGACTGCTTTTCTTTGATTTGGTTTAGAACTAAGTGTGAGATTTCCAAGTGGAAAATGAATGCCAACCTAATAAGTTTTTATTTTACATAATTCAAAATGTTCTCTCAGATGCTGATCTAAAGTCAGTTTGTGTTCCGGATATTTTCTTATCGCACTATTTTAATATTTACGCTCATCCTCTCATCCGTTCATTCCTTCAACAGCTATTTAAAAAGGCACCACAGCAGCAGCAGGTCATACCACACTGACCCGATCCAGCAGTTCTCAACCCATCAGCCCAGCATAACAACTCTGGAACGATGCTTTCACTGCCCTGAAATGAAACTCACAGATAGTAAGTAGATCCTACTTACACGAGTAATTTCAAAACAAATCGACATAAATTCTGAACTATAATATAAAAGAAAGGGGCTGCTTTATAATAAGGTTTTTTTTTTTCTTTATTTTTTGCTTGGGGAGAGATGTATACAATAAGTTGATGAGTATTTTAGCCAGCCAGCACTCAGTTGCAGGAGGTGATGTAATGAGGTCCCTAAGCACTCTTGCCAACTTGTTCTAAACAAATATTGACTGAAGAGAATTCAGAGCATGAGTTGATCTGTAGTAAAAAACAGGAGTTTGGAAAAACAGAGGCACAGGTGGTTGCTGGACTAAAAACCACTCTGTTCAGAGCAAATAACACCTAAGAGGAAAAGGTGCTTTGTGTTGATGGTCACAACAGAGTTTGGTTCCCAGTTCAGTCAACAAGACTTTATAAAGCAGATCCAGGATTTCACTTGGCCCTGAAGACTACCCAGTGGGATAGCATGGCTGGTAGTATTATCCTTATTTATCGGTGTAGGAACTGAGGTTTTTCCTCTTGGGCACCCAGCTGAACTCCACTTTCCAGCTCCTTTAGAGTTTGGTTGAGTCCATGTGACTGAGTCCTGGGAGTGGAAAATAGAGTGATAGTGACACTTGTAGGCCTGGTCCCCAGCACCCTGTCCCCCCATTCCTGTGTAGTCATCCATTCTCTCTTCCCTTTGTACAGTGGTCCCTAGAGCCATGAGGTGAAGATGGGGCAACCACAAGACAGAATGAGCCTGGGGCCCTGCAGAACTGAGTGGAGCTACTACTCTTGCACAACTGCATTTGAATGTCACAGAACAATGCAGTGGATTTGTATTGAGTTAAACCACAAATATTTAGAGGTTAATTTATCACAAAAGCAAGAATTTCCTTAAGTAATGCATGCAGGAGTTCCTTAAGTAACGCATACAGGGTCTGTGATTTTAAACAATACCCTGACAAAGCAGTATGTAACTTTTAATCATTCAGTGAGAAAGTTGCTCCCTTTACAGTGCTGTAGCACCCAAGAGAGATTGGGTAGAAAGGATGTGTTTTCTAAACAACAAATATTGTGAATAAACATACAAAGAAGAAATACAAAGAGCCAACAAGCGCATGAGAAGATGCTTAACATTAGTAGTCATTAAGGAAATGCAAATCAAAACCACAATGAGATACTACTTGACACATAGTAGGATAGATAAAACAAAAACAGAAAATAACAAGTGTTGGCAATGGTTTGGTGAAATTGGAACCTGTACATTGTTGGTGGGGAATGCAAAATGGTACATCTGCTATGGAACAGTTAGGCAGTTCCTCAAAAAGTTAAACATAGAATTACCACATAACCCAGTAATTACATTCTTAATTGTAACCTGAAAGAAATGAAAACAGGTACCTGAATAAATACTTGTACAAGAATGTTTAGAGCAGTACTATTCACAAAAGTAAAAAGGTAGCCATAATAGTCAACTCAAATGTTTATCAGTAGATGAATGAATAAGCAAAATGTTGTATATATAGGTATACACAACAAAATATTACACAGCAGTAAAAAGGAATGAAGACCTGATACAGGATACAACATGGATGAATCTTGAAAATACTATGGTTACTGAAAGAAGCCAGTCACTAAAGGCCACATATTATTTTGAAATAGCCACAATAGGTAAATCCATAGAGACAAAATGAAGATTAGTAGTTGCCAGGATCAGGGGAGAGGGGGCAAGAGGGAATGACTGCTTAACGTGATTTATTTTGGGGAGATGAATATGTTTTAGAACTATTAGGTTATTAAGTATGAAATGTCTGATTTCCTTAAGTGCTTGAGTTTGACAGTTGATATCTCTGGCATATCACTTTGATCACTTCTTGCTATTTTTATTGTGAAGGCACATCCTCAGTCTTTCAAGTGCACATTTTGGCTTGTGATTATCTTTCAAATTTTTTAAGAGCAATTTTTGTGAAACCACAGATAATTCAAAAATTTGTGTTATTTTCAAATATGAGTTCCAGCGTGGAACCAATGCTGCACAGACAGCTCAAAATATGAAAAAAAGTGTTTGGGAAGGATGTGGCTAATGAACACATAGTATGTCCATGGTTTGAGAAATTCCATTCTGGTGATTTTAATCTTGAAAATGAGCCATATGGGTGACCTGAGACCAAGGTGGATAACAATGAGCTGAAAGCTGTAGTGGAAGTGAATCCATCTCAACCTATGCATGAATTAGCAGCAAGATCTAACATTACTATTCCAACAGTATTGGACCATTTGAAACAAATTGGCAAAGTAAAGAAGCTGGATAGATGGGTACGGTGTGAATTAAAGAGTGTCCAAGAGAAATTGTCTCGAAGCTTGCCTTTCTTTGCTGTCACAACATAAAAGTGAATGATTTCTACGATGCATTGTTACATATGATGAAAAATGGATTCTTTTTGACAATTGCAAGCCTTTGGCACAATGGTTGAATAAAGATGAAGAGCTGAAACACAGTCCAAAACCAAATATTCATCAAAAAATGATAGTGGTGTCTATTTGGTGGTCCAGTGCTGGTATTATCCACTACAGCTTCACGAAACCTGGTCAGTCAATTACAGTGGACATCCAAGGCAACCAACTGGACGAAATGATGAGGATGCTTGCGATTAAGCAGCAGAAATTGGTCAATAGAGACAGGCAAATCCTCTTGCAAGACAACGTTCGACCACATGTAACACAAACAACACTGCTCAAACCACAGAGGCTGGACTTAGAAACTCTCTGTCATCCCCTGTATTCACCAGACCTTGCAGCAACTATCATTTTTTCCAGGATTTGGACCTCTTCTTACAAGGAAAAATATTCAATTCTCAACAAACTGTGGAAAACATCTTTCACGATTTCATCGTCACTCACTCTCAAGGCGTCTTTGCTGCTGGCATAAACAAGCTACTGTCAAGATGACAAAACTGTGTCCACAGTTTAGGTGCACAGTTTGATTAATTGTACTGCTTCTTGTATGAGATACAATCAACTGAACTTTTGATTAGACATTGGACATTTCATATTTAATGACCTAATAGCTAGAAGTGGTGGTTACACAACATTGTGAATGTACTAAATTCTACTGGATTGTACACTTTTATTTATATTTTTTTAATTTTATTTTTGAGACAGAGTCTTACTCTGTTGTCCAGGCTAGAGTGCCATGGCATCAGCCTAGCTCACAGCAACCTCAAACTCCTGGGCTCAAGCGATACTCCTGCCTCAGCCTCAGAGTAGCTGGGACTACAGGCATGCGCCACCACACCTGGCTAATTTTTTCTACTTTTAGTTATTTGGCTAATTTATTTCTATTAATAATTGAGATGGAGTGTGGCTCTCCCGCGGAGCCGAGCGTACTCTGTCTGAACCCGGCTGCGCTCCTTGAGGAGTGACGAGCCTGCGGAACCGCAGCCATGACTGAGGCTGATGTAAATCCGAAGGCCTATCCCCTTGCTGATGCCCACCTCACCAAGAAACTGTTGGACCTCATTCAGCAGTCATGTAACTACAAGCAGCTTCGGAAAGGAGCCAATGAGGCCACCAAAACCCTCAACAGGGGCATCTCTGAGTTCATTGTGATGGCTGCAGATGCTGAGCCGCTGGAGAACATCCTGCACCTCCCACTGCTGTGTGAAGACAAGAATGTGCCCTACGTGTTTGTGCACTCCAAGCAAGCCCTGGGACGGGCCTGTGGGGTCTCCAGGCCTGTCATTGCTTGTTCTGTCATGATCAAAGAAGGCTCACAGCTGAAGCAGCAGATCCAGTCCATTCAGCAGTCCATCGAAAGGCTCTTAGTCTAAACCTGTGGCCTCTGTCACATTCTCCCTGTTGACTCCTCCCCCTGAGATTGTGTATATCATATTGTCTGTGTTAGCATGTAGTATTTTCAGCTACTTTCTATTGTTATAAAATATTATAGTACTACATTTTGGAAAAAAAAAATAATTGAGATGGGGTCTTGCTCTTGCTCAGGATGGTCTCAAACTCCTGAGCTCAAACAATCTGCCCATCTCAGCCTCCCAGAATGCTAGGATTACAGGCATGAGCTACTGCACCCAGCCTGGCCTGGATTGTACACTTTTATTATTTTTATTTATTTATTTATTTATTTATTTTTGAAACTGGGACTTACTTTTTTGCCCAGGCTAGAGTGAGTGCTGTGGCATCAGCCTAGCTCACAGCAACCTCAATCTCCTGGGCTCAAGCAATCCTACTGCTTCAGCTTCCCAAGTAACTGGGACTACAGGCATTCGCCACCATGCCCAGCTAATTTTTTCTATATATATTAGTTGGCCAATTAATTTCTGTCTATTTATAGTAGAGACAGGGTCTCACTCTTGCTCAGGCTGGTTTTGAACTCCTGACCTCAAGCAATCCACCCACCTCGGCCTCCCAGAGTGCTAGGATTACAGGCGTGAGCCACCACGCCCGGCCTGGATTGTACACTTTTAAATGGTTAATTTTGTGTTATCTGAATTTCACCTCAATTTTTTCTTATTTTGTCTTTCTTTCATTTTTTTTTTTTTTTTTTGAGCATCCATTCCAAGCAGAATCACCTCGATTTTTTTAAAAAGGTCACACTAGCATGTGGTCTCCCCAGGCTTGCATGCATCCTGGGCTCAGCAGTTGCTGCTGGGAACAAGGACAGTATTGAGGGGGACTCTGGCATCTGGCTGGGCTGAGGAGCAGCCCATACCCAAGATATGCACCTACCCCTTTTTCCCCACCAGCACCTTTGTGCTTTCTGCACCAGCTCAGCGATGCTTGTCAGCAGCAATGGACAGAGGAGCTGGGGCAGGTGTGGGATGGGAACAATACTGAATGTGCACAATGACAGTCACAGTGTCCCTGCCCCACTGCCAGCTTTAAAGCTCCAGGGACATGCCATCCCCTCTTTGATAAACTCCAAGCTCTTAGGATGGCCCACAGCCCTGTCTGGCTGGGGCCCTGGTGACACTTAGGACCTTCCGTGGGGCCTCTCCCCACCTCTCTGCCCAGGCTCCCTCTCCCCTTCAGGCTTTCACACACCCAGTTCTCCCTGAACTGCCCCCCCCACTTACTCTCCAACCCCATCCTCTGCTAACCCCCATTTGAATAGGAAGACACAACCCAAGCCAGGTCTAGGGAACAAGTCTCTCTTCTCTGGGGCTGGATCACATGACAGAGCGAGAGGTAAGGTGCCTGCAGAGCAGGTGGTAATCTCAGTCCTTCGGGACTCCAAAGGTCTAGGGCCAGGCTTTATCCCACACCCCCAATCAGGAATGGGGGCCCTCTCACCGCCCCAGCCTCCAGCTCTCCTGCCTTCCTCATCATGCTGTGTGTCCATCAGTTAATTTCCCTTCCTCCCTCGCAAGAGACCCAGGCCCTGCTCAGCCCTGGGCACTCGGAGGCCCTCAATAACTACTCAAACAGACAAGAAGTGACCCGAGTTAGGGTCCAGCACCACCATGGACTCTGCATTCTGACCGCTCTGAGCCTCAGTTGCCTCAACTACCACGTGGGGTCACCACCCTGTCCTGAGCACCTCCGGAGCAAGAGGCGCTCACACACGTGCACCTGCTGGGATCAAGTCAGCGGTGTTTTCTTTCCAGAAAGCAGAGGATCCTAGCGGGTTCTCCGGAACCGCCGCCCCAGACCTTTGCAATGCTGAGAGGCTGAAGGCAGAGAGAGACCTTGCCATCCCAGCGCCAGACACCCACCCCGCGCCACCACCCTGAAAGCGCGGGTGCCGCCCTCTTCACGGCCCCACCCCGGAGCGCCCCGCCCACCCCGCCCCGGCTGTCTCCGCCAGCCCCGCCGGGCCCAGGTGTCCGGGAGCGGTGGCGCCGAGATGCAGCCGCAGCTCTGGCTCCGGCTGGCCGCGCAGCTGGCAGGTGAGGCGGGGGCTCCTCGCGGGCGCGGGGCGGGACCGGGCCTGCGCTAGACCGGGTGAGCGCGGAGGTCAGCAGGGGCTGTCCCGGCAGGATACAGAGCCCAGAGCCCGGAGCTCAAGGCACCCGGGGGGCGGCTTGGCACGCATGGTCCCTGAGGGTGGAAAGGAACATCCTCACGGGAGCCCATTACCCCAGGGGTCCGCAGACCCCAGCACTGAGGCCACCTCCCCCTGAGGAGCCTGGGCCTAGGAGAAGGGGAGGCAGTGAAAGGGGGGAGGCAGGAGGTCCAGGGAGGAAGGAAACGTGTCCTTGTCCAGGGGCCCCACAAGGATGTGGCCCCAGGAAGGTGCTGCTAGGACCCACATCTGCCCTTGGCACTCCACACTTGGCCCTGGCCGAGGGTCCTGTAGACAGGACCTTTTCTTTACTTCCGGGGCAGTGTTCGTAGTATAATCTGCCTAACACCGGGCTGTTGCCAGTTCTCAGAGCCGTGGCGGAGCGCTCCCTCTGGTTCCCCGTGCTGGGTGTCGTGTGTAGAGTGGCTCCTGCAAGAAGCAGCATGGAGGTTGGAATGTTGGAGCTGGAAGGCAGGTGGAGGTCTAGATTGTTCCTCTGGCTAAGCTCAGCCAGACTGGCATATAGAAGAAACCGCGCACCCCAAACTGCCCATTAACCTGTGATCGATTAGCTCTCATGCCCAAAAAAACCCATGCTGGTTAGCCTATCTGGGGGTGAAGAGGCCCACCAGCCCCCCAGCTCTGACCCAGTGAGCTTAACCACATCAGAAGTAGAAACGGGTCCAGGCTATTCACTGCTACTAAAGTTATGGCCAATCATTCTGGAAACATCAGGTCCCTGTAAGAATGGAATCGCTGGGCCACTGGGAGGATCATATGAGACCACGAGTGTAGTGAGGCCTGGCCCTGTGTCCGGCTTGGCCATAGTCGGATGTTCAGTCCCCAGAGGCCGAAAGCAGGTGGGCACAAGGGAGAGGGCAGGGTGTGCCTGAGCCGGGAGTGGGAAAGGTACACTCGCAGCCCAGGCCTCACCCTTGCAGGAATCACTTCTGGGCTTTCTTGGAAGAGCCTCGGGCATCTGTGTATCTGCAGCCTGCCTGTGTGCTCACGAGCACATAACTGCCATCGGGAGAGGGTCACGAGCTAGGTTTGAATCTGGATCTACCATATACAGGCTGTGTGACATTGAACATGTCTCTAAACTGCCCGAGCCTCTGTTTCCTAAGTGTGAAATGGGTGTAAAACAGTATCTCCCCACTGGATTTGGTGAGGAGTAAATGAGAAAACATATGTGCTATGCCCGGCACAGCTCAGCAGATACTGACATTGTTGATTCTTATTAACACCCCCAGGAGGTCAGTGAACCAAAACAATAAAACCTCTGTTCCCTGGAAAGGCAGTAGGGAGTTTGGAGAGAAAAGAGAAGGCCCAGCAGCTACTTGGGCCCCAGGTACCGATTCATTCTCCATGCAGGTGGAAGCTCAGCGTGGTCTGGGAGGGGAGTCAAGAAGGTGAAGTCCGCTTCATCGGTGGTGGAGGAGGCCACTGTGGAGCCTGAGCCACAAGTACAGGCAGGACTGTGAACATGGGCCGCTCAGCAAGCCAGCCCCTCTTGGGCACAGGCGCACCCCATCTGGCTCCTCTGCCCACCCAGGGCCCTGTCCTCTCTGTGTCTTGGCATTCCCGGGTCTCTGCCCTGCCCTGCAAGGCCTCCCTCTGCTCCACAGCCAAAACGAAAGGCTCAGCAGGCCAGACGGGGATTGTTGGAGCCTGTGCAGCCTTGGCTGTGAATGCACCCATTTCTGATCCTTCTTGAGGTTTAATTTACTGCCAGTAACAACCCCTGAGATGCGACACAGTAGTTACCTGTGTGCAGTGCTCTATAGCTCGCAGTGTGCTGTCTTGGACATCTGTTTTTGTTTTTGTTTTTTTTTTTTTTTGAGACAAACTCTCACTCTGTTGCCCAGGCTAGAGTGCCGTGGTGTCAGCCTAGCTCACAGCAATCTAAAACTCCTGGGCTCAAGCTATCCTCCTGCCTCAGCCTCCCGAGTAGCTGGGACTATAAGCTACTCCATGTCTGGCTAATTTTTTCTATATATTTTTAGTTGGCCAATTAAGTTCTTTCTAGTCTTAGTAGAGACAGGGTCTCACTCTTGTTCAGGCTGGTTTCAAACTCCTGACCTTGAGTAATCCACCTGCCTCGACCTCGCAGAGTGCTAGGATTACAGTCATGAGCCACTGCGCCCGGCCTGTCTTACACATTTCTTTCTAACCTCAGAGGCAGGCAGGAAGCCAGCAGCAAGCTGCCCTCCTTTAACAAGAGGAGACTGAGGCTCGGTGACTAGCCTGAGGTCCCGCAGCTGGTACGGGCAGAGGCTGGGTTCAAGTCCAGGTCTGTGGGTCCTGCTCTAGTTCTTCATGAACAAGCGCCTGCCTGCCAGGTGCTTCTCCTCTGAGACTAAAATGAACTCCCGGCTCTGATTCTGGGGTGACTATCCTTCTACTGGGGAATGGGGGTCCAGTGGCTGATCAGTTGCTGAGTTGGGGAGCGATGGGCTGTACTGGTGCCTCTCAGGTGACAAGCTCCTTTTGCTTTTGTCATTGCTGTCCAGAAATGGTGGCTGGTCCTCTTTTAGGCTAACCGGAGCAGCCATGTGCTGTGCCTGTGATTCTGAGCTCCTTTGCAGCTTGCTCTGGGCTGCTACGGCAGTTTGGAGCCTACTGAAAATCTATATATCGAGCAACAGCTGGGCAAGGTGAAAGGCAATCAGCTTTTGCTTCAGACGTTGAATCCTTGAGTTTAAATCCCAGGCTACCTGTTTCCTGTAAGTGAGACTTTGAGCAAGTAACTTCATGCCTCACTTTCCTCATCTGTGTAATGGGGATAAAAATTTCAAAGCCAGATGGTGTGGTAGCATGCACCTGTAGTCCCACCAACTTGGGAGATTGAGGTGGGAGGATTGCTTGAGCCCAGGAGGTCGAGGCTGTAGTGTTTTATGATTACACCTGAGAATAGTCACTGCACTCCAGCCTGGGCAACATAGGGAGACCCTGTGTCTACAAAAAAAATTTTTTTTAATGTTAGTTGTGGGCCGGGCATGGTGGCTCACACCTATAATCCTAGCACTCTGGGAGGCCAAGGCAGAAGGATCACTCAAGGGCAGGAGTTCAAAACCAGCCTGAGCGAGACCCCCTATCTCTACTAAAAATAGAAAGAAATTAATTGACCAACTAAAAATATATATACAAAATTGGGCATGGTGGCACATGCCTGTAGTCCCAGCTACTCGGGAGGCTGAGGCAGAAGGATTGCTTGAGCCCAGGAGTTTGAGGTTGCTGTGAGCTAGGCTGATGCCACGGCACTCACTCTAGCCTAGGCAACAAAGCGAGACTCTGTCTCAAAAATAAATAAATAAATAAATAAAAATAAATGTTAGTTGTGCTTGGTGGCACATGCCTGTAGGCCTGACTACTTGGGAGGTTTAGCTGGGAGGATCACTTGAGCTATGATCAGGCCATTGTACTCCAGGGCAACAGAGACCCTGTCTTTAAAAAAAAGTAAATGAAAAAACAAAAAGTCTCAAAGCCCGTTTGAGGCTTGGTTGAGACGATTTATGCTACAAAGGACTAGGCATGTAAGTATTCAATCAACAAATGGCAGCTCTCTCCCCTGTACCTTTCGTAAAGCTGGGCTTAGCGAACACCTGCCTTGCAGATGATCTCCTGGGAGGTGGGTACGTGAACTCTGAGTTCAGGACCCACCACCTTCATTGAACACAGTCCCTAAACCCCGTGCCTGGGCAGGTTCTTCCATGGCTTTTCTTCTGAGACTTGACTCAGTGTGACTTTGAGACCACAACTATGGCCAGAAAAAGGTGCTAACGTCTGTGCTCCTGGCTTCTCCTAGCTCTCCGAGGCAGCTCAGTCCTCCAGCAGACCCGTGGGCCCATACAAGTGCAGACCAACCAAATGGTGACACTGTCCTGTGAGGCCAAAACCCCACTCAGTAACATGCGCATCTACTGGCTGAGACAGCGCCAGGCCCCGAGCAGTGACAGTCACCACGAGTTCCTGGCCCTCTGGGATTCCACAAAAGGGACCATCCATGGCAAGGACGTGGAACAGGAGAAACTAATTGTGTTTCGGGACGCGGCCCGGTTCGTCCTTAATCTCACACGTGTGAAGCCTGCAGACAGCGGCATCTACTTCTGCATGACAATCCGGAGTCCGGAGCTGATCTTCGGGGCGGGAACTCAGCTGAGTGTGGGTAAGAATCAGGCTCAGTGCTGTCTGTGGGCATTGAGCACCTATTGTATGCCAGGCCCTGGTGGGGGGGCTGCCCCACTCTCAGCAAGCCCCACTCCGCAGCCGCGACTAATGGCACTGCTGCTAATAGTGAAAATCCAAGTTGAGACTTATCCAGGCCAAGCACCCCCCGTAATTATCTCACATAATGCTGCCAACCACCCTGGAAAGTGGGTACGTTATGGTTCCCATTTCAGATGGGAATGAGACGAGATGGAAAGAGATGAATTGGAGTCAGAGATAGGCACCCCACTGCGTGGGGACAGGACAGTGCCATCCTTCAGGCCATATCAGGGACACCTGAGGCTGTGGCTGGATTGGGCTGAGTCCCCAGGCCTGACGGGGTGTTAGAAACCCCCACAGGAGTGTACACACAGGGAAAGAAAGCTCTCAGGCCCTGGCATACCCAGTGAGAGCAGTTCTAGGGGCAGTGGAGCGGCAGGTGCCCTCATATTCTTTATGGGGGAGCTATGGCTCAAACCACACCCCGGGTTGCAGGGAGTAAGGAGACTGAACCCGAGGCCCCACTCTGCTGCCTGTGTGCCTTTGGGCAGGTCATTCCCTTCCCCGGGCCTCAGTTTCCTCTTCTGTATCACAGGGCCACTGGTGGCCTCCACAACCCCCTTCAGCCCTAAGAAGCTGCCCATGAGTTATGTCAGCAAGACCAGCAGAAATAGATTTCAAGCCACAGATGTAACTTTAAATTTTTTAACAGCCATGTTTAAAAAAAAAAAGTAAAAAGAAGCAACTAAAATTAATTTAAAGAATATATTTTATTTAAACCAATGTATTAACAGTATTATTTCAACATGTAACTAATATGAAAATTATTACTGAAATATTTTACATTCCTTTTTCATACTAAGTGTTTGATGTGTATTTTACGAACACGGCACATCTCGATTCTGACTGGCCACGTTTCACGTGCCCAGTAGCACATGCGGTGAGTGGCGACCATATTGGACAGGGGGGACGGAGCTGTCAAGGGTGGGGAGGGGACATGGTGAGAATCCACACAGGCCCTTCCCCAGCTTAGCCATGGCAGGGGGCCAACCCCCTGCAGGCCTCCCACTGCCCCGCTTCCCGCTCACCTGGGGGTCCTGAGTGACAAGGGGATCCGGGAAATTAGATTAGACCGGGGAGGTGCAGGGACAGCTGGGGGCAGCGGCAGGTTAGGAAGACGCAAACCAGAGTGAGGCACTTCCACCTCTTGCCAGCCTCAGGCCTTAAATCAGATTCTGGGGAGAAGCTGAGGCATCCTCAGGGTGACAGTCCCTGATTCCTGTATTGGAAAATGGGTTGGGGGCCGGGCGCGGTGGCTCATGCCTGTAATCCTAGCACTCTGGGAGGCCAAGGCAGGAGGATCACTCAAGGTCAGGAGTTCGAAACCAGCCTGAGCAAGAGTGAGACCCTGTCTCTACTAAAAATAGAAAGAAATTAATTGGCCAACTAAAAATATATAGAAAAAATTAGCCGGGCATGGTGGCTCATACCTGTAGTCCCAGCTACTCAGGAAACTGAGATAGGAGGATCGCTTAAGCCCAGGAGTTTGAGGTTGCTGTGAGCTAGGCTGATGCCACGGCACTCTAACCTGGGTGACAGGGTGAGACTCTGTCTCAAAAAAAAAAAAAAAAGAAAGAAAAAAGAAAAATGGGTTGGTGGGTGTGCAGGTTTTGGTTTGGCTCATTGTTTTTGTCTCTATGAACTCCACACCTTTCCACAAGTGAGATTTCAGGGCTGAGAAAGTGGAGGGTGAAATAAGCACAACTGGTTTCAGAAGCTTCCCACCACCTCCACCCTGGCCCCACACTCACTCCTGGCCTCTGTGTTAACACACCCGGCAGCGCCCGGGACCGGCAGTGCCCCCCGTAGCGTGCTTGCAGCCAGCCTCTCCCCAGGGCGGGACACCCAGAGCCAGAGCCCAGCTCTCCCACCACAAGGTCACTGCGTTACAGAGGCAGAGCCCAGATGGCAGAGAAAGTGGGGAAAGATAGGGCCTGTTTCAGGCCCTTAAGCATATCGTGGGCTCAAGAAATTCATCCCTTAAAGGAGGCCAGAGAGGGAGAGGCTGAACTAGGGTGTCAGGAGGAATTGAGGAGGAACTGGCTCTGGGCAAGAAGAAATTCAAATGAAACAATCACCCCACCAAGTCCCCCACCAGACCCAGGCCGCTGTGCCGCGCCATGACATGGAGGGCCCAGAGAGATGGCTCCCTTCTGGGCTCCCCACTGACCAGGCAAGACACCTCCCTGCCTCCTCGAGTATAAAATCAGGCAAATAGAACTGCTTATAGGGCTGTGAGGATTAAAAGAGAAAACATCCCAGCAGAGGGCTGGGCCCCTTGCACCCTCTAGGAGCCCGGTAGCTGACATCTGCTTTCTTCTTGCAATAGCTGCCCTCAGCACTCTGATGTCCCAGCGCCTGGGGCCAGCCTTAGGTGTTTTAACTTTTTGTCAGAAAACATTTGCGCCTAAGGCGGCATGGAGGAATGAGAAGCACAGATTCTAGAATCAGTCTTTTGGTGTAGATCCTGCTCTGCAATTTAACGACTATCTAACTTTGAGCAAATTATTTCAGCCCTCTGAGCCCAGGCTTCCTCAAGGATAAAATGGGGACAATAATGCCTTCTCCCCAACCCAAAAGCTGTTAGGTGCAGTAAACTTATGCTAAAGGGCGTGGCACTGCCACGAGCACGGGGGAGCTTAGCGAGTGTCATTCTTGCTAGTTGGTTCTTCCAGAAATGTGAGACAGGCAAGGCAGATCAGGTTCTCTCTGCTTTCCAGCAGCTTAGAGAGGGAAGGGGCTCAAGTGTCCACTGTCTATGCAGAAGAGGCCAGCTCTAAGGTGACCCCTGTGTTGGCTGCCCCTTCCCGTCCCCGTGACTCTAGAGTTTAAGTTTGAGGCATCTCCCTGTCCCGTCTCTTACCATTTTGCAGAGAATCATTTCACTGAGATCTGTTTCCTCAGCCCACATGGCAAGGGCTAGATTTGGGGTGCCCAGTGCTCACATCATCCCGGTACCTCAGAACCGCAGGTGTCTCCTTGCTCTGGGCGCCGCCCCTGCACCCCATCCCAGCACTTTAGCAGGGATGCTGGGTTAGAATGAAGGTGGGCAGTGACCCACCCAGGAGTCAGGATGGGGGCTCGGCGTCCCAGCCCAGCACTTGCTGCTATGTGGCCTCAGGGGCCAGCCCCTCTCGTCTCTGGCGTCCACTTTTGAAATTAAAGTTTGAGACTGAAGGTCCCTTTAGCTCTGATATGATGTGAGAATGTAAACACATCCCAAAATATGAAACCTCTGTGGTATTGTACATGCAGAAAAGGGCACCCACCTCCTTTCTAGGAGCTTCCTCCTCTCACTTAGGGACTCACAACGTGGGCTGAGGGGCTGGTCGTGCCAACGGCTTAGGGATCCTGGCTTCAGCCTAAGGTCTTCAGCCAGGTGGAGCCATGTCTATTGCACATTTTACGGGACACACTGTCCCCTGGAATTCTCACAGTAACCCCGAGAGGGAAGGGGGACCATCTGTTTCAGAAGTTGGGGAAACTGAGGCACAGAAAAATGCTATGATTTGCCCTAAGTCACACAGTCATTAATCAGGAGTGCTGGGCTCTGCTCAGGTGTGTGTGGCTCCAGAGCCACCACCACCCCGGGACACCAAGCTGACCCCCAATCCTGGGCGCCAGACACATTTGAGAATTGGGAAAGTAGATCAAAAATCCTGTTGCTGCGTGACTTTCAAGTTCTGTAGCAGCCCAGGGAATAGTGGTCAGGACGTCAGTACCTGGATATTAGGCACATAGTTTTAAGATTTGTCTCTAAGTCCACCTGCTGTTCAGCTGGCTAAGATAAGCATTTTACTTTCTTTCTGCAGTTGATGTACTTCCCACCACTGCCCAGCCCACCAAGAAGTCCACCCCCAAGAAGAAAGTGTGTCTGCTCCCCAACCCAGTGAGCCGGCAGGGTGAGTTCTCCATCCATCCCCACCCTCAAAAACAAAGCAGATATCCTGCTCCCTCCCTCCCTCCCTCCCTCCCTTCCTCCTTCTCTCCCTTCCTTTCCCCAAGCACTTGTCAAGTATTGACTCTATAGCCTGTTTTTCTAGCCCTGAGTTTGAGTCAGAAAAGATGCTGAGTATGACAGCAGCTCACAGTTTTGTGGGGGACAGACTCATAAATTGTCACTGGACAAAGTTTAATGGAACATTTAATGGAGTTAATGTCCACACAAACACTTGCACACAAGTGTTCATAGCAATATTAATCACAATAGCCCAAAGTGGAAACAATCCAAATGTCCACCAACTAATGAACAGATGAGCAAAATGTAGTAGATCCATTACAGTGAAATACCATTTGGCCATAATAAAGAATGAAGTGAAAGAAGTCAGTCACAAAAGATATATACTGCATGATTCCAAGTATACGAAATGTCCAGAGTGTGACATTCTATAGAGACAGAAAGTAGAGTGGTGGTTGCCTAAGGCTGGGAGGTTAGGGAAGGAATGGGAAGTGACTCTTTTTTTTTTTTTTTTTTTTTGTCTAAGCCATTTTCCATCAGTAGGGAAGTGACTCTTAATGGGTACAGGGTTTCTTTTTTGGGGAAACGAAAATGTTCTAAAATTAGATTACAAGCTGGGTGCGGTGGCTCACACCTATAATCCCAGCACTTTGGAAGGCCAAGGTGGGAGGATTGCTTGAGTTTAGGAGTTTGAGACTAGCCTAGGCTACATAGTGAGACCCCATTTCTATAAATTTTTTTTAAAAAAATTAGCCAGACATGGTGGTTCATACCTGTAATCCCAGCTACTCAGAAGGCTGAGGCAGGAGGATTACCTGAGCCCAGGAGTTCAAGACCACAATGAGCTATGTTTGCACCACTGCACTCTAGCCTGGGCAACAGAGTGAGACCCCATCTCTAAAAAAATAAAAAATAAATAAGATGATGGGAATGATTATACAACTCTATGACTATATTAAAAACCATTAAACTATATACTTTATGTATGTAAACTTTATGATATATAAATTATATCTTTTTTTTTTTTTTGAGACATAGTCTCACTGTATTGTCCAGGCTAGAGTGCCGTGGCATCAGCCTAGCTCACAGCAACCTCAAACTCCTGGTCTCAAGCAATCTTCCCACCTCAGCCTTCTGAATAGCTGGGACTACAGGCATGTGCCACCATGCCCGGCTAATTTTTTCTATACATATTTTTGGCTGTCCAGAAAATTTCTTTCTATTTTTAGTAGAAAAAATACTAAATACGCTCTTTCTCAGGCTGGTCTCGAACTCCTGACCTCGAGCGGTCCACCCACCTCAGCCTCCCAGAGTGCTAGGATTACAGGTGGGCTACCACACCCAGCCTAAATTATATCTCAATAAAGCTGTTAACAAACAAAAAATCTAACCCAAAGGACCAGCACTTTAAATTTTTCTGGTTCTGATGCCTAATAGAGAACCTAATGCACGGTATGTGTTTGTAAATGGATACATATTTTTTAGCAAATAAACAAATTTGCCTCTCTGTGCTAGAAACAGTAGACACCCCAGCTGGAGTGTGCACACATACACACACGTGCCTGCATACACACTTCCCTTGAACCCATCAGCCCAATATGTTTCTGGAAAAATACTGACCTCAACCCCCCAGAAAGTCACTGATGACAAACAGAAAGTGCCATCTGCTGCTTCCCATAGAACAAACCACAAGCAGCCCCACTAGGGCTGCCTCAGGCTGCCTGGGTTGCTTTGTCTTAAACATATAAAGTACCAAAAAGCATCAGAGGAGGGGCATCTAATAGGATATAGGAGATGAGGGTGGGAAACAGTAACAATGAGAATCAGAACCCACATACAGACGGGTAGTCTTAAGACCATAAGGGCAGAACAGAGTGACTGTGTTCATATTATAAAATATTATGAAATATTATGCCCTGATGACTTCACCTAAAGGATTTCAGGTAGACTACAATTTTTATAAAAAGATACAAAATGCAAAGACAATAGGGCCATTAAGATGAGGATGCAGGGCCAGGCTTGCAATCCCAGCACTTTGGGAGGCCCAGGTGGGAGGATCTCTTGAGGCCAGGAGTTCAGGACCAGCCTAGGCAACATAGTGAGACCCACCCATCCCTGCCCATCTCTACAAAAAATGAAATAATCAGCTGGGTGCATTGGTGCACATCTGTGATCCTAGCTACTTGAGAGGCCAAGGTGGGAGGATCACTGGAGCCCAGGAATTCCAGGCTGCAGTGAGCTATGATCACACCACTGCACTCCAGCTTGGGCTACAGAGCAAGACCCTGTCTCTCAAGGAAAAAAAAAAAAAAGTAGTGATGCAAAAACTCAAAAACTGGTTGTGTGTTGTGGCTCTGGAGGAGCTAGCAAACTCAATTGGAAAAAAAGGGAATACTCCAAGTTACATGGCACCCCAACCCCAGTGATATAAAGAAACAACCTGGGCATCAAAGGAAGAAACCTTGATCGTGGCACTGAATTCTAAGAGAAGTCTGCTCTGTTCATCCTCATACAATGACTGCTGCATGATAGTGAATTCAGTAGTATTTTTATAAATGATGGGAAAAAAGACCTACAAATTTCTTGCATCATGTCTTATATCAACCCTCAGTAAAATCCCAGGGCAAAATGTAAACCAAACATTAGCAGGTTGAGAATAACCAAGATCTGTGTGAAGGTGACTGAGTAGAGAGCGGTAGGTGTAGAAGTAGGCGGAGGTTGCACTGGGTGAGGGGGTTGTGGGACAGGGTAGCCCATTGGTAAGTCATCCAGGCCTGGGTCTGAGTCCCTGCCTACCACCACCTATACTGTGAGACATTGAGCAAGTGTTCCAGCCTCTCTGAACCTCAGTTTCTTCATCTGTAAAATGAGGAAGTTTACCTGGGTAAAAGTAATGCAAGATTGGATTAAATGAGATACTATACACAGGCACTCAGAGCTTGGTGGGGCATCCACACAGACCTCAAAGCCTGATATCTCTCACTGCCTTTTCCTGGGAAAAAAGAAAAAAAAAAAAAAAAAAAAAAAAAAAAAAAAAAAAAAAAAAAGCCTGATATCATGATTGAAACCCGCAGGGCTGCTATGGGGAGGGGGCTTCCCCCTGAGGCTTAGGACTGTCCCTTGAGACCCCACTAGTGGGTGTTGGGGGACGATTTCTAAACCACTGACTCAGGAGCAGTGTGATACGATCCAGACCTCAGGAGACCCCTGAAGCAAAATGAGGCAGGCTGGGCTGGGGTGTCACGGTGTGGCTCTGGCCACCAGCCCCTCACCCAAGCAAGCTTTTGTGTCCATTACTGGAAGCAGCAGCTTTTCCTGGAGTCCCATTTCGGGTGGGTGACCTGTAGCTGCATCGCTGACCTGCACACAGTGGCCATAACCATGACCTCTCCTCAGGGAGCCTCCCTGCCCCCCACCCCGCCTCAGAAGGAGGGGGCCCTGCTGCCCACGTGTCTCTTCTGCACCCACTTCCAATTACTTTTCTTAAAAAAAGTAATTGGGGTATGATTTGGGGTATACTGGGGTATGATTTGCATACCACAAAATTCACCCATTTTAAAAGTACAAACTCAATGATTTTTAGTAAATTTACCAAGTTATACAACCATCACCACAATCTAGTTTTAGAACAGTCTCATCACCCCAGTAAGATCCCCTGTGCTTGTTTACAGCTTGTCCCAGCCCCTGGTAGCCGCCGATCCCCTTCCTGTCTCTCCAGAAGTGCCTCTTCTGGACATTTCTTATAAAAGGGGTCACACGCTACGTGGGCTTTCATGCTTGGCTTCTTTCACTCAGCGCCATGTTTCTGAGGTTCCTCCCGGTTGGGAGAATATGAAGGAGGCGAGAAGGAGGCCAGTGGAAGCCCGTAGCGTCTCAGAGGTGGCCCCTTGTCCAACCCCGCTCCTGGTGCAGGAGTCTCCTCTCCACGGCACAGCCATCCAGCCTTGGCTTGCTCCCCTCCAGCGACGGTGGGCTCTCTCCCATGGAGCGGCCCCCTCCATGCCCTCCAATACCACTCGTGCCACCGAGGTGGGGCTGGCAGAGCCTTAGAACTTGGAGGACCAGTGTCCACACCCTGGTCCTGCCTTTTAGTAGCTGGGTGACCTTGGGCATGTAATTTAACCTCTTCGAATCTTGTTTTTTCTGAACAGTAAAATGAGAGATAAAAATAATGATAATACCTTCCTTCCTCACAAGGTGAAAGTGTGCAGTTAGTGCTGTACTTGGCACATAATATGCATTTAGTAAACATCATCCCCCTTCCCTGACATCCACAACTCTCTCTGATTTTGTTAACGTCAAGCCCAAAGCTGCAGCCTTGCCTTCTCACCCATGGGCCCTGGCTCTGCTCCTCAGCTATCCACAAGGGCCCAAAGGAGTCACAGAAGGGTTCGGGGCACTGACAACATAGACTCTTTAAATAGCAAATGGGCAGAGGGACAAATAGCCAACTTAGAGAAGAAAAGCCATACAAGTGGCCAATATATGAAAATAGGCCAAAGCTCACAAGTAATCAGGAAATTGAAGTGAAATATCATTTTCCCCCACTCGACTGGCAACAGCTAAAAAACTTTGACCATATCACGGGCTGGCAGCACACTGTTGACAGCTGGGCATGGAAATTAGTGCCACCTTTTTGAAGGCATTTGACAGCATTACAGTAGTTCCCATTCTCGGTATCTGCCTCACGAAGGCACCTGCCTGACCAAACATACCAGAGAACCAAATGTTCTCTGCAGAGTTATTTATAAAAGTAGAACACAGGAAGCAGTCAAAATGCCCACTGATGGCTGAATAGTCCACGGTACATCCATGCTGTCAAATGTCACTCTTTTAGAAACATGACATACTGACTTGATTGGGTGAAGGAAAAAAAGCAATTGTAAAACAATTTGTATGGTATAATCCACTGTATTTTTTTTTAAACTATATTAATCTCTGAAAATTATGTATGTGAAAATGAAGAGAAAGATATCAAGTTCTCAAGGGTAGCTTCTTCTGTGAAGGAACAAGGATGTTAAGGAACATTCTAACCATATGTTTAAATCTCTCACAATAAAAATATATTCAGATATTTCTTGTGATGTTAAAATAAAAGTTTTTAAAATTAATAGTAAAAATCCCATTACCAGGCATGAAAATTGTCTATATAAATAGCTCCTGGGTTTCATTAATTTTTAAAAATTTGGATGAAACATGAAATTTTATATGTAAACTGATCTCATACATTCCGGGTTGAACACCTGTCACCTGTCTTTTCCAGGCCCACCTTGTGGTCCCCTCACCCTCAGCCTGCTGGTGGCGGGTGTCCTGGTTCTGCTGGTGTCCCTGGGCGTGGCCATCCACCTGCACTGTGAGTTATTCTCTCTTGGTCGTCCCTCTTGGAACCCACAGGGCTGCCGTGGGGTGGGGGCTTCCCCGTTTGCTGTTTAAAGTGTTCCTGGGGTACTTTCTTCTCTAGGGGAGCAGAGCAGGTGGCAGCCTGGTGGGACTCAGCCCCCGGGAACCCATGGCGTTTCGGGAGGTGATTCGTGGCTGCCAAAGTCAGGGACCACCCCGTCTCTGGTGTCAGACAAACCTGGGGTTGAACCCAACGCTGGGTTGGTGCTCCCTGACCTAGTATCCTTGGCCACGTGCCCTGGTCTCTCTAAGCCTCAGCCACCTCACCAGGGGGCAAAACAACAGCTACCTCCCAGAGTCGCTGTTTGTAAAGTCCTGCCCAAAGTGCCCGGCACATGGCATGCGTCAGTAAGTGAAAGCTCACATGAGCAGTTGAGATGAAAGCCCAGTGCCCAGAAGAGGTTGCTGGTGGGGTTGGATTTGTGTTCACAGGAGATAGAAATCCTCTTCCTCAATGAGGCTGTAGGAAAACTCAGAGACGGCTGCTGCGCTCAGCCACCCCAAAGATCAGCCACCCCAAAGATGGGCTCCCCTCCTCCCGTGGGCGCCCCGGGCTCCGCATGGCGCAGGGCTCAAGATAAAGCTGGGGAGCTGGAGGGGGCGCCTGAGCCCCTGCTCCTGGCTCTTCTGCTCACCTGTGCCACCTCAAACACCTCCCTGCCCCTCTCTGTGCTTCATAAAGTGGGGGGGGGGGGGTTGCAGCAGGGGCATGACCTGGATCAGTGGCTCTTAACTTTTGTAGGTCACAGACCCTTTTGAACATATGGTGACAATTATGGACCCTCTCCCCAGAGAAATGCACCCGGGCGCACACTTTTGCACACATTTGCCACACACACAAAAGGGATCTGTGTGCCCCATTCTAAGAACCCATTAAAGTTCAGTGGTCTGTAAACTGTTTTGATCAAGGTCCTCATCAGTAACAAATTTAAAAATCGTAAAGGCTAAGTGCAGTTAGCTGTATTTATTTAATATATGACGTATGTTATTAAATGTGCTTCAAAAATAAGAGGTAATAAATGTTGAGATAAAAATGTAAATAGACATGCTTTTATTTCCTTCCCACCTCTGGGTGGGGACTCTCGCTCGCCCCCTGAATACCACACCCTAGCCTGAGACCCCTTCTGTGTGACCTCCAATTTCTGACCTACCCTAAAGAGAAAGAGGGCATGTTTAAGGCCTGGAGTGGATTAACTGGATTTGAATTCTGATTTTACCACTTACTAGCTGCATGTCTTTGGGCGAGTTAGTAACTCACTCACTCTGTGCCTCGGTTTCCCCATTTATAAAATGGAGACCATAAGAGTAGTATCCAAGCCACAGGTTTGCAGTGAGCATGAAGGGGGTTTACAATGTGTGAGTGAGGTGTGTGGGGCAGAGGCTGGCAGCAGGAAGTGGACGGAGGTGTTAGCTGCCCCTGTGATCTTCCCCCTCAGTCTCCGGGGCTTGGCACCCGTGGCCCACGCTGACTGGCACTCTTGCTTTCCTCTTGCAGGCCGGCAGAGGAGAGCCCGGCTTCGCTTCATAAAACAGTAAGTGCATGGGGCCGTGGTCGTGACACCGCCCTGGGTGTGGCACTGGGTTCCTCAGCCCCAGCTGTAGCTCACAGCCTCCAACTACAGCCAGAAGTCAAAGTCAGACTTCGCCTTCCAAAGATCATCCACTGGGCTGGGTGCGCAGCACATGCCGGTAGTCACAGCTATTTAGGAGGCAGAGGCAGGAGGATCCCTTGAGCCCAGGAGTTCAAGTCTAGCCTGGGCAACATAGAGAGACTTTGTCTTAAAAAAAAAGAAAAAAAAGATCCTGGACTGTATAAATAGATGGAGTGATAGAGTTCAGAAACCTAAGAGATAACCTCAACAAACAACAGTACTGAATAATCACTTAAATGTATTTGAAGTACACTTTTAGCTCTCCTGAGGACTATAGGATATCCCAAACCCATCCCACCCATTATTTCATTCAACTTGGTCCTGTGTGAGATGGGGGGTCATCACCCCCACTGTACACATCAGTGGAAAGACTCTTGGAATTGGATTTGAAGACAAGCCGATTCACTCCAAGACCAGCCTTCTCCACCGGCAGTTGCTTCCTTCCCCAGGATCTATCTTCATCCCACCTGCTGCCGTCAACCCCACCTGGGTCCCAGGAGTTGGCAAAGTCACAGGCTGAGTCACACAGCACAGGGGCTTTTTTTTTTTTGCTTTTTTTAAGCGTGTAAACGAAGGTTAGGGACCAGGGGCTGCCGGCTACTCCTCAGCCTCCAGGACTTGGATTTGATTTTTTTTTTTTCCTCAAAATGAAGACTGTTTCACATCTGCCTATCTCATTAATCACATTTGATCTTCAGAATAACCGCCTCCATGCAAAAGTGTTTGTGGGGCGGGGTGGGGGAGTACATACCTCTAAATAGAAGAGGGCAACACAGCCTTGTGCTCAGGAGCTCTGGCTCCAGCGTGAGGCAGACCTGATTTGAAACCTGTCTGCTGCCCGTCAACTGTGTGAGTGTAGGTGAGTCCCTTTGTCTCTCCAAGACTCCCACTTCTCATCTGTAAAATGAGATAACAGTACCAACCTCATGGCCTCACACTTGAGAACTTACTAGGGTAATATCTTTAAAGTGTTTGGACCCCGGTCTCATGGAGTTGAAGCACAAGTTCGCCTAACTTCAGTAAATTCAACTCTACAAGTCCAACAACCATAGAGTATTTTTAAGTACTCTAAAATGATAATTTCTGCATAAATTCTCAGTATTATCTGCTCTACATTATTATATACAGTATATTTATAGAAAGAATTGCTTAAACATGCCTGCTGTATTTGATGGGCAGTTTTCAATGATAATTTTGATTGTGTGCAATTTTCACCTTGTGTGGTAGGTTTAGAGACTGCCCCCTACCCAAGAGATAATAACTTGAATATATCAGTCTATGGCTAGATTTCCAGAAAGTTCTGTTCAAAATCTTCCCCATGATGCCCTTTTATGGAGAATGAGTCCCCCTCTGAGTACTGCCTGTGGTCTGTCCCCACCCACCCCTTATTTAACTTGTTCCCCAGTGATCTGACCCCAGTTTGGGAGGAACTGGATGCAGGACCGCATGCTTTGGCAAACTCAAGGGCTCTGAGGGTCAGCTGAAGAAGGGAAGGGGCTTAGGGAGGTCATGGGGCCCTGACCCCCCTCACCCTCTTTATTCCCAGCAGCTCAACTCTCCTGTGTTGTCTGGGTTTACACTTACCTGTAAGATGTCATTTGAACAAAAGGGTTTGCGGCTTCAAAAAAATGTTTGAAAACCACCTCTGGTTTTGCTGTCACGGTCCAGGTGTGGATGAAATAGTCCCCAGGCCCCCCAGATCAGCTGTCCAAATTCAAGTTACAGTTTGAGGTAGATGTTCCCCAGCCTCTAACTCTCCTTAGAAAATCATCTCACCTGCAGGCCAATGTCCTCTGGACACTCCATGTGCATTTGTGAATAGCTTATCTTATCTTTCTTACTGCAGGAAGTAACACTGTTCAAAGCTAGGGTTCTTTCAGCTGCAGTTTTTGTTTGTTTTTGTGTTTTTGGTTTTCTTTTAGTTTAAAAAAAAATTTTTTTAATTACTCAAATGGGCCCTAAAAACCTACCGCCCCAGCCTCCTTGGAGCCCAGCCTTTGCATCCTCATTTCCATTTGCTTCTATTACGGGAAATCCAATATAATTTGCCAGAAGATAAGTGGTTTCACAACTTGCTGTTGTTTTCAGGTTTTACAAATGAGCAGAGAATAAAGTTGTGGTGTCCTGCTACAAAAAGACATTGGTCAGTAACGAGCAAGACCTGGATAAATGAGAGAAGGGACACATTCGACCGTGGAGATTTCACTGGCTGCTGAAGCTGCCTGCTTTTGACTGCTGCAAGTCCTTCCTGTGGGCCCACGCATGGGAGCAACTTGTTAATTGATCATCGGGAATCTTCCAGAGAAGGCTTCAGAGCCCCCAGGGCACTTCGCAGAGTGCGCTGGAGGACACAGTAGGAAATGCTGCCCATGATACCACTTCCGGCTCCTGTACTCTGCCTGGGCTGGGCTGGGGCCTTCAGTGTCTTTGCAAGTTGCTTTGCCCTAGTGAGGCAGTGACATTGGGTCCTGGGGCCTTTCATGGGATGGCGTGGGGTGGCTCCCTCTTGGTCTTGCCGGGCTGGGGCTGACTTTCCTCACAGAGAAGCCAGACCCAGGTTAGGCGTGAGGCTTCCTGAGAGGGGCTGCCCAGCTCCCAGCAACCATGATAGTCTCTAAGGATTTTGCTTCTTTTCCCATTAGGAAGTTTCTGAGCTTTTACTTCTACTCTCCCATGGCTTGCCTAGTTCTCTTACTTTCTATTCTTTTTATGAAATGTCTTGTTTATAAAAATAAAATCCTAGATTAAAGATGCAAATGACTCCTGTGACATAAAATTACAAAAACCCATCTACAGCAAAGATGGTGATGCTCAGTGGAAAAGAAATTACAAGGATAAAATTTGTAAGTCCTCATTTTGCCCCACTACGTGCCAGGCCGCAGGTGCCTTGGGGCCATCTCCTCTTAGCCCACTCCTCCTAGCCCACAGGTGCTATCTCCTCCTAGCCCACTCCCAGGCTGCCTTCACTGGCCAGCACTTGTTTGTTTCGACTGAGGGTTGAACTCTGGGGACCCCTGACCTCAAGTCAGGCTTACACCAAAGAGAAGATGAGAGGCATCAGGGTCTCTGCCATGTGTCCATTCACTTTTAATTACCTCTTAGCCTTGACAGAGAAGGAAATTGCAAGGAAAAAGCGCTGCATTGGAGCAGGGAGTGAAAGGAGGATCTTGTGTCTTTGGAAAAAGTCCCTGGGTCTTATCTTTTATCTCTCTCTTTTTTTTTTTTTTTTTTTTTTTTGAGACAGAGTCTCACTCTGTTGCCTAGGCTAGAGTGCTGTGGCGTCAGCCTACTTCATAGCAACCTCAAACTCCTGGGCTCAAGCAATCCTCCTGCCTCAGCCTTCCAGGTAGCTGTGACTACAGGCATGCACCACCATGCCTGGCTAATTTTTTCTATATTTAGTTGTTTGGCTAATTTCTTTCTATTTATAGTAGAGGTGGGTTCCTTACTCTTGCTCAGGCTGGTCTTGAACTCCTAAGCTCAAGAAATCCTCCCGCCTTGGCCTCCCAGAGTGCTAAGATTACAGGCAGCCACCGCACCCCGCTCCTAGGTCTTATCTTAACATCCCCCTACCCAGGCTTCAGCAGCCTAGGAGCTATTGAGCTGAAAAAAGACTGCAACCTGGGCTGCATTAACAGAAGAAGCTCCATGTCCAGGTCAAAGGAGAATCCAGCCCTATCTGCTTTTCCTGGCCAGCTCGAAGAAGAGAATTGGTGAACCAAGTTATGTTCAGAGGCCTCTGACAGCCACAGAATATGAAATATGTTACAGAAAACAGGAAAGGAAAAACGACTCAAGGGGAGGGGGCCATGTAGCCATGTCCTGGCATCTGTGATGCAGCCACAGCAGCACAAGGTGTGGCCCTGGGAGTTGGAAAGGCTTTCTGCCCATCAGCTCTGAGGACAGGGGTGGCTGCCTTCCAGGGCTGAGGGCAGGGGTGAAAAGGGCCTGAATCGGCCGGACCTGCCTCCCCCAGCATTCACTTTTAAGGTGGGCTCCTCATCTAAACCATGTGATGTCAATGATGAGAGACTAAGGCCCAACCTTGTGCGGCCTGCCCTCCCTGCAGGCTCAAACCCAGTCCGCAGCGGAAGTAAAAACTGGTTCAAGGCCCCTGATCCCACTGCAGGCTCTGATATTTGATGGGTTCCTCTGCGGCTGTCTTGTGATTGCATTTACTTGTTTGCAAGTCTGCATGGGGCTAGGGTGGGGGCAGGGGTGGTTTGTGCTCCTCCGTCTGTTGTCTGTGCAGCAGGCAGCTGCCACGACACATAGACACAGACGCAGCTCTGGCCGCCCAGGGAGCCGGAGCAGGCTGGGCTGCCAGCGGCAGGGGCTGCGGTGAGGAGGTCTGTACCCAGCACCTGACTTTGGTTTTTGAAGAAGGAACTGAGCTGTCACTACATTCTGTAGGGCAATTATGGCAAAATATGCCCCGGAAATTTAATCTAGCTATCTTTTGACTAGTAATTTCACTTGCAGGCATTTATCTTAATGAAACACGTCAAAAAGTGACATGTACAAACAAACACACATCAAATTTTTCCTTGTAGTGTTGCTTCTTAGCCAAAACTTGGAAATTATTCAAATGCCCATCGAAAGGGACCAGCCAGATAAATTCTGATACAGCCTTATAAGGAGGTTCATGAAGCTGTCAAGTAACGAGCTAGGTTCATATATGCTGACATCGAATGAAAGCCACTACGTGTGCATATATTCTAAAAAATCTGTGTTGATTATTCCCATTTTATTATTTTTTTTTATTTTTTTTTATTTGTGATTATTCCCATTTTAATATGCTACATGGTGCAATACATGGTCACTGTTAAAATTCAAGCACAGATGAAAACAGGCAAAATAAATATATGTTGTTAGAAGCCAAGATATGGTTACCCTTGGCACAGGAGTGATCATTAAAAGGGAGCATGAGGTTTGAGGGTGGGCATGTTTTGCTTCTCAGCCTGGGAGTTGGTCATATGGGTATGTTTCATTTGTAAAAAGTCATCAAGCTGCACACTCATGAGGTGTCAACTTTAATATATAGCTATGGATATAGATACAGATTATTCTTCAATAAAGAGATATTTTAAAAATCTAAGTACAGAACATTGCAGAAATGTGTAAAACTGGTATTTGAACATTTTGTTCTTTTCCTGCACCTAAATTTTTTAAAACATAAAATTGAAATCTTTAGAATATAATACATAAAATAGAGAACATAAAAATCGAATCTCTTAATAGAATTCTGCAAATTTAATCTTTTTTCTCTAATAATATATCAAGGCCTCTGGGTATATTTGTTTGTACATGTGTAGAAAAAGGTCTGTAAGGATATATTCCAAGCTGGTAATGGCAGTTACTTTATGGCAGTTACTTTGGGGAATTTCCATTTCTGCTTTGCACAGTTCTGTGTTGTGTGAACTTTTACAATAATCATGTATTACTTTCATACGGGGAAAAAAACAAAAGTTTGTGAAAACAAAAAAAAGGAACTTCTTTTTAAAAGGGCTCTGGTCATTATTATGGTAAAAGATTGAAATCAACAAAAATATCCATACATGAGAGATTTGTTCATAAATGATGATTTTAAGAATCCATAGCATGGAAATCATTGTGGGGCATGTCTGCAGTGGCCGGACAGCATGGCCAACTCTGCACCAGCTGTACTACCTTGGGCCGGCTACGTAAACGCTGTGAGCCTGGGTTGCTCCTCTGAAAGGGGAGCATCTGTCACCTCTCCCTCTCTGTCTTGCATGAGCCTTAAGTGACCCTGGTAGAGGGGTCTGGGAGCAGCGCTGGTGTCCCCCGCCCTTCCTCTGCAGGTGTGGCGCCCACCAGCCATGTTCAAAGCAGGGAGGGGGCTCCCACACCCCGCTTCCCTTTCATCCTTACTCATCCCCGCCCCCGCCCCGCAGCTTGTGTCTCTACCTGTAGGAAGTGGGCAACTTGTTTTCAGAAAGTGATCCCCAGCCCACACGGGCTGCAAAGCTGATCCGAATCTACCACCTAGTCAAAGGGAAAGACAGAAAGAGCCCCATCTTCAGAGGTCTTCCCAGGTTGTGGAGGACAAAAGAGATTTCCTCTGTCACTTCTTGGGAAACCTCCTGCGATGCGTCACTGACACTCCTCGGGACCGTGAGTCACTGGTTCCTGGAGTCCTCGAGGCTGTGTAACCCTGTTCCCCAGCTCTGCGTCAGTTTGAGATTCACAGAAATGTGCATGACACATGTGATTCCTGTCAAGCTGAAAACAGAGGGACTTCAATGCCTGCACAGTGTTGTCGGATCTCCTGGATAGTACTTTTGCCCGTTAATTTACTGCCTTTCACATTTGAGTACCCGTTTTAGAGCTTAGCTGAGACTTCTAAATTTGAAAGGAAGCCATCTCCATTTCTTTTCATGCATTTCTTTTTTTTTTTTTTGAGACAGTCTCACTTTGTGCCCAGGCTAGAGTGGCGTAAGCCTATTTCACGGCAACCTCAAACTCCTGGGCTCAAGTGATCCTCCTGCCTCAGCCTCCCGAGTAGCTGGGACTACAGGCATGCACCACTATGCCTGGCTAATTTTTTGTATATATATTTTTAGTTGGTCAATTAACTTCTTTCTATTTTTAGTAGAGACGGGGTCTTGCTCAGGCTGGTTTTGAATTCCTGACCTCCAGCGATCCACCCACCTCAGCCTCCCAGAGTGCTAGGATTACAGGCGTGAGCCACCGTGCCAGGCCTTCACGCATTTTTAATCGTAGATCATCTCCATCTCATCCTTCATTTATGACTGAACTAATCCCTCCATCCCTCTCTCTTTGATACTTAGTTCTCTTCTTGAGGCTTTTGTGTGTGTGTGTGTGTGTGTGTGTGTGTGTGTGTGTGCGTGTATGACACGGTCTCACTGTGTTGCCCAGGCTAGAGTGCAGTGGCGTCATGATAGCTCACTGCAGGCTCAAACTCCTGGGCTCAAGTGATCCTCCTGCCTCAGCCTCCCAAGCAGGTGGTGTTAGGTCCAGAGAGGGGAGAGAAAGAGAGAGACAGACAGAGACACAAGGCCTCAGGTGTAGCAAAATGCCAGGGTTTTTTTTGTTTTGTTTTGTTTTTTGAGCATCTGGGTGCACATGGGTGGAAACCAAAAAAAGCAACCACCCTGAGGGATGGGAAAACGATGGGTTTTATAGAGGATTCCTGGGGGGGTGGGGGGAGGGCAGGGGGAGTACCTGGGCCAGAACAGCCAGTGTAATGAAAATTTTTTAAACAACCAATTTCTGGGACCCCTGTGTCACATCCTGCAGAGATAAGGGAGGGAGTAGTTTCATGCTTATTAGGGGGCCCTGATCGGAATGCCACATCTGCAGCTGTCTTGTTAGATTTACAACCTCCCGGGGCTCTCCAGCTCCTGCAGCTATTGTTTTACAAGCCTAAGTTTTCCATTAACCACATTCTGTCCTAGCCATACTTTTCGGGTTCCCACTTGGAACAAACCTAACAGGTGGGACAAGAGGCACATGCCACCATGCCTGGCTAATTTTTCTATTTTTTATTTTTTTGTAGAGGTATGGTGTCACTATGTTGCTCACGCTGGTCTCAAACTCCTGGCCTCAAGTGATCCTCCCGCCTCTGCCTCCCAAAGTGCTAAGGATTACAGGTGTGAGCCACCACACCCGGCCCTTAGGCTTCTTGATGCAAGTTCAAATATTAATATATCTATGTGGGGCACTTTCTGTGTGTCCAGCTGGCCATGTGCTGTGACTGGGCGTGCAGCATGGCCAGGACAGATACAGCCAGGTCCCCAGGGCTTGGTCCATGGCCTGTGAGAGCCCTCTGGCTCTTTCCTGACACCTGCACAAATGGTCGGCATTCCTGAGCCTTGAGGCCAGAACTAAATGAATGCATGCACACAGAGAAAGGCTCAGCTAGGAGGTCCTCAGAGCCCCACAAGCACACTCTACTTCTGACGCTGGGGAGCCTGAAGCACAGCCCTGCCCTGGCCGCCCTCCCACGTCTGTCCTGCTGGCTCGATGTGCTCCTCAAAGCGGTGAGGACGCCTCAGAGTGTTCGCTCTGCCACACACTGTGGACAAGCCTCTTAGAGCACACAAGTTCAGCCACTCAGACATCAACTGTGCACAGGTGTTCCAGGCAGGGCTTTCATCGTGGGGGAACACAGACCTAGGGCCGGCTCCTGCATGACTCCAAGAGTGGGTGGCCTTGGTGCCTCACCAGCTCCACCCTGGCACCAGGCATGGACAGTAAACAAGGGAACAGAGCACCACCCGGGTGATGCTAACACAAGGCAGAAGGCTGGATTCGTGTTGTGTTCGGCTGAGAAGAGAGTCAGCAGCTCTCACGGTAGATTTGTGGAGGTCTCTGCGGCTGGGTGGGGGCACAGCTACGAGGGGAAGATGTGAGGTGGTGTTGGCTGCGGGTGGAGGCCCCCCTTCCCCAACACACCCCTCCCAGCGCCCCTTCAGCAGCCCGCAGGCCTGAAGCTGCCTGCCGGCTGGGCAGAACCATGGCTCCCGCCGCCCCTCCACCCTCCTCAGCCAAGCTTGGTGGACCAGACTGGGAGGGGAGAGCAATGGTAAACCCGGCCAGCACAAAAGCTGTGCCCAATTCAGATCACGCAAGCTCTGGCTGGCCAGGGCAGGAGGGGACAGAGTTTGAGTTGTCCCCTCTTTCTGCCCCAGCACCTACCCTGCAGCTACACGGATGCTTCTGGTTCGGGAGCAGAAAGGTAGGGTGACTTCCACGAGACAAGCAGGCCTTTGCGGAAGTCCTCTTGTGGACCCTGCATAAAGCCTCACTCCCCAGAAATGCAGAATCCATGTCTGGTGGCTCATCTTGTGGTGCAGGGAGTGAGGGGAGCATTGAAGGAGGCAAGAAGAGAGGCTCGCTGGGGCTTAGAAGGAGCCCGCACTCCCTGGCAGGTCTGCGTGTGTTCCCGCGTGTGGCAGGTGCCTCGCGAACTATTCCTGACTATGGTGGAGACCAGGGCCTTCCAGTGGACAGCTGGCCCATATTGAGCCTGGTCAGACCCTGCTGGTATTAACCGCAGACCTCCCCATCTCCTCGTCCCTGCTTTTAGTGTCCAAATGGAATTAAGACCTTTGTGTGTCTGTGTGTCTAAGACAGGAAGGTTGATCCACATGTTCTCAGTTCTCCTGCCGTGACCTTTACACCGAAATCTCATTTTCATAGCATGAGCTGTGACCCAGGCTTGGTTAAGAACACATTTTCCAAAACAATGGAAACCTGTCAGTTGCTTCCAAATGTCACTGGGTGTGTGAAGATGTAAGATGATGCCACTCGCTGCTGGACAGCCCGTGGCCAAGGGCAAGGTGTCGCTGATGGTGGGAGGAACACAGCCGGGCAGCACCAAGCAGTGTTTAACACGAATCCCATACTCTCGCCCGGCACCCCTGGGAATATGTTTCCTTTAGTAAAAGCATCGTTACATAAGAATAAATATACAAAGATGATTATTTCAATATCTTTTGGGCAAAATAAAAATGGTAGATAACCCCAAGTTCATTCATAGGGAATCACTGAATCATTTGTAGTCTATCCACACCTAAAATTATCATGCAGCCCTCAAAAGAATGACTTAAAAAGAAGGACTTGGCAACATTGCCAGGGTGTCCTAGTTGGGAGAAAAATCAGGATGCTTGGAAGTATTAAAAATATGACTCTCTTTTTGTAAAGCAAATAATTACCTCTGGAAAAGCGTCTTCGTGTCTGTAACTATGTGTCTATGACCACTTTGGGGGCAAACGCTGGTGGCAGCAGGACGCCCACCTGACTGCCAACACTGGACATGAATGTTGAAACACAGAATTTCCCCAAGAAATGGGATTAATTTCATTTAAGTAACAAGGGATTAAAATAAAAATAGTCCCCCTTTTATTAACTGACTGGTAAAATTCATTTTGACAATACTCTGAGAAGCTCCTAAGATTCAATGTTTTTATTTGTTTATTCTTGCACTACCTATTCCACAAAGGATTTGGAGCAGCTTACAAAGCTCGACACACAAAGCAGTAACATAGGACAAACCAGCAACAGAACGGAGGGTGGGTATTGTAGTGGCCCATAACCTAAGAGCATTCCACATTTAGTCACCACTCAAATAGTGGTGACTTAGTACTATGCAAAAACTTGATGTGACTGTGCCCTTCATCTTATTTGACATGACATCTCTTACTATTTTTAGTTTTATAAAAGCTCAAGGTAATTTATTTTCTCCTCTATATTTGCCTAAAATTATAATTCACCGCCCCAGATACAGCGTGCTACTCTGGCTGTGGTTTCATGGTGTGAACGCCCAGGCTGCTGAGAAGTCTGGTTAGATGAGGGAGCACAATTAAAATCCTTTCCCACTCATTATACTTCTTTTCAACAGAGGTAGAATTTGTTTTAATAATAGCTGAACGGCTTACTTATTAGATGGCATTTCAAGCGGAGTTATCCTCAAAAGTCATATGAGGATATTCACTTACTGAGGCTTGACTCTATGGATCATTTCTTTCACTGTTCTGTGTTTTGTTTTGTTTTTTTCTAAAAGTTTGAGAACAATACTTCTGTCACAACCCCATCCTCTAGTTTTTAATTTCTTATTAGGAGAACGCAAGAGTTCTGGGGCCCCAGGACTTGGCTGACTCCTGAAAGTCTCATCATCCCTGAGGCCAATGTTCAGTTTCTGCTTTGACAGCCAGGGCAGGGGGAGCCCAAGTGTTCCCACAAGCTGTGTTGTACTGGTTGGCCATGTTCTGGGATCTGGATTCCTGCTTCCTCACCATGACGTCTTCTTTTCCCCATCTGTGGATTCTAGCAAAGGGAAATTTGCAGAGATGGAGGAATGCAACTCATTCATCATTTTAGAATCAAAAGGAAAAGGTTTACTTTCTCAAAGGCAAAAGCCTATGCCATGGGATTGATAGTTACTAGATATTTATTGGTCAATTTAAAATTACTCATTTCAATAATTAAAATAAAGTGATGCACAATGGATTATATAATACATGTGGCATTCACACACATGGGGGAAGAAATGATTATATAATAAAGGGTGCTGAGACAACTGGTTAACTATTTGGAAAAAATTAAGTTTTAGACCTTCATATTTTACATCAAAAGAAATTCCAGGCAGGGCATTATGGCTCACCTGTAATCCTAGCACTCTGGGAGGCCGAGGCAGGAGGATTGCTTGAGTTCTGGAGTGGGAGACCAGCCTGAGCAAGAGTGAGACCCCATCTCTACTATTAATAAAGATAGAAAAATTAGCTGGGCATTGTGGTGGTGCCTGTAGTCCCAGCTACCTGGGAGGTTGAGGCAAGAGGATCGCTTGAGCCCACAAGTTTGAGGTTGCAGTGAGCTAAGATGATGCCACTGCACTCTACCCAGGGTGACAGAGTAAGACTCTATCTCAAAAAAAAAAAAAAGAAAAGAAAAGAAAAGAAAAAAGAAAGAAAAATCAGTTGGGCATGGTGGCACACACCCATTGTCCCAGCTACTCAGGAGGCCAAGGCAGAAGGATCGATTGGACCCAGGAGTTTGAGGCAATGTGATAAGATGATGCCAGATACACACACACACACACACAATTCTACTTATTTTCAGAGATGTGTTGCCCATACCCAATCTCACTAAAAGTTTATTGTGACTAGATGACTCATATTTTCACATGCTATTGATATTCACCCTCACTTACTAGCCACTAACTCCATGTATTCAGCCCTTGTTTTGTGCTTGATACTGTACTATTTACCTGCATTCGCTCAATTAACCACTTGTGCACGTAGGCACTCTTGCCATTTTACAAGCAGGTCACTAAGCCTGAGATCAGTCAAGTCACCAGGCAGGAAAGGGGCACTGTGGGGAAAGGACTTTACCCAAATACCATCCACCACCCAGTGATACCTGGTGAGATGTCCTTCCTTTCCTTAACCGAACCCATGGGGACAACAGTCAGGACAGTTTAACTTCAGGTCCTGCAGTTAGTAGTAGTCTTATCACTCTATAAAGACCCAGAGTTCATGATCACCACATATAAGCCACCTGTGAGCTCTTTCTCTACGTCTGTCATGGCTGAAGCAGCAACAAACTGCAACTAAAATTTTAAAAATCTTTGCAACTGGTAAAACTTGATCTGTTAGTCCAGAGTTGTAGGTACCTATGTTGGAAAAAGAACTTAAAGTCTACCTAATTCAGCTTCTAAAATAATACTTGAACACCCTTTACAACAATGCTGCCCAGTACTTGTCCACCTAACATTTAAATACCTTCTGTAACATTCTCTGGGCAACCTGTTTCATGTTTAACTCTACCAGAAAGCTTTTTTCCTCAAAAGAAGTCCCTGCAAGCTTCCAAGAATTGCTTATAAACAAATCTCCTCACCAGCTTACACTTGACTGCAGTTTTGAGTCATGTATCAGGATGAACTTTTTGCTGCCACGAAATCCACGGTCATGTCCACATGTGTGAACATTTCCGAGGCTAATTCTCAGTGTGCCAGCTGTAATTCCACCTCTGTCTATCCTACTAGGCAAGTCTGCCACAGTGCACGTGAGCAGGGGTGGCCCTATCTTTTATAGGAATGATCTTGAACTTGCTCTGCCTTTTTAAAGGAAGTGGGTATTTTTAATCGCCACACTTCACGCCCAGCAGCGGTGCAGTAAGGTATGAGTGCAGAGAGAATTGAGATGGTGGCCGGGTGGGGTTCTCTCCCTGTGGCGGGGTTCAGGCAATTCACCCAGCTCCACAGTCACCCTTGCTGGGTCACCTGCTTTCACAGCAGGTCTGCTGCTGCTCCCCCAGCCCAAAACCTCTGCTGCTTTCCATGTTGTCACTGTAAATTGAGCAATGGTTCCTGTTTCCTTCTCACTTACCAACTTGCACATGTCATAGATTCTCAGAATATTCCATTATTTGCAAGAAAGTCATGGTTTTCGGGTTGGTCTCTGTTTTGTTTTGATTGTTGGGAGGAGCGCCCTGGCTCTATCGCTTCATCACCTGCCACACAACCTGTGGGGAGGGACCACCGGCTACACAGAGGGCAGGGGTGACCACCTCCTCCCCCCTGCGGCCCAGATGGACTCTGACAGCCCGGTAGAACTGGGAAGACAACACGGACCCTTGCGTGGCCTGCACAGAGCTCCCCTACGACACCACACTTCCTCCCAGGTTTTCAAGGGTACATCAGTTTAAGATAAATGACACTTTCTAAAAAACCACCTAAAAGCGCGGGCACCTCAGCCTGCTTGGTCTACAAATTTATCAAAGCTGGGGGAGCCGTCTTGGATGTTCTTCTCCAAGAGCTCCAGTGGAGGAGGTCCACACATTCAGGTAGGCGCTCCTGTCCATGTCCCTTCCTGGAAAACAGGGTCTGCGGCCGCTCCTCGGGTGTGTCTTTGGGGAGGCTGGCACTTGTGGGACTGAGTCGCGCCGCGGGGCACAGGCAGGGAAGGGCAGCGACGCGCTGGGGGACGGGCAGGAGGGGAGCGCGCGGGCAGCCGCCCTTCCTCGGAGGCTCCCACGCCTCCCGCCTCCCTTGTGGCCTGGGGACCATTCAGGCTTGGGGTGACAGCAAACGATGGGTCATTGCACTTTTCTTTGCTGGCGTTACTGCTACACACATTTTCCACCGGTTCCTTCCCAGAGGTGTCAGTCGCGCTGTCATCAACCAATAGGAGCTGAGACGGCTGGAGCCCAGGCTCCCGTGCCCGGGTCTCTCCCAGAGCCCGGGGACACCCACCTGGCGCGGTCTTTTCCCACCTGAGACGTGCCCGGGTGCCGCCTGCCAGGGCAGCGGTTGTCTGACTCCAGCGCGATCACAGCGACCGCAAGCCGCCACAAGCCTCGCTCTGCGCGTTGCGCGCCTGGGGCTCGCTGCGACAGTTAGGGATTCAAACGGGGTCGGGTTAAAATGGGCAAAGATCCCCCTGTACGCTGGACTCTTCTCAAGGAAGTTAAGGAAAAGGCCCACGGAGGGTTGGGGGGGGGCTCGAGCAGGGCAATGGCTTCCCCTGGAGCTGTGGGGAGTCCGGCAGAGCTGCTGGCATCCCGGGGTCCCACCTGTGCACCTGCCCCTTTCATGTGGGGTTGTTATGTAGGGCGGCCCCTCCCCCACCCCGTGCTGCTTGGGACAGAACCAGCGAGTTCACTTAGAAACGCAGATGCGGCGACCATCACCCCGTCTGTTCCCTCAGCCTCCTCCTCCTCCTCCTCGGTGCCCACGGCCGCCTTAGGAGCTGTGGCGGGAACTACAGGGCCAGAAGAAATTGCTCCGACCTTTGAAAATCAGTCTGGAGATCAACCCGCAGGAAATACTACTCTCCGTGTTATTATAATTATTTAACGTGCATTTTAGAAATATCAAAAACAACCTAAATGAATATGAGGGACAGTTTCAATAAACTGTGCTCCACTCACATGGTGGACAATTATTCAAACCTCAAAATAGCGGTTATAAAGATTTTCTAAGTGATTCAGAGAATGTTTATGCAGCTAAGTAAAGGAAAACCATTTACGGTAAGGTCAGCACCTGGCAGGCCTCAGGAAAGCAGCAGGAGAAAGCAGCCTGAGTGTGCTCTGGAGAGACTGGGATCTTCTTGTCACTTTCCATGGGGGTCCTCCTCACCCCTTCTCTCCCCTGCTCCACCCCTACTCCCCCTCTGTCTTCCCTGCCCCACCCAAGTGATGAAAAGCCCTCTCCTCTGGCTGGGGGGGGGGGGGAAGGGTTGGGCAGCATTTTTCCCTTTTCCTCTGCTCATTCATTCACTCTGCATTCACTTACTTGCTCTTCAGGTGGCTTCTGGTCCCTGAGCCACCTACAAATTGCCTCCCTGCCTGTGCCCTGCATGACACACATGGCCCACAGCGGCCCAGCATGCACAGACACAGAACAGAGTGGTGGTTCCTGGCTGATTTAGCCTGATTAAGCCCATTCTGGCTGTGAGAGAGGCTGCACAGATCTGCAGCACCTCAGCCTAGTTATCTGAGAAATGGGCTCCTGCAGGCAGAGTGTGATGGAGTTAGTGACCAGCATGAAGGACTGGCACTTGTTCTTCAGTCCTGACTGTGCAATGGGCCACAGCCCAGGGCCAGCCTTCCCTGCTCGAAGGCCAGGGCGAGCAGGGAGAAGCGGCTCCCCACTGCAGCTCCCCGCTGCATCTAGAATGCACACCAGCTCTCTCCCCAGTGCTGAGGCACCTGCATCTCCCCTTGGTGCCCTGCGCAGGAGACACATGCACACATATACACACACACACTACAAAGGCCTTTCCCTCCTCAGGCTCTGTGTCCCTGCTCCTTCTGTCTGGACACTCCATGCCCCCCTCCCTGGCCTTCTCCAGGGCCACTCCATTCAACCTGCAAACATTTCGCCTGTCCTGAAGGCCCCAAGGTAGTGTAGTCTCTGTCACCTCGCAGCAGCGCTTAGAGCACTTCTCCCTATCCCAAATTCATTCTTCTCTGTGTCTTTTCTTGTTATCTCTGTCCCACTACATTCTCCCCTTCAGAGACCACATGTGTTTCTTGAGTGTTGCTTAACCCCCGTCTAGCACAGTCTGGCACACATGCCGTGACTGCACAATAAATATTAGATCAACGAGCAAATGAATATTATGTTTAAAGTGAAAACAAATCAGGGCCTTGGTCTCTATCCTCAGAGCGCTTTAAAAGATGGTAGTTCAAAAAGGACAAATATGGTATGATTCTATTTACAGGAGGTAACTAGAGTGGTCAAATTCATAGAAACAGAAAATAGGATAGAGGTTACCAGGGGGGAAGGGGAGGGGATGGGAGGTCCTGTTTAATGGGTAGAGTTTCAGTTTAGGAAGATGAGAAAGTTCAGCGCATGGATGGTAGTGATGGTCATCTAACAATGTGAATTTACTTAATGCCACTGATGTGTACACTTTAAAATGGCAAATTTTATGTTATGTGTATGTTTTACCACAATTTTAAAAGCTTTTTGATACATGGTTGTGGAAAAAGATATAAACACACTATACAACTACAGAATTATGAGACAACATATGAATAAATGGTGCAGACCATATGGGACTAGAAGTGACACACACTGCTTGCTTCCAGCCCCCTAAAAGTCCAGTGTTAAAGGCTGTCTCTGGGGTCGAGTGTGGCTTTGCACTGAGCATTGCTCTCTGTGAAGGGAAGTGAGTTATTTTTAAGTTTTCCATTTGTAAAGGTGATAAAATTGCAGTAATACACATTGCAAACAGAAACTAGAAGCAAGAGCAAGAGAAATGCATCTTGATGTATTTTCTTCTAATATTTTTAAAACATTTTTTACATTTTCAGTAGTTGTTATTATACTGAATGTATGCTTTTATGTGTATACTATCTGCATTTTTCTTGTTTCTACACAGGTTTTGTATTTCTAATACTTCATAATGTTAATGCCTAAAATTATATTGAGTAGATTATAATTGTTTACTTAAATATTCCTTTATTTCTGACCATTTCAATCGTTTTCAACATAAACATCTCTGTTCATATTCTATTATGCCAAGTCTAATAAATTATATCCACCGGATAAATTTTCCAGATTGGAATTGACTACATGGGTATAAACATTTTTATAGCTTTTAGTACCTGGTATCAAATTGCTTTCTGAGGTCATCAACCACTCTCCCCTTGGAGATATTGGGATATCATCTTTTGGATATCATCTTTTTTTTCCTGCTGGGTTATGAGTGGAAAATACAGCATTGATACAATTTTGAGTTAGAGAATTGCAGCACTTTAAAACTCTGTTTCCCAAGTGGACCATCATTGCTTTTGGTGCACAGACCTGCTTGCTATGATTACAACGCTGAAGCAGAGAGTTTATGCCATACCCACAACTGGAACTCTCAAAACCCTAGGCAGAGAACCTGGCTCATGCCCACGTGTACCCCAGGGACAAGTCAGGGCAGGACTACTGGGAGCTGCAATCCAAGCACAGAGTTGCGTGGATTTGCTGAGGGAGGCAGCAAGAGAGGCTGTCATCCAGGCTGTGGGGCAGGCGGACAATCCAGAACCTGAACGAAGTACCCAAGCCTGCACTAGCTCTCCAAAATGAGAGAGGAGTGGGTCTCAGAAAGGAAAAAAAAAAAAAAAAATTGAAGACACCAACTAAGGAACTAGCCAGTGGAAAGGGAAGGGCTCAGGAAGCAGGGGACTGGGAACAGGCACACTCTGGCCAAGAGACCAGTCCCTTTGGAGAGGACCGGGTATGTGGGGGCTTTCCCCGCTGCAGCAGGGTCTTGCTAAAAGTGAAACTGTGATTTTTCAGAGGGTTCTGAAGGTGTTCGCCCTGGGAGGGAAGATGTTCCACTTAGGGGTCCACACTGGCTTAAAAACAATGCCCCAGCCTGCTTGCAGTTATGGAAGCCCCTTAGTGTCTGCAGTCAATTCTGGATTGTTCTGAGGCCGCAACAGGGCCCCGGCTCATTCTGGTCTCAACCTGGGCCAGGGCCTGAGGGAGACTCAGTGTGATCTTAACTTCAGGGTGCCTGCAGGACTAGACCCCATCTTGACTGAGAATAATTAAGCTCCGATCTGCAGGGCTCTTCCCAGGAGCCAGCATTTTGCTGAGAGGCGAGTGTCCCTTTTCTTGTTTTCTTTCCTAACAGCCGAATGAGGCAGATATTAGTAACCCCTTTAACCGGTAAGGGAACAGCCTCAGAGAGGCTCAGCGGCAGGCCCCAAATTACACAGCGTTGGATAAATGGGAGAGAAGAGCTACCATTCAACCCCCAGCAACCTGACTCCAACACCTTCCCTACTCCCCACAAGTGCCTGAAAGCGCCCAGCTGTTCTTTGAGATTTGGGGGAGCAGCAGCTTCATGTGTTTGGAGAAAACTTGAGAGAAGGCCAGTGTAACCTGTTCAAAAGTTATTGGATTATTTGAGAAAAAGCAAAAAAGTAGTTTCTTTCAAGAGCATCTATAACTCAAATCGGGCACACCCAGCTACACGGTGAGTACTTCAGGAGACTAGGAGAAGCTGCAGGGCAGGGAAGGTGTGTCAGAGCCGGGGGACACACAGGACCACCCAGCAGTCAGGGCTGGTGTCTGGGAGACCTGGGCTGCCTGTGTGCTCCTGGGCAAGTGAATTAACCTCTCTGAACCTCAACATATAAACCAAGGATAGTGCTAATACCTACCTGGCACATAAGCATTAATAACATAGTACTTGCAGAGTATGTGGCCCATAGTACTCCATCAATGGTAGTTGCTAGCATTATTATTTTAATTATCACTGTTAATACATTATATTCCAGTTATTTTTGACTAGTCTAAATCTTACCATCACTCAAGGCTGGGAGAGCGATGTTTTAGTAACCCTGAAATTCTAATATAATACTTTAAATAGCATCTGGAACCCAGCAGGTACTCATTACATTTAGTTATTCTATTAACATAGAGAGGATAGGATTTTGAAATTTTTGTTTTAAATTATGAAATATGTCAAATATAAAGAAAATACTGAAAGTAATATGAAAGTAATATAATAGATGCCCAGACACCTACTGTCAGATTTAGCAAATTTAATATTTTATCAAATTTGCTTCAAGCAATAAAATGTTAGTGCTGAGACCCTTCCTTCACCCCCATTCTGTCCTCCATAGCACCCACCCTATCCTCAAGTTTATGTCTTCTGCTTTCAGGCTTTATATTTTTATATTTGTGATCTTTTTATTATATATATGTGGCTATGAAATACATAGCATTGTTTCCATGTGATTTTGGTTTTTATAAATTATTTCAGATTATATGTATAATTTTGAAATTTGCTTTTTTCATTCAAAATTACATTTTTGAGATGTATTTCTGTTGATGTCTGTGGACCTAGTTCACTCATTGTGTCATGTTTTGTTAATTTATTACCATTCATCCATCCTCCTACTACTAGATATTAGATTGTTTTCAATTTTTGTTATTATAAATTTCTAATTTGTGTTTGCACTTTCACAAATATTCTTATACATCAAAGTTTCTCTGAGCACTGAACCTAGAAGTGAAAGTACTAGGGCCAGAGCATATTTATTTTTATGAGATATTTGTACTAGTTATGGCCAAATTGTCTGCAAAGTGGTTGTACCAATTTATATTCCCATCAATATCGCATAAAAGTTCTCCTTTTGATGAAATCCTCACTCATGCTTGATATTATTAGACATGTTAGTTTTTTGCTAATCTGGGTATAAAGTGCTTCCCATTTTTTTAATTTGCTTTTCACTAAAGTTTAGTGTCTTTTTATTTGGATGTTGGCCTGGTCATGTACTTTGCCCATTTTTAATTGAGTTATTTGTCTTTAACTTATTAATTTGTAAGAGTCTTATAAATAAATTATGGATAATGATCTTTTATTGCTTTTATGCATTCATTGCAAATATCTTCTACTAATTTGAGACTTGTGCTTTAACTTTGTGTTGGTATTTGTCCTACAAAAGTACTTAAGAATTTTTTTAATATGGTAATATATTATCATACTTTTATGGTTAGTGCTTTTATGTCTTGATTCTACCCTTATCCTATGTCTTTAAAATATCTTTTAAAAAAAGTTTTAAAACTTTGCTTTTCACATTTGGTGTTTATTCTATCTGGAATATAGCTATGTGAAAGGTTTGAGCTCAGAGTTTACATTTTTCCCACATGGAGAGCCAATGGTCACAGCACCAAAGACTGAATCCTTTACCTACCTCCGACATTTTCATATTTATCTTTTCTGGCCCCGTACTTTCTTTCATTGGTGTATTACTCTTTAAATTACTACAGTTACAAATCACGATATTTAGAAAAGTGGGCCCCCTTTACCACTGGGCAAAATTATCTTGGCTATTTTTGGTCATTTATGCTTCCATATGAAGTTTAGAATCAGCTTGTCAAGAAAATCTGATTGACATCGTGAACATGCTGAATCTGCAGATTAACTTGGGAAACTGACATTTTCCTGAAGTTGAGTCTTCATGTCTGTTATAACGTTATACCTCTGAGGGAAAGTTTCCATCTGAACAAACTTGCTAACACTTGAGACAGACTGGCTTGTCTTTCCAACCTGAGATGACAATTCAGCCCTACCTAACCACTCTCTTGGGAGAAATTTTAAAAGCACGGGGACGTCTCTAAAGTCTCTTCTAGCTGTAGACCTTGATTCCAAATGGCAGGGAACTAATTTGCAGGTCACCTGCTACTGAAATTCACCTTGATTAACCACAGCAATAAAATCAAGGGTAATGCCCAAAAGGGAGGGGTAAAACCTTCACCCTATTTTCCCAAATGAGATTAACTTGCTTACCTTTGGGGCGTAATTGTAATAGCCGATTCTGTGCATGTGGCTTCCACTTTCTGAGGTGAATTCAGAAGAAACAGAAAGAGTTTTCTGGCTTTGAAGTCACGAATCAATGAGGTTGGATCCCATTATAACCCTAGGCCCACTGAGTGCTATAATCCTGGCTCTTTCTATGTTTAACTTGACAACAACATCTGACTGGTCAACTGAGTCACAGAAAAATCAGTTATTTCTTAGCATGTAACCAACAGATTGACTTGGTGCATGTATTAAGACTCTCTTGGGGCTGGCCAGGGTGGCTCACACCTGTAATCCTAGCACTCTGGGAGGCTGAGGCAGGCGGATCACTCAAGGTCAGGAGTTCGAAACCAACCTGAGCAAGAGCAAGACCCCGTCTCTACTATAAATAGAAAGAAATTAGCCAAACAAATAAAAATATATAGAAAAAATTAGCTGGGCATGGTGGCACATGCCTGTAGTCCCAGCTACTCGGGAGGCTGAGGCAGGAAGATCGCTTGAGCCCAAGAGTTTGAGGTTGCTTGAGCTAGGCTGATGCCATGGGACTCTAGCCCAGGCAACAGAGTGAGACTCTGTCTCAAAAAAAAAAAAAACAAAAAGACTCTCTTGGGGTTTTTTGCAAGCCTTTGAGGGGAAGGTATTTCAATAATCCCTGTCCCTGGATGCCTGCCTGGAAACTGCAGCAGTGCCATAACCTCCTAAAAGCTGCTCAGTCCAGGAGTCCCTGAAAATCGCAGGCAAGAAGCATGAGTCCAGAGGAGTGGATCTTTCTCACTTTTACCAGATTCCTTCCTCCCCCTAGGGTCCCTCCAGAACACCCCAACAGAGCCTTCCCTGGCATCACCATTCCCCGAGTCCTGGGGCCCAAGTTCTGCCCTGGTAAGCCATGGCCCCTATCCTTGCAAACCACAAAGTGTCTACCTTGTGGAACCAAGGTTGTCCACCCTGAGTAAATTTACTTAAAGTCCTGGAGAATGAGGAAAGGGTACCATTGAGATTGAGCACTTGGGAACATCTTTACTCTCTGCATCTCTGGCACCAGATCACCATGGGCATGAAGCACCCATTTCAAATGATCCACGCAGTGCTGAGGTTAGAGAAGGTTGTTTATGTCAGGGAGATGTTCTCTCCTTCTCAGGAAAAGCACTTTTAAGCTTCTTACATTTTTTTAAAAGTTTTTCTTTAAAAAGCTTATGAATACATGAATATAATTTCTGTCATAAAAATGTAACTAATAGTTCTTTGCTTTGCCAAACCCACCATCAACACATCAGTTTGTATAATACCAGATATTTTCCTGTGCATTTACACACACACAGTTTACCTAAAAGAATCATAATATATATATTGGTCTGCAACACATTTCTTTTACTTAAAAATATATGTCAGAGTTTGTTTTATTCCAGGACATGCAGATGTATTGTCTTACTTTTAAGTGTCTCATGGTATTCCTTTAGATCAGTGAACCATAATTCAAATTCCTACTGCCCCATTGATGAACATTGGGTTTTATCCCAATATTTTCTTTACAGGCAGTGCTGCATGAATACCTTTGTACCTGCCTCATTGTGTACAGGTATGAGACAACATGTTTTTCTGCACACAGAGCTGTATATGATGTCAGTTGTGGGTTCAGGCAATCACTGGGAAAACATTAATTAACAGATATTAAATGAATGGAGAAGGTGAAAAAAGAAAGAACAAATTTAACAAATAGAAAACAGTTACAAAGATAGTAGATATGTTTCTATCCAACTATATCAATAATCACTTTAAATGTAAATGGTTTAAAGACACCAGCTAAAAGACAGATTATCAGAGTATAAAAAAACAAGACCTAATCATATGTTGTCTACAAGAAACCAATTTTAAATATAAAAGACTCAGATGCATTGTAAATGGACAGAGAAAGATATGTTATGCTAACACTATCAAATGAAAGCTGAATAGCTATACTGATAAGAGACCACATTCTGCCCCATAAAACATACCTTAAAAAGTTTAAATGAACAGAAATCATACAAAGCAAGCTCTCAGACCACAGAAGAATTAAACTAGAAAGTAATAACAAAAAGATAGCTGGAAAATCTCCAAATATTTGAAGGCTAAACAGCATACTTCTAAATAACACATGGGTCAAATCTAAATTTTAGAACATTTTGAACTAAATGAAAATGTAATTTATCAAAATTTGTGGAATGGGCCGGGCGCTGTGGCTCACGCCTGTAATCCTAGCTCTTGGGAGGCCGAGGCGGGCGGATTGCTCAAGGTCAGGAGTTCAAAACCAGCCTGAGCAAGAGTGAGACCCCATCTCTACTATAAATAGAAAGAAATTAATTGGTCAACTGATATATATATAAAAAATTAGCCGGGCATGGTGGCGCATGCCTGTAGTCCCAGCTACCCGGGAGGCTGAGGCAGAAGGATCACTCGAGCCCAGGAGTTTGAGGTTGCTGTGAGCTAGGCTGACGCCACGGCACTCACTCTAGCCTGGGCAACAAAGCGAGACTCTGTCTCAAAAAAAAAAAAAAAAAAAAAAAAAAAAAAAAAAAAAAAAAAAATTTGTGGAATGTAGCAAAAGCAGCGCTTAGAAGGAAATTTAGAGCATTAAGCACATACATTTTAAAAGAGAAGATCTAAAATCAATAATCTAAACTCCCACCTTAGGAAATAAGAGAAAGAAGAGAAATTTAATCCTAAAGCAAGCAGAAAAACGTGTATAATAAACATTAGAACAGAAATCAATGAAATTGAAAGCAGAAAACAGAAAAATCAATGAAAACAAAAGCTGCCTCTTTGAAAAGATCAATAAAACTGATAAACCTCTAGCCAACCTAACCAAGAAAAAAGAAAGAAGACATAAATCACTAATATCAGAAATAAAAGAGAGGTCACCACTACTGGCCACAGACAATAAAGGGATACTGAAGGAATATTATAAATGAATAGGCCAATTTTGTATGGCAGGCTGGGCCATTCCTCCTCTCAGTTCTGAAAAAAGGCCAAAGGTCCAGGTCCCAAAAAACCTCCTTCCTTCCTCCCCATCCCACTCCCTTTCTCTGAAGGACACTGAAATCAAGTGTCTATTAGAATTCCATGAAAATTGTGTAATCTTACTGGGCATCACTTTTCCCCAGATTTCAGCAAACATATCCTAAAATTTCACTACTCAAAAGAAAAAAAGATAAAGAAGACCCTCAAATTTTTTAAGCCTTAGGCCTCATAGGACCTCTATCTGCTCTATGTGCCATACTGGTCTGCTCAGGTCCAGGGAGAGCAGGAAAGGGAGTCAGTGAAGGTGAATTTGAGGCATCTGGATTGATGGGCTAGAGGTTGTTTTTTATTTTTATTTTATTTTTATTTATTTTTGTATTTGAGATTGTTTTTTAATAATGTGTTTTGTGGCAGAAGAAATAGAAACATAATTCCTATAATGTAAGAGCTGAACAAGATTAACTTCATCAAGTTATAAGTTAGAAAACAAAAGTACAAAAGGACAAGGACAGATAATCCACATAAAAAAAATCCAGGCCGGGCGTGGTGGCTCACGCCTGTAATCCTAGCACTTTGGGAGGCTGAGGCGGGCGGATTGCTCAAGGTCAGGAGTTCGAAACCAGCCTGAGCGAGACCCCGTCTCTACCAAAAATAGAAATAAATTAATTGACCAACTAAAAATATATATACAAAAAATTAGTCGGGCATGGTGGCGCATGCCTGTAGTCCCAGCTACTCGGGAGGCTGAGGCAGGAGGATCGCTGAGCCCCGGAGATTGAGGTTGCTGTGAGCCAGGCTGAAGCCACGGCACTCACTCTAGCCTGGGCAACAAAGTGAGACTCTGTCTCAAAAAAAAAAAAATCCAACTGGTTATCAGATCTACAGAAAAAAATAAAAGGTCAACCACAATAAAAATCAAAGAAAAATTTTAAAATTATTCCATCTCTTGCTTCTCTCAAAATAATACTGATAAATACTCACCCACACAGACACACCACACACTAAGTCCTCACTCAACATCGTAGATAGGTTCTTGGAAATGACAACTTTAAGCAAAACAATGTATGTCAGGTCCTCAAATAATCTTCATTCAACATCATTTAATTATAGTGCTGATAAAAAAATTGGTTTTATCATACCTCATTTTGCTTACAGACACAGTATCCAAGAACCTATCATCAATGTTAAGTGCAGACTTACTGTGTGTGTATGTGTGTATATATGTGTATATATATATATATATATATATTTTTTTTTTTTTTTTTTAATTCCAGTTGCTGATCAGGGTTTAAGAAAAGAGGAACTCTCATGTAGCAGCCAACAGTATACATTTGTCAAATCTTTAAAAGGCCAACTTGGCTTTAAAGGCCATTTCCTTCTGAAAATCCAACCAAGAAAATAATTCAAAATGCATAAAAAGATACACATGCCAATATGTTTCTGTGTTTATCATTTTTAACAGCCATGTGGTTTTAACTCTTTATTATATCACTTTAAATATATAAAACACAAACTGTTGGAAATATAAAGAGGAAAATGTAAAATATAAAGAGGATATAAAATATAAAGAGGATATAAAGAGGAAAATTTTGTGGTAAATCCACAAACATATTTGAAAAATTTATAGCTATTTTGGAAATTAACAGATCAAGTAGATAAAAATAAATAAGAACATAGCAGATATGGGTAATATGTTTTATGAAGCTTGATCCAACCTACAGAATTTTGTGCCCAATCACTCACACAAAACTGTGCCTAAAGTTGTTTACAAAATCAACCATCAATCAAAAACTCAAGTTCCAGAAAGCATAAACACAGTCACATTCCCGGATCACAGAGCAATACAATTATGAACAAAGGGAGAGGAAAAAAATATATATCCATTTGAAAAATTGTAATCACTTTCTAAGAACTCTTACAGTAACTAAGAAATAAAAATTGAAATTACATACTATTTAGAAATCACTATCATAATGAAAAAGTAGACATGACATAAATGTCCAACTAATTGGGCAAAATAAGAGTGGAATATTATGCAGATATTAAGTGAGATTCGTGAAGAACACGTTAAAATATAAAATAAATTGGCCAAAATATAATTTACGTAATTTTAAAATTTCAAAAAATTTTAAAGCAGGATGGAAACCTTAATAGGAAACATGCTGACAATAATGGGAAAAAATTAAAAATACGTTAAGTATAGGACAAGAACCAAAAAAAGACCAAAAAACAAAAAAAAGAAAATTTCAAGAGTGATCGTAGGACCATATTGGCACTATAGGCAATTATTTTTTTCTTTTCGTTTTATATTTTCCAAAATATTTTTGACCTACATTTTGTGGCAAAACTTCTTTTCAGGTTAAAAATTCATTGTCCACATCTGGGGCAGACAGGGATTTAGGAATTCGCTAAAGCCACTAACTCAAGGCAGGGCCCCATCCTCTCATCAGCTCGGACTGCCAGAACGAAGAAGAGGGTCGCGTGGGCAGGAGGAGCGGCGCGCTGGGCCGAAGGCCTCGTGCGGCCACTGGCGTTCTGGCCGCGCGGCTCTGGCTCCGAGCACCGCCAGAGGCGGCGCGGGAGTGGGGCGAAATCGGTGAACGGACCCAGAAGAACCTGAGAGGGCCCCTGGCTTGCGTGACCTCCACCCTGGTTCTCCGAGGCTTCCCCGGCCTAGCGCAGGCCCGAGCCTCCGAGCCGTGCGCTTCCTGCCGCCGCTCACCTCCTCCTGCCGCCCGGCCGGGCCCCCTTCGCGGGGCGGCGGGTGCGGAAGACAATGAGCCGGGGGCCGCCGTCCCGGGCGGGGTGGGGTGCGGGCCGGCGCCCGGCTCTCCACTCCGCCTCTTTTCCTTTGTTCTTTTCCTTTCCTCTCTCTGTTTTTTTTCTCTTTCTCTAAATCCCTTTTCATTTTTCAGCAGGCGAAAGCAGGAGCGTCGGGGCACTCCCAGCCTGGCCCGGAGCACAGAGACGTTCCCACTCGGGGACTTGCACCAAGTTAGACTTTGGCGTTCTAGCCCTTTCTGCAGGCCGGTGCATCGCTCGGGGGCTCGGCACCAACTGGTAGATGGAGCGACGGGGAGAGGCTGGGGGGCCTGACCGCAGTGCCCCCCCCTCGACCTCGGGCCAGAAGTTCTGTCACTGACCAGTCATTCGATCCCTTGCAAAATGAGGTGGTACCTTCGGCCGCCAAAGAAAAGCAGGAATCTAAGGGGCCTGTAACGGGACAGGGACGGGGCTCGTGAGACGGGCGAGGCTGCGGAGGGCTGGGGTGCAGATGAAGGCGGCGGGCACCCGGCTGCCGGGCGGGAACGTGCACCTGCTCCGCCTCCGCGTGGGGCCAGGTGCAGCCGGGACGCCGAGGCGCTCCCCCCGCCCCGGAGCAACATCGCCCCCTGCTGGACACGCGGGCGTTCGCTTTTATTCGAGGCGGGCGGCGGGCGTGGTAGGGAGCGTCCCCGCCGCTCGTCGCAGCTCCGGCCCCCAGAGTACGATGCTCACCATCCTTGTTTTTCTTGCTCTGCAAAATAAACGTGTTGGACCGGATCTTTTCTGAGTTGGGTTCCACGTCCGGATTCTAGACCCCTCCTCGGTCCTCCCGCTGCCCACGCTGGACCCGCAGCCCCTGACTCAGTGCAGCGCGCTGAGCTCTGTGCGCTACCTGTGCGCGGACCTGACCGCCCTCGGGCCTCTGTCTCCTGGGGTGACAGTGGGAGACGTGTTGGCCGCCTCTGCTCCAGGGCTTGCTGGGCACAGAAAAATGAATTCGTGTGACAAGTGGCACGGACGGGGAATGAAGGGGGCAGCCCAGGCCCTGGATCAACCAGGTGGACACTTGACAGCTCTGCCAAGGCTGGCCCAGAGCCTTGTGCGGAGTGAGTGAACACAAGGGCGTGCAAGCTCCGGGCCGGCTGTTGTGAAGCGGCCCCACCGCCTCTCCCGCAGCCCCTGCCTCCGCGGGTCTGGTCGTGCCGGTGCCCCAAACACACCACCGCTGCTGCTGGCTGTGTGCCTTTGCCCCTGCCTTCTGCCTGCACTGGCCTCTCGCCCTCCCCCTGGCTCCGCCACACCAGCCTCTTCGCCTCCTCTAAGGCTGATTCGGGCACAGCTGGCCCTCGTCTCCCCTGTCGCCATCCCCGGTTCTCCTCCTACCCCCACCGGATGACACCCTCCGCTGGGCTTCTCGCGCGCCTGTCCACGGCCGCGCCCACCACATCCTGGCACCCCCACTGTGGGATCACGTGTTTCCTTGTCTGCCCCCATTGCTTGGGTGCCCCCCAGCGCTGGGACCTGCAGAACAGGAACTGGTGCTGGGTGGGCAGCACGTGGTGAAGCAGGACTGCAGACCCCACCCGCACCCCATCTCCACCGAGCTCCTCTCCAGGGCGCACCCGCGTGGGGAACACTATTCTCTACCCTCCAAGTAAGAAGCTGACTGCGGGGCACAGGGAGGTGTCCTGCATCGTGGTTCTGCTTCTGGGCACACGCAGAAACACTTCTAAGGGACAGTTGACCTCAATGTCTGAGGTGTGGCGGTGCGAACCATCCTGAGAAATCCTCCACGCTGCGGCCCCCAAGAGAGAAAGAGGGGGGAGGCGCTGCCAGCCTAGAACCAGGAGGAAGGGGGGGAGCCCTTGGCTTCTCCCACTTCTTAACCTTCCTTGCCAAGCCCTTTTCCGCCTTCCTCTCTCCCGGTCTGCTCCCCTTATTCCCAGCATAGGAAAAATCCTATAAATGGGTCACCTGGCCGCAGAAGGAGTTAAAGCCTTTGCTGGCCCAGGGCTCTGGTGGTGAGTGGGTGGAAATAGTGGCCCTCCCCCGCTCTCTTGCAGTGTTTCCATCACTGCACGCCCCGCTTCCCCAGCTAACCAGAGAGAACTGCTCAGACCCCCTGAAAAGTCACACCGGGGGCTTGCCACCAGCAAGGTCACGGTTTGTAAAACGTGGGAGTGAAAAGCTTTATGGTTGAGTTGAGGTCGCTTCATGGATCCTTGGCCAGCGTCCAAATGAAGAATTAACCATCTTGTGAAAAAAGAAAAATTTCCACTCTCCTTTTAAAGTTTCCATTTTGGGTAAACTGTTTCGAGATAACAAATTCTCTCTCACTCCTCTCTCTCTCACACACACACATAAACACACATACACACAAGAAAGAAAGAAAGAAAAAGAAAGAGTAAAAAGAAAAAGAAAAAAAATGAGCTTTTTTGGATGTGGTTTATTTTGCCTTATAATGTTTTCTGCCAGAGCTTTTGCTATGAGCACAACAGCACTCAGGACTGCCTCTGGACAAAAAGGAGTCAAAGCCTCATTTGGTGGTGGAATTAGTAGTGCATAATTGGATGAAAAGAAATCAGGTTCTCTAAGCACCAACAAAAATCCTATTTTAAGTGATGTGAGTTCTGGAAGGCAGGGGCCATATCTGGTATATGGAAGTTATTTAACACCTTAATAAGGGAGATGTAGGTTTAAACAAAAATGAGGCTGGGCGAGGTGGCTCACTACTGTAATCCTAGCACTCTGGGAGGCCAAGGCAGGTGGATCACTCAAGGTCAGGAGTTTGAGACCAGCCTGAGCAAGAGCAAGACCCCGTCTCTACTAAAAATAGAAAGAAATTAGTTGGACAACTAATATATATATATATATATTTAGCTGGGCATGGTGGCACATGCCTATAGTCCAGCTACTTGTGAGGCTGAGGCAGCAGGATTTCTTGAGCCCAGGAGTTTGAGGTTGCTGTGAGCTAGGCTGACGCCATGACACTCTAGCCGGGGCAACAGAGCAAGACTCTGTCTGAAAAAAAAAAAATGAGACAGTAACTCACACCCATCAGACTGGCAGAATTGAAAAGACTGACAAAAGCTAAGAATTACAGAGCATGTGGGTAAATGGAAACTTCTCCACCACTGGTGTGAGCATAAACTGGCACCACCACTTTAAGATAAAAATGTGTTGAAAGCTTTGGGGCATACCCTTCAAATCAGTCATTCGTCACAAGGTCATCATACTTCTCAAATCGCTCTTTTGCTGGGACAACACCCTAGAGAAAATCTTGTACTTGGACTGTAGGGAATATTTACAAGAAAGTTCACTATAGTGTTGTTTTCAATGGCAAAACCAGAAACAGCCTACAGGTTCATCAACAGAGGAACAAACAGTGGCAGTTGTCATTAAACCTTATTGCTCTTGTATTCCCCCCAAAATATGAAAGAAACATTATGTACTTCTTCACTCATTTAAAAAAATTTTTTTTATTATGGTAAAGTACACCTAACAATATTTACCATCTTAACATTTTTTTTTTTTTTTTTTTTTTTTTTTTTGAGACAGAGTCTCGCTTTCTTGCCTAGGCTAGAGTGAGTGCCGTGGCGTCAGCCTAGCTCACAGCAACCTCAAACTCCTGGGCTCAAGCGATCCTGCTGCCTCAGCCTCCCACGTAGCTGGGACTACAAGCACGAGCCACTATGCCCGGCTGATTTTTATATTATATATATTAGTTGGCCAATTAATTTCTTTCTATTTTTATGGTAGAGACGGGGTCTCGCTCAGGCTGGTTTTGAACTCCTGACCTCGAGCAATCCGCCCGCCTCGGCCTCCCAGAGTGCTAGGATTACAGGCGTGAGCCACCGCGCCCGGCCTCCATCTTAACATTTTTAAGTGTACAGTTCAGTGGTATCAACTACAATCATGTTGTGCAACCATCACCACCATCCGTCTACATCTTGCAAAACTGAAACTCTATACCCGTTAAACAATAACTGCCATTCTTCCCTCTTCCCAGCCCCTGCCAATCACCATTCTACTTTCTGTCTCTACGATTTTGACTACTCTAAGTACATCAAATAAGTAGAATCATTAAGTGTTTGTCTTTTTGTGACTGGCTTAATTCATGTACCATATTGTCCTCAAGTTTCATCCATGTTGTAACATGTGTCAGAATTTCCTTCCTTTTTGAGGCTGAAGAATATTCCATTGTATGTATATACTACATTGTGTTCATTTGCTTGTTTTTTAAAATAAATTTTATTGCATATATTTACAATATACAACGTAATGGCATAAGACATATATGTAGTAAAATGTTTACTATAGTGGAACAAATTAACAAGTCCATCATCTCACTTACTCAATTTTTTTCCTCGTATGGTTAGCAAAATTTTTGAATACAATGTACTGTTATCAACTATAGTCTTCATGTTATACATTTGCTCTTTGGACTTGTTCATCCTATATACTTGCTACTTTGTATCCTCAGACCTAGATCTCCCCATTTCCTCCTCCTCTCTCCCATCCCAACCCTAGTAACCACTGTTTTATTCTCTATCTCTATATATTTGACCCTTTTTCTTTTTAGATTCCACATGTAAGTGAGATCATGCAATATTTTTCTTTCCGTGGCTGGCTTATTGCACTTAGCATAATGTCCTCCAGGTTCATCCATGTCATGGCAAATGTCAAGACCTCCTTTTTAAAAGCTGAATATTTCATTTTATATATATATATATATATATATATATATATATATATATATACCACAGTTCCTTTATCCATTCATCCATTGATGGACACCTAGGTTTTTTACATATCTTGGCTATTGTGAATAATGCTGCAATAAACGTAGGAATATAGATATCTTTATGAGGTGGAGAATTCATTTCCTTTGAGCTTATTCCCAGAAGAGGGCTTTCTAGGTCCACATTTTGTTTATCCATTCATCCATTAATGGACACTTGGGTGCTTCCACATTTTAGTATTGTGAATATGCTGCTATGAAATAGGTATACTCCTTCACTCTTTTTTTTTTTTTTTTTTTGAGATAGAGCTCACTCTGTCACCCAGGCTAGAGTGCAGTGGCAGGATCATAGCTCAATGCAGCCTCCAATTCCTGGGCTCAAGCCATCCTCCTGCCTCAGCCTCCTTAGTTGCTGGGGAGTATAGGTGCATGCCACTGTCTTCAGGTTTTTGTTTGTTTATTTGTTTTTTGGTATAGTCGAGGTCTCACTTTGTTGCACAGGCTGGTCTGGAACTGTCAGCCTCAAGCAATCCTCCCAGCTTGGCCTCCCAAAGAGCTAGAATTACAGGCATCAGCCACCACACCCAGCCTTCTTCACTTATTTCCTTATCCTGTAAAGGATATAATTTCCAATGTAAATGTTGATATTTTAAATTTAAAATAACACCTTTGCATTACTCTTTTTTAATTGTTTCTAATAGCATATAAATAACATGTTGATTTTATTTCAACCAAGAAATAAAGTTCTTAACTTTTGGAAATTTTTAATAACTCCTTTTTCTCCTTGAATTTATGATTTCTATTGTACTTTCTCCATCGAAGTTTATTTTAATATAATATGTCCTTATTCTTGAGGATCTTCTATTGATCAATATATCATACTTCTCTGCCAAAAATCCATATAAATTGATTTTTTAAATTTCCTATAACCATAAATTTCTAAATATTAAAAAATTATTTAGATTATGTCATTATTGCAACTATTAGGAGTGCACAATTGTCTGAAATAACATAAATAAATTATAAATCTTGAAAATTAACTATTAAACATAAAAAGTAACCTTTGACACTATTGTGTTATACAAAATGTTATCACTGAGGGAAACTGGCTGAAGAGTGTGGAATCTCTCTCTATTGTTTCTTGTATTCACATGTCAATCTACAATTATCTCACAATAAGTTTTTTTAAATGTAACTTTTGGGAGAAATTCAGCTGTTAAAAATGAATAGTGTCAGGTGTGGGGACCAGATGTCAGGTCCCCATGTTCCCTGGTTCTTGGTTCCCAGTACTGAAAAATGGTTACTGGTACTGAGTCGACTGAGCAAATGAGCAGACCAAGCAGGTGCAAGTAGGCAAAGAGCCAAACTTTATTAAAGCATAGTTCATTCTGAAGAAGGAACGAGTCAACCCCTGTGAATGGAGGAGACCCTGAGTTTAATAAGATTTTCCCTTTTATGCTGATTCCCTAATTTTATGTCAAGTGGGGAGTGGAATATTCATGATCTTTCTTGGAAAGGAGTGGAGAATTCCTGGAATGGTGAGTCCTCCCCTTTCTATCCTTGTAAGGCAATTTCTGGGGGTTGCTGTGGCATTTGTAAACTGCCATGGCATGGGTGGGTGTGAGTTTTACTGTGCTAATGAGGGTAGGTCACTTGAGGATATTGTCACCTTACTTGTGTGCATGCTCCAAAGACCCTCATTTGTAGCCTTGATCATATATCCACTTTGTGGCTTCTCTACTCTTTCTGGTTGGTCAGACCCCCTATCATAGAACCAAACATCTGTTCAGTCCTTGGAAGCCTCCTTGACATGTCATCTGTTTCTTTTTGGAATTCCCCTCTGGTCAATTTGTTCCTTCTATGATAAACAAAGCATCTCTTGGTGCCATATGTTCCTCTATCGAAACCCCCTAGACAAAACATCTGTTCTCCTTCCTCCTTATCCCTACCTAACAATATGGTCCAGTTAATTAATGAACCCATAGGGTAATAGTACTCATTGCTAGCTATTAATAGAATAGGATAGAGTTCAGCATTAATTTTGTTTTGTTTGTCATACAATTCAAGCACTGAGAAATCCTGCTCCCATAAATAAATAGTTGGTTTTGTTACAGCAGAATCTCTAAATCTTTTTAACTTTTTCCAAATGTTTTTGGGAAAAAGAAAAAAAGCAACAAACAGCACAGTGATGTATCAACAAAAATTATTTTAATGACCCATTAGTTGCTATATTAGTTTGCCAGGGCTGTTGTAACAAAGTACCACAGACTTGGTGACTTAAACAACAGAAATGTATTGCCTTACAGTTGGGAAAGCTAGAAGTCTGAGATCAAGATGTTAGCTGGATGAGCTCCTTCTGAGGGCTAAGAGAAAGAATTTGTTCTGTGCTTCTCACCTAGCACAATCTGCTGATTGGTTGCTGGCAATCTTTGGCCTTCTTTGGCTTTGAAGAAACATGGCCCTGATCTCTGCCTTGATTTTCAGAGGGTATTCTCCCTGTATGTGTCTGTGTCATGATTTCCCCTTTCCATAAGAACACCTGTTATGTTGGATTAGCACCCACCTTAATGACCTAATTTGAACTTGATTACCTCCATAAAGACCTCATCTCCAAATAAGGTCATATTCTGAGGTGCTGGAGTATAGTACTTCAACAAATGAATTTGAGAGGACACAATTCAACCCATAACAGTTGCCAACTCTAGTAGGTCTAATTTCAATTTTGTTAAAGGCAAAGACTTGGGAACCACTGACCTGCATATGGATTTGTTACCATTTTTAGTTATTCACTTTCTCGGTTTCTGGAAGCCCACTAAGCTAGGCTTTCCCAAAAAGCCTACCAAGTAGCTACCAACTACACTGTTCTTTTGCCTAAAAGCAATTGCCTAAATTGATGAACTTGGAAAAGGCTGGGGAATTAGAAATATTTTTAATCTAATTCCAATACAAATTACAATACAAAAATACTTTGATAAGTTTTTTTTATATTATCATAGGTTTTAAGCTTCACTTTCATCAAAACTTTGGAGCTAAAGATTTAGCTCATTTGATTGATGGAAAATAAAAATGCTGCCAGTAACCTCATTGACAAAGCCAGTCTTTAATATCAAACCAATCAGCAAATGAGACTTACTTTCTGTTAAAAAGAAAGTCTGATTCCTTTTGCAATCCTAATGAACGTATTAATGTGCATCCAAGTAATGCCTGTCTCACCTCTGAATTCTCTATGACAGAGGTAGGTAGAGTGAGTGGTAGGGCCCAGCAGTCGGCCTTGGGGCACTCTGCCTCCTGTATTTCGCCCAGATGCCTCTTGGCCTGGATCACAGGGGCTGTGCTCAGGAGAAATGTATTCTTTGGCAAATCTTAAGGGATGCACATTACATAAAAAATATTTGAGTTTGTCCCTTTGATTGGTGTCCTAGAGGGTTTTGTACCTCCAGGGTATAGTAAGGTGCAGGAGGGTAGGAAGTTTGCCTTTCCATTTTAATGTAGGAAAAAAACAGTCACGAAAAAAGAGACAGGAAGGAGAACCAGCACTTGTTCTTGGGCAGATCCATCTTAGGAAAGAGAATCAACAGGAGCTGAGAATTTGGAAAACAATTTCCTTAAAATTACATGTATCTCCAAGGACAGTCCCTCCAAGGGTATGAACACTCTGGTTTGAGAGTCACTGAACTGTAGTATATTCCCAAGATAACACTACCACACAGCATTTAAAATACATCTATCTGGCCGGGCGCCGTGGCTCACGCCTGTAATCCTAGCTCTCTGGGAGGCCGAGGCGGGCGGATTGCTCAAGGTCAGGAGTTCAAAACCAGCCTGAGCAAGAGCGAGACCCCATCTCTACTATAAATAGAAAGAAATTAATTGGCCAACTGATATATATAAAAAAAAAAATTAGCCGGGCATGGTGGCACATGCCTGTAGTCCTAGCTACTCGGGAGGCTGAGGCAGGAGGATCGCTTGAGCCCAGGAGTTTGAGGTTGCTGTGAGCTAGGCTGACGCCACGGCACTCACTCTAGCCTGGACAACAAAGCGAGACTCTGTCTCAAAAAAAAAAAAAATAAAATAAAAAAATAAAATACATCTATCTGTAGCAACATAGCTCAAAGACATATGATATGATGGTGTTTCTGTATTTTGAAACATTCTCACAAAATAATATTATATACAGTGTATACATCCATATGTATACCCATACATATATATACAGTAAAAGTCTTAAAACGGAGAGGGGTAAATTGAAAGCAAAAGGATAGAAAAAGATACATCATGCAAACAGAAAGCATAAGAAAGCTGGGGTGACCATGTGAATAAAAAGTAGACTTCAAACAAAGTATTATCAGAGATAAAGAAGGACATTTCATGACAATAAAAGGGTCAATTCATCCAGAAGACAAAATAATCTTAAATGTATGTTCATCTAATGACCAGGTTTCAAAATATAAGGGGCAAAAAATGGATGTATTTAAAGGGAGAGATAGACAAATTCACATTCATAGTGGGAAATTTAGCATTCTTCTCTCATAATTAATGGACAAAATTCCAAATTTTGCTTTTGGCAAGGAGGCAAGGGTGGGACTTGGGAGGGTACAATTGTATCTGTAACGTTCATCTGAAGGGAACATGACAAAACAGTTCTGCGGGGTAGGCATATGGGTGTTTTATATTATTTGGAGTATTTTTCTGTGTTCAAATGTTTTCAAAACTTAACAAAAAAGAGTGAATAGCAAAAAGCTTTAAATGAACAGTGAATGAAGCCCAGAAGGCAACATCCCTTCATCAACACCACCCTCCACAACTCCCCACCCCACCCACCCATCCCATCCTCTCTCGTTTGCCTTCCTCCTTATCTGAGAGTCTTCCTCATGTTATTATCACTGATGATGAACATGTGGGAGTGGATGTCCTCATGTGGGCCAGCAGCAGACATAAGCATACAATCTCTTCTCTTCCTGCCACGGGCCTGAGTGCCCTGTCCATGCCTCCCTTATGGCCCACACCTGCAGCACCCACCTTCCCCACGAGGTTTCTCCACCACCTCAAGACTCCATCTGAATTTCCTGCACTACTTGATCCTGTGCCAATGTTTTCTTCCCTCCCCTTCCCTGTGAGCTTTCCTAAAGCTTCCATATCTTCTTCTGCTCCTCTCTTTCTGCTCCATCTTCCTTTGCAATGACATCCACTCTCACAATTTATATTATCACTCCTTCCCAGGGCTGCATCCCCAGCCTTGGCCCCCTCTCCTGAACTCAAACTCTGTCTCTCCAGTTGTATTCAGGACACGTCTGTTTCAATGCTCTTGAGATTAAAGAATTGCAACAATTAGATCCAAACCAACTTGATAGTAATCATGTATTAGCACTGAGGGCTGGGGATGACACAGCCAATACAAGGTATAACCAAAATGTGTATGTTTTCCCCTGTTATAGTTCAGCTTCTTACTCTCTCTGCCCCATCCAAACTGCAACTAAGGATCCTCCAAACGTATTTCAAACATTTTTCTAGCTTTGTGGCATGTCTTCCTCTCTTTGCTCTTAATGTCTTGTGGTTCACTTTGATATGCGCAGAGATGGATATAGTTTTATTTATCCTATTTGGCACTATGAGAACATTTTTCATCTGAGGACTTGTATCTTTAATTATGAAAAATTTTCAGCCATGATCTCTTCTAATATTCCTTCTCTGCATTCCCTTTTTTCTCCCCTTTCTGAAATCCTATTAAACATTTCACAGTACTAATCCACATCTCAACAACTTTTTCAAACTGCTTCTGTCTTCATCTTTATGCATTGAATTCTCTGTGAATTCCTCAATGCTAGCTTCCAGTTCACTAATTATCCCTTCAACTATGTCCAACCTAGAGTGTACCCTAGTTTATATCTAGAAGAGTATTCATTTCCAGTATGCTCAGTACTTATCATCTTCAACTGTTCTTATTTAATTTCTATATTTTCTACACTTTCTTGCCCTCTTTATTTTAAACTCTTTTCAGATTGTACAATAATTTATATCTCTTCAGGTGCATTCATATTCCAATTGTTGAGTCTGTCTTATATACACTTTGAATTTTGAGTGTGTACATAGGGTTGTCTTTAATAGGAATTTTTAAAAATCTCTTCCTCTCTTTACTCTCTCTTCTCTTGTTTTTTGGTTGTTTTTTTTAATAGCCTCTGACTTTCCAGGGTCCCTAGTCAGAATTAGACCTTACCCTAGTGGCTCTGGGCTCCCGCCTTTCAACCAAGAGAAATCCAGATCCAATCTCCTATTTCAAACAGAGCCTAGCTCCAGCCCCCTTCCATAGGTGAAGCATGTTGGGACCCTGCTAGCTGAAGGAGTCAAATTCTTGGTGTCTCTGCACTAAGAACAGACTTTCAAGACCCAGACCCAAGAATGGGCTGCTCAAGAACAGACCCAGTAAGCCATCCTCTGACTCGAGCCCTGGCTCCCCCACTACATCCTTGAAGATGTTTACGTTGCTTTTGAGTGCACCTGCCTTCTTCCCTTCCTCCTTTTTCTATTTTGAACTGTACCATAACTGTGGGTTAAAGCATGGTATTGGCACACTCTTGCCCAGAAATCAAATGCCTCCTTCTATCCAACCTCTCTCCTAATTCTTCCCTTATCTTCAAACCCAACTACATGTAAAGCCTTTCCTGATAACTCTTACCTCATCTCTGCCTCCTGTGGTCTGCTATACCCCACTTCTGCCTTCATTTAGCTTTTATTAAACAGGTGTCTATTGAAGACCAAGTGTGTACCAAGCTTCCTTGTTTGATACACTGGTGTAAACATAAGTGAAACAAAATTTTTTCACAAGGGACCAACGGTCTGGTAGTCTGGACAAGCAAACAAACCACTGTGCTCCAGTCCAGGGATACCCAAGGCCCAGGTGATACAGAGAAAGATGTGATCCTTACTGCCTGGGAGTGAGAGGTGGGCAGGGGCTGAGCCTCACAGGAAGGAGATACTTGAGCTCTCAAGGAAGAGGAGTTTGCTAAGCACAGAGCAGAGCTGGGAACATTCTGGGCTCAGGGAAAGCATGTTCAGTGGCCTTGAGACATAAAGGAGTAGGGCCCATTTGAGAAACAAGAGAGGCATCAAGCCCAGGAGCCGTGGAGAAGGTGAGCTCCTAGGGACCATGGGAAGCCCTTGTGGGTTGAAGCAGGGGGCTGGCACAGCAAGATTGTCACTGGAAGGGACCAGAATAGAAGTAGGGTGACCAATTAGGAGACCATTGCAAAAGTCTAGGCAAGAGATGACAGCAGCCTAGATGAACTTGGGCATTCTAGGGTGGAGGAAAGTAAGAATGGCAGAAGTGAGGTAGACCTGACAGGTATTTATGATTGAGCTAAAGCAAAGCCCTGATAACTCTAGAGTTTCAATGGCCTTTCTAGCCCCAAACAAGCTAACTCCTTCCATTCCTTCCAAGGAGACCAGTAACATGTCTGTTGACTGAACTGGCAAAGGGTTCAGCAGGCAACTCCACAGCCATGACTCCAGGTTGTCCCTGTAGTCTGCGTCTTAGGAGCTGTGCCACAGAACCCTGAGAACACTGCCCTGCCCAGTTATGCATTTTGAATGTCTTTAATTAACATAAATCAGAATTATTTCATTTCCTTGTTTTAAGAACAGACACCTTGAGAAAAACAAATACTTGTTTAAATTCAGCATAGAAACCAATCACAGTCTTACCCTATCTCTCTGTGGACATTTTTTAAAATAAGGGGCTTGCTTAACGGAGCACAGCCATTCCCGTTTCTTCATGCCATCCTGCGTGAGTGCCGCAATGTGGGCTGTGGGAGCTCACCTGGCAGTGATGGGTAGGCCCGACCCAGCCCTCTGCACACCTGGGCTACAAAAAGCGAGCATCTCCAGATTCGTGCAAGTGCATCTGCTCTTCTCCCTGCTGCAGGGCGGATGTCGTTGTGGTTACATCGAGAATCCACCACATTCTGTGAAAAATATCATTGGGGTCACAAAGCCTCCTTGGTGGGTTTGACATGTTGCCTTGTCTTTCACCTCTCCCCCCATGGAGCTCTGTTCAAAGGGGCTGCCACCCCTATGGCTGATGCTTTTCTAGCTGCAAGACTGGAAGGCCCCCAAGCCAGCTATAGCTCACTTCTGCCAGACTGAGATGGTGCTACTCTATTTTCAAGCAGAAAACCCCAAAATCTGGCCATCATCATATTTAGGGGCTTAGTTCCCAAGATCCAAATATCAGGAGGTTGACTCTGGCCCCCTCTAATGCTTCCTCCACCTGGCAAGGTACACCTTCATGTCTTGCCATGCTTTTTACCACCCTCCTGATAGTAGCCTTTGGCCAGCAGGGCCATGAGACACTCCTCCTGCAGTGCGAGTGGCAACCGAGCAAAATGGGAAACTGCCATATAAAGCAAGGATTGTCGGTGGCCTCTCTGGAGTTGGCTGTTTCCTTGTCCCTCTCATTCATGTGAGTTAAGGGACAGCACTGTTTCTACACAGCCAGGGACATACATACATACACACATGCACATGCACATGCATGCAGACGCACACACGCACATACATTTATATGCATAATCATCATCGCAGAAGTTTCTCCTTCCCCAACTCACTCATCTTCCATTTGAAAATGCCACATGTATCGGCACAAGTCCTCAGTGGTACAAGTACAATGAGTCTACCACAGCCTTGCTAGTTACTACAATAGTGAGAAACTGCCCTAAAGTCCATGAGTAGAAGAACTAAATTATAGAAGACCCATATAAAATGCACTCATTTATAAGAATAAGGTGGACCTACACATGATCAAGCTTCTCTTCCTCTACTCTTAAATAAGAAAGGTAGTTTGCAAAAATATATGCATAATACAGTCTCGTGTCTAAAACAATGTATAAACATCTGTTTGTGCACAGATGATATCTCAGAACACACTCAACTGCACCAGTGGTTTTCTCTGGAGAGTAGACGACAGTGAGGAGAATTGAAACAGGAGATTTTCTGTGCATTCATTTTTGTACTGTCTGAAGTTTTGTGAGAATGTATCATTCTCTTGTCATTTAAAAGACACTTTTAAAAACATTTCTAAACATAAAATGTTATGTGCTCCATGTTAGAATAAGCATCCCGGGTATTTTAAAAAGGAGGGGCATAGAGATTAAAGTAATTTTTTTAGATAGCCCATCTGGAACTTAAGTTTGGATCCCACGAAGGGACAACGAACACAGTTCAGCCCATGCAGTGATGTGACTTCTGGGGATAGGGACACATCCAAAGTCTGGGACATAGTCCTTTCCCAGCAGAATTCACATGCAGGGCAGACATGTGGAACAGAGAATGCCAAGCATCTTGTAGAATCAAGCAGCGATGTGAGGTCACCTACCATGGGATTCAAAGTGAAAAGACGTTGAATGAATAAGAGGAAGACATTTTTTTCCCTGCAATTTTTTTCCCTAAAGAAATGGGAGGAAGGCCAGGCAGAGTGGCTCACGCCTGTAATCCTAGCACTCAGGCCAAGGCGGGCAGATCGTTTGAGCTCAGAAGTTCGAGACCACCCTGAGTAAGAGCAAGACCCCGTCTCTACCAAAAATAGAAAAAATTAGTCAGGCATGGTGGTGCATGTCTGTAGTCCCAGCTACTCTGGAGGCTGAGGCAGAAGGATCACTTGAGCCCAGGGGTTTAAGGTTGCTGTGAGCTAGGCTGATGCCACGGCACTCTAGCCCGGGCAACAGAGTGAGACTGTCTCAAAAAAAAGAAAGAAAGAGAGAGAGAGAGAGAGAGAGAGAGAGAGAGAGAGAGAGAGAGAGAGAGAGAGAGAGAGAGAGAGAGAGAGAGAGAGAGAGAGAGAGAGAGAGAGAGAGAGAGAGAGAGAGATGAAAGAAAGAAAGAAAGAAAGAAAGAAAGAAAGAAAGAAAGAAAGAAAGAAAGAAAGAAAGAAAGAAAGAAAGAAAGAAAGAAAGAAAGAAAGAAAGAAAGAAAGAAAGAAAGAAAGAGAAAGAAAGAGGAAGAAGTTACATCACTAGGGCTGGAAGGTTTCAGGACAGCAGTAGACAAAACAGAAGGGCACCCCTGTAGCCCAAGCTACTCAGGAGACTGAGGCAGGAGGACTTCTTGAGGTCTGGAGTTCAAGGCCAGCCTGATCAACATATCAAGACCTCATCTCTTTAAAAAAAAAAAAATGAAGGGACATATGGACATATGTGTTGCTGTGTTGCACCAGGGACAGAAGAGGGAAAACTGCCTTCACCCAAGTATTCACCCAGGTCACACACACATCCCTGCAGAACACCCAGAAAGCTGGGGATGAGAAAACTGGAGTCCAAGGCAGGTAGCACAGGAACTGGCTCTAGGGTGTAAACAGACTGGCATTCCAGGCAAAGGGACAGCCAATGCAAGGACCCGAAAGCTCAGGGTTTAGATAACTTCAAGCCTGTGAGGATGCAGCTGCAGGTGCATGGGAAAGGCAGAAGCAGGAGGCTGGGGCAGAGGCTGGGAGGAGCCAGCACCGAAAGTCTGGTAAACTAAGCCAGAGGATTGAGTTTCCATCCAGCAATGCAGGTCATGGGAGGCTGCAGGAGTGACACTGTCAATGCCCTTTATGAGAACGATTTCCATAGCAAGATGGCTGGAGGACTGGTCAGGAGAGAGACTGCTGGGGAGGCTGCTGCAATGGCCCCAAGAAGCCACGAGTCTGTGTGGTGAGTTTAAGCCACCAGGTGAAAGCCCCACAGGGTGTGGTCAGCAGGTCACCGCCAGTGCTACCCACAGCTTGGCTGCGACCGCTATGGACTCTCCTGGGGGAGAGGAGAAGGCCCTTCGTCGGAGAACAGTCTGAGCTGCCCTGCCTGGGTTCCCCAGAAGTGAGCAGGTCACTAACTCCTCTCTTCCTTTTCAGCCCTCAGTGCCCATTTTTCAGACAAAAAGCTCCAAGGTGACAGTGCAAGAGACACTGGGTGAGGGCAAAGGAAGGGACACGCCTCTCCTTTCCTGCCCACTCTCACCTTCGCTTCTCGAAATCTTTAATCTCTCTTTATCCTCTCTCGCTGCCATTCCCACAAGACCGTTTCCCATGGGCCACTTCCAAGCCCTTTGCCTCACCGGCTGACCTAAAGTTTTCAACTGGCGCCCACTGCTCGGCAAGGTCGCCTAGACCTCAGCACCCTCACAGGGCTGGAAGGTGACAACCGCGAAGAGGAGGGTGACTCTTCCAGACCCCCCTCCGCGGGGGCTTCGGTGACATCACATCCTTCAGACGTGAAATCAGCCTGAGGCCAGGCCGAAGGACGCGACACCCCCGCCGCCCCCGCCCGCCCTCCGCGCCGCGCCGGCTCCTGCGCGCCTCCCCGGGTCCGAGCTGAGCCGCGCCTAGCCCAGCGCGCCATGGCCGCGCCGGTGACCGCCTGGCTCCTGCCGCTGGCCTTGCTGCTCCGTGAGTTCGCGGCCGGGAGGCAGTGGGTGGGGCGGGAGGGGGCGCGGGACCCCGGCTCAGCCTCGCCGCCTGCCGCCTGCAGATGCCGTCGCGGCTCTCCAGCCGAGCCCGTTCCGGATGTCGCCGCTGGGTAGGACCTGGAGTCTGGGCGAGCCAGTGGAGCTGAGGTGCGAGGTGCTGCTGCACAGCTCGACGACAGGCTGCTCGTGGCTCTACCATCCGCGCGGGCCCGCCGCGAGCCCCATCTTCCTCCTGTACGTTTCCCCGAACCGGCTCAGGTTGGCCGAGGGGCTGGACACCCAGCAGTTCCACGCCGAGAGGATCCGGGACAGCTACTTCAGCCTTAGACTAAAACGCTTCCGCGAGAAGGACGAAGGCTACTATTTCTGCTCCGTCATAAGCAACCAGATACTGTACTTCAGCACCTTCCTGCCGGTCTTCCTGCCAGGTCCGGGCGCGGGGCGCGGCACCTCGCTGCGTGGGGCTTGGGGTCACCTCAACGTGCCCCGACGCCCCACTTTCAAGCCTCTTAGCGCACCTGGATGGAGGCTAGATACTGTTCCCATTTCACAGACGAGCAAACTGAGGTTAAGGTGCGGCTGAGCAGGGACGGAAGATGGCTTTTTATGTCCAGCTGATCTGGGCTCGAATTCGAGTGCTTGTGTGGTTGTGCGCAAATTTCTCTACGCCTCCGGTTTGCTCGTCAGTAAAATGCGGATGTCAAGCCGAGTTCACAGGATTGCTGGTTCAGCCCTGGAGCGAGGCCCGGTGGAGGGAAGCGTGCTCCTGCGCTCGGGTCGGGAGCGCCGCGTGCGCTGGGCTGGGCTGGGAGCGCAGGCCACGGCCCCGACGGGAAGGAGTCCGCGCGTACCCCGGGTCCCCACCTCTCGGGTAAAGGCGCGTGGGGCTGGGGCTGGGGCAGCGGCGTGTTCACAACCCCAGCCTGGCCCCCGACCACGCTCTGTTGCTCCTGCAGCGAAGCCCACCACGACGCCCGCGCCGCGACCACCGACGCCGGCGCCCGCCACCACGTCGCAGCCCAAGTCCCTGCGCCCAGAAGTGTGCCGGCCCGCGCCGGGCAGCTCAGGTAAGGCGGGCGGCGGTGCCAGGCAGGGCCAGGGGCGGCACGGATCGTAAGGAGAGCCCCCGCCAGGGGCAGCCCTGATACTGGAGCTAGCCAAGCGCTAAGTGGTGTGGAAACCGAGACCCGGGGCAGAGACGCGTGCCCGGGATGGCGGGGTGGGGTCGGGGGTCCCAGACCTGCTCCTAAGTGTCGCGTCTTCGGTGTCGTCAGTGGACACGAGGGGGCTGGACTTCGCCTGTAATATCTACATCTGGGCGCCCTTGGCCGGGGCCTGCGGCGTCCTTCTGCTGTCACTGGTCATCACCGTTATCTGCAACCACAGTAAGTCCTGAGGAATCACAGCAGGGAGGAGTTCGCCCCGATCCCGCTGCTCGCCTGGGCACACCCAGCGGGGAGATGGGGTTGAGATTTCTGGGGCGCCGGAGCCACACTGCAGGTACAGGCACAGCCCATGTCTTCCCTGGGGACCGACAGAGCCCTACCCGCCAGCGGCAGCAGCGAGCGCACAGGTCTGGACACACAAACGCCCGCCGGGAGGGGCCGCTGTGGTCTGGGAACTCACGCCCAGAAGGGCGAGGTCAAAACCGCCACGGGTCTGAGCTTTGCCCTGGGTCCCTTCCCCGCCAACCGCCCACCCGGCTTTAGGTCCCCTGCAGCGGCGGCTCAGGTCTGCAGGGTGTCCACTGTTCAGCCACATATGTAGGCGCGGTGTTTTCTAAATTGATGCCTGAGAAGAGGGATGGAAAAGAAACACTCCCTGGGGCTCTCAAGAGTTAATAATCCTCGGGCCAGCAGTGGCTCACGCCTGTAATCCTAGCACTGGGAGGCCGAGGAGGGAGGCCGAGGTGGGAGGATCACTTGGGATCAGGAGTTCGGAAACCAGCCTGAGCAAGAGTGAGACCTGCCCCCCCTCCCTGTCTCTACTATAATTAGAAAGAAATTAATTGGCCAACTAATATATATAGAAAAAATTAGCCGGGCATGGTGGCACATGCCTGTAGTCCCAGCTACTCAGGAGACTGAGGCAGGAGGATTGCTTGAGCCCAGGAGTTTGAGGTTGCTGTGAGTTAGGCTGACGCCACAGCAGTCATTTTATTTAGCCTGGGCACCAAAGTGAGACTCTGTCTCAAAAAAAAAAAGCGTTAATAATCCTCAAAGACATAGGAAAAGGGAGAAACCATATTGGGGAACTATTGGTGTATGTGGGGGGGTACTCACTTTTTCCTTTCTTTTTCATTATCCAGGGACCAGAAGACGTGTTTGCAAATGTCCCAGGTGAGTCTCATTTAAACTCTGGGCCTACCCACGCTGGGCAGCCCTGGGCGAGGGTCCTGGCTTCCCCAGCAGCAGATAGTGGGAACTTTTCCCAGAGAGAGGTGTTGGCAGTGGAGTCCTGGGGGCAGGGAGTCAGCTAGACCCTGAACAAAGAGAGGCAGAAGGCTGGCGATGCCACCTGCATTCTTGAGAAAATGGAGTCCCAGGCAGTGTGACTTCAGTAAATCTCAGTCTTACTTGGTCAAGCAACAAAAACCCCATCTGAGGATTCCCCCAACTCATCCTACGTCCTCAAAGGACCTGAGGTCCTCTTTATTGGGATGGTTCCACGTGGGTTTTGTTGTTTTCTTAAGAAAACCAATTTTGTTAATACTTGGCTGGTCTAGTTTTTTGAGGGAGAGCCAATCTTTTATCACCTGAACCAAATGGATAGTGGTCTCGGTTCCTAATTTCCTGTATCCATGTAGGGCTTTGATTTGCTGCCAAGGACTAGAGTAGGAAAAAGGGGAAGTAGAGGCAGGGGCAATTAGCTATCTGGTAGCTCAAGTGACTGCCCCATCCAATTCCAGGCAATGATCATTCTGAAATGATCAGGAAAAAGACCCACACTGTCTGTTAAGAGAAGCCTGCACCTCCTCTCTCCTGCACCCTTAGGCTGAGGCAGCCCTTGGTAGCATCTAACAAGCTCCTGTCTTAGGCCAGGCACCATGATAAGGGTTATACTTGGGAACTCTCTTAATCCTCACAGCAACCTAGTGTGTCAGATAGTAACACAGGCTCAGAAATTAGAAAACCTACCTAAGGTGGCAAAGGCACAATTACACTCAGATTATCAATAATAAATAACCATTTAGTGAAAGTCTACAGTGTACCAGTTACTTGCTTTATATATACATATATTGTGTTAATTTCAAGTTTCATAACAACATGTAAAAAATTATTATGATCTCCATTTTACAGATAAGCAAACTGAAGCTTAGGACATTTAGTGATTTGTCCAGGGCCATACTGCTAGCAAGTAGCAGAGCTGCAACTTCCATCCAAAGCTCAGGTTCCTTCCTATGGCCAGGGGCTGGGGTGAGGGTGTTAAAGATAACCAAGTATATGCACCATGCCCTTTCAGTAGATGAAAATATTTCAAATTGTGTATCTGAGGTTTGCATTATATTATAGTTGCTATACCAAGGGGATAAAGACTCTTTGAAAATAGAAAAGGGCCAGGTACGGTGGCTCATGTCTATAATCCTAGCACTCTGGGAGGCCGAGGTGGGAAAATCACTTGAGCTCAGGAGTTTGACACCAGCCTGAGTAAGACCCTATCTCCACAAAAAATAGAAAAAATTGGCTGGCGTGGTGGCGTGTGCCTGTAGTTCCAGCTACTCGAGGGGCTGAGGCAGGAGTATTACTTGAGCCCAGGAGTTGGAGTTTGCTGTGAGCTATGATGACACCACTGCACTCTACCCGGGGCAACAGAGTGAGACTCTTGTCTCAAAAATAATAAATAGATAAATAATAGAGATTTTTAGCATTTTCATTACCTGGGATACAATTGGGAGTTTTTGCAAGAGAATCATCTCTTATCTCTATGTTTTCTGAAAAACTCTCATTTTGAGATGAATAACTGAGAATAAAACCTTGCCTTAAAATACAAAGCTTTGCAGGTTAAACACATCTGAGGAATTCACACACCTGGGAGTTAATATACTCACTGATCATGGCAGGCAGCTCAGCTTCAGCACAAAGGTTTTGGAGGACTGAGTGCAGACATGCCACTCATGATGAATTAGCCCGTTTAGGAGGTCTTAGCCCAGTACTGAACTGACACGCACATTTTTAGCATAGCATCACATTTGTGTTTTCAAAGGGTCGTAGACAGAGCAGCTCTACTTGGTTGACAGTGGTGATTTGCTCTCATCCTCCTTTCTCCCTGTGATCCTCCAGGGCTGAGAATCAGGTCAGCCAGTGACTTACCAGTCTCATTCTCTCACCTCCAGGAGGACCTCAATAAAGGCTCCAAGCAGCTAGACTGACTCTGTTCAGATCCTGGCTCAGTCACCTAGTTGTGTGACCTTGGGCAAGTTCTCTAACCTCTCAAGCCCAGTGCCTACCTGCTAAGGTTGCTGTGATGATCAAACCAGGAAGGTCCTCAGCAGGGTTGAGGTCACTGACTCAGTCCCATGCTGGTGCCCCAGGGACAGGTTCTCAGACCCTTCTAAGGGGTCTGGGGGTTGGGGATAGACACGGAGGGATGCTGCACAGAGGGGATGGAAGGGCCCTCACTGCGTCTACCGTTGCCTGCTTCTCTTTCAGGCCCTTGGTCAGGCCGGGAGGCAAGCCAAGCCCTGCAGAGAGATATGTCTAACCCTGTGCGACAGCCACTACATGACTTCCAACTGAGATCTCACCTTATGAGGGGAGCACGTCTTCCCCTTTAATTTTTTCCAGTTTTCCTTATGTATTCATTCTCATGATTATTACTGTAGTGGGGGTGGGGTGAGAAGGGTTGCTTTTTCTTTATGTGTCTGATGCAAAACAAAACCATGTAACATCTACGGTGCACCGCAAGGGTCATAATAGCGTTGTGCACACATATCGGGGTAAAGGGCGGAAAGGGGCAGGCCAGACCGGAGAGCTGTGTTCTCAGACTCGTGCTGACAGCGCTGGAGGAACCTCTTCCCCGCCCATTTCACAAAGGAGGAGGCTAAAGACCAGCGATGGGAGCAGCTTGGTCACAGTCACACGGCAAGTCAAGGTTGGAGCCAGAGGAACCTTACCTCCCAGCTCAGGGCTCTTTCCTCCACACCATGCAGGTCTTTCTTCCTGAGGCCTCTGTTGAGAGGCTGGGGTCGGGGGTGGAGGGTGGGGAGTGGGGAGGAGTCTCAATCCGCAAAGGAACAAGTATTTCTTGAGCACCTATGATATACCCATTACTGTACCCAGAGCCTTGAGGTAATGAAATAAAACAAGAAAACGTCTGCCTTTGGCAGAGGTCTGTAATGTAGATGAACAACATCAGACCTTTTCATAATCAAGAGTGAAATTGTATAGAAAGTACGAATTCCTAAAATGAAGTGTAGGGCTGAACGGAATCCTGGAAAGTGAATCCCTCCACCTCTAAAGGAAAGCTTGTGGAACCCCTCCCTGGAGGCAAGATTGCCCTCCCAGGCCTTGCGCTGCAGAGGGACTTGTGAAAGAGGAGAGGCCACCCCTTCACAAATACAACTTGAGCATCAGTAAAGCCGAACACAGCCCTCCTCCTGGACCTCTAAATTTGAGATACCAGATTTGAACATGCTCCTGGGATCACGGATGACTTTTTACGTTTTGTAAAGATAGAATTGTTAGGGAGCTGCCGGCCCAGCTGTGGCCTCTGCTCAACCAGGTGTGGGAATGAGGCAGACCAGGCTCTCGTGAGGAGGCCAAAAGCCACAACTGCTGCTCCCAGTGCACATTTCCTCTCTTACAGTATTGCACAAGCGACACCTGCTTGTTAAGAGAAAAAAACTTACGTAGATAAGGCAATAAGAATCGCCTATAATTCTTTCTTTACCTCAGGTATAATCCACTATTAATATTATAGTGTCCATTCTTCCTGGGTATTTTCTATGCCTATATATATATAAAATAGGTGTCTTGTTTTTTAAAATGGGATTGTCGTATGCTTTTATATGTGGCTTTAATGAATATATATGTGGCTTTAATGAATAAACATTTATAGCATCCTTTTTAATGGCTAAATCGCATTCCTTTTTTGGTTGTGCCATCACTTATTTAACTATTACCTGGCATTTGTTTCCAACTTTTCACCACTCTAATAACACTACCAAAATTTTGCACACGTCTTTGTTTCTTTAGGATAGATACCGAAAAGTGAAATGATTGGGCCAGTCCTCACCTTTGCCCTGGACCCATTTTCACATTAACCAAAACAATTAGCTTCTTCCTGCATCACCTTCCTTCCTTTTGTTCCTTCTTGGTAACAGATGAGATTATACTTCTCTCATAATAAGTCACAAACTCTTCATCTTGTTGAAGTAAAATATACATACTGAAAAGTGCACAAGTCGCTAAGTGTACAGCTCGATGGCACCAGAAAGCAAACATTCCCATATAAACAGCATGTGAAAAACAGAAGTTTGTCAGCCCTCCAGAAGCCTGCCTTCCACTACTTAATTTATAAAACTAAGGTACTTTTAGAGAACACAAAGCAAGACAACTAACTGTGTATGGGAAAGCAGAAGAGAAATCTGAGAAATTTCCTATGCCCCTCCTGTGTAGGCCTAAAGCACACTCAGGGTGTGGATTTAGGCATAGGGTTCACTGGTGACCACAGCATGCAACCGGTTTGTACTGCACATATAGGAGCACCCCACAATTCGAAGCTGCAAGCCTCAGGCCCAATAAAATTTCATTTGCCAATTGGCTAGCCTGAAGCATTAATTCTAAAAATCTTTTATGTGGAAGATGTCCACATTTTTTTTTACTCAAAAACAGTAAGTAGAGAAATAATTCCTTTATTATACTGTGTAAACTTGGTATTGGCAGGTTGGAATCTAGCCTCAATGTAGTCCATTTAACAAACATTCATTTATTTAACAAAAACATATCCTATTTGTATAAGAAAAAAGCCAGAGAGAGAAAATTGTTATTTCCTTCTCCTGCTGTTAAACTGCTTCTAAGAAAGCCCACTTGGAAATCCCCTGTGAATCTTCACCAGCAGGCCAAGAAGTCTCCCTTTTCTACCAGCTGAAGCTTCCCCTCCCTCCTGCCCTGGGCCTGTGTGCGAATCCTCTCTGCACACAGTTTTATGACTATCTGGGGCAGGTACCACCTAACCTGCTCCTAAAAGCACCAGAGAGAACAAAAGGAGGCCACAATAGCATAGTGGCTAAATACAGAGACTCTAAATCAATCTCCTGGCTCTGCAACTTATTAACTGTGTGTTCTCTGGCAAATAACTTAATGTCTTGATAACTCAAGTTTCCCCACTCGTAAAATGGAGGTAATATCAGTAACAGTCCCTACCTTGAAGAGACCATGACAATGAGTTTATACATATTTTTTAATTGCCTAGAGCAGCTCCTGGAACATGGTAAACAAACAATAAATGTATGCTGAAAGAATGAACTCTGTACTGCATTTTTCAAAATTGGGTCATATTGATTACACTCTGAATGCAGCCATGTGTCTGATTCTTCCCATTTCTATTCCCCCCAAAAAGGGTAGACAGTAATCCTTCCTGATGGATGGATGTTGTTATACACACCCAGAGATCTCAGCACCCCAGTGCACAGGAGGGTGATCCTTCATGTGTTTCACAAAAGCTCAGTCCCAGACGCCACCCCTGACAGCACTGTGTCCTTTGAAGTTCCCCTCAGCTGCCTCAAATCCTGAGTGCCACCACCTGCTCTGCTGTTGATGGCTATGGCTATCCATTCCACCAGGATGTTCTGGGCAGCTGGCGAAGACTGGGCAGAGTTGGAAAAGAATGTTCTGAGTCATTCTGCCATCTCAGCACCTACTGAAGCCCCCCCTACATCCCTTCAGACATATCTCGCCTCTGCAAGTCAGCTACCAATTCTCCTTTTCCTGTTCCCCTTTAGCTGACTGAAGAATGGAAATGTCATTTGTCTTTTGATTGACCTAATAAAAGCTACCTGCTATTTAGCATTCACCATGGGTCAGCATCTCTTTTAGGTCTCATTAAAACTATGAGGCAGAAGGCCAGGCGTGGTGGCTCACACCTGTAATCCTAGCACTCTGGGAAGCCAAGGCGGGAGGATCACTCAAGGTCAGGAGTTCAAAACCAGCTCTAAGCAAGAGCAAGACCCCCGTCTCTACTAAAAATAGAGAGGAATTAATTGGCCAACTAAAAGTATACAGAAAAAATTAGCCGGGCATGGTGGCACATGCCTGTAGTCCCAGCTACTTGGGAGGCTGAGGCAGAAGGATTGCTTGAGCCCAGGAGTTTGAGGTTGCTGTGAGCTAGGCTGACGCCACAGCACTTTAGCCAGGGCAACAGAGTGAGACTCTGTCTCAAAAACAAAACAAAACAAAAACAACTATGAGGCAGGAACTATTATCATTATACTTTATAGATGAGGGAAAAAAGGCATAGGAAATTTCCATCACTTGCCTAAGATCATCCATCACACACACAGAATCTGGTGGGATTATGGGATCAGGATTTGAACCCAGATCAAATCCTATAGCCCAAGTCCTTCACTGCTCTCCTATCCTGAATATGTATGTTATAGTCCTGTTTTTAATTATAAAATCAGGTGAATGAAACATTTTATAACTCTAAAAATCAATAGGCAACTCAAAACAAAGGTACTTTTTTTACTTATGCGGTCTAAGAGAAAACAAAAGTGACTACCTGCTTTGAAATGAAACGAGGAGGAGCATGTTGTAGAACAAGAGTCAAGCAGAGGTGCTCTCCAAAGGTGACGGTCTCGCTTCTAACACTTGAATATGACCAGGGTCCAAGAAACACAGCTCAAGGAGGTATTTCAGTGATAGCTAACTCTTCATTTGTCTATTATCTCAGGGCAGGTGAAAGGCTGCATCATCTCTGGATGTTGGTAGCTTAATTCTATTATGTGAATTCAACTTCATCTTTGTTTCCCAGTTGAATGCTTAGTTAAATGTAGCAGAGAGTACAAGTTGTTTCCCTAACAACTGTTCTCCCCTTCTCCCTTACTAACAGAACCCTCATTTTATTCCAGGTGGCAACATGCCCAACTAAAAGACTACATTTCCAGACCACCCTGCAGCCACAAAGACGAGTCATCCAGTGGAGCTTTCTGGAAAGGCTCCTGATGGGGCTAACTCAATTTGGAGGCTTGCTCTTTTCCCAGTGACTTCCTCCCTCTTAATGCATGGAGCACAGTTATGATTAGACAAAAGTGAATCTGAGGTGACATATTTAAGGCTGTGGAAGATGGGAGTCTGGGACCCTGATGGCCATGAAGCCACCATACGAACCCTAAACTGCCTATTCCACACATGCCACTAAGCTTTGTTCTATTAATAACTGGTACAGGCCGGGTGCGGTGGCTCACACCTGTAATCATAGCACTCCGTGAGGCCGAGGTGGGCAGATTGCTCAGGGTCAGGAGTCCGAAACCAGCCTGAGTAAGAGTGAGACCCCGTCTCTACTATAAATAGAAAGAAATTAATTGGCCAACTAATATCTATAGAAAAAATTAGCCGGGCATAGTGGCACATGCCTGTAGTCCCAGCTACTCGGGAGGCTGAGGCAGGAGGATTGCTTGAGCCCAGGAGTTTGAGGTTGCTGTGAGCTAGGCTGACGCCACAGCACTCACTCTAGCTTGGGCACCAAAGCGAGACTCTGTCTCAAAAAAAATAAAAATAAAAATAATTGGTACACACGGAAAAACAAAGGCCCTCAGCCCCAAATTTTCTGAACCGTCTCTGAAAGCTTTAAGACAATTTAATAATTTCCTTTGAAATTCCTCTTTAGGGTAGATTAGCTCACTAATCTGAATAAAAGCAACATGGTTTTGTGCTTAAGAAAGACAATCTAAAATGCACTTTTAATCTATTCGGGGGAAAGCTTAGTCTTAAATGCTAATGACATGTCCTTTTAAGAAACATTTCTACTTCAGAGCAAGAATGACAAACACCAGTATCCTTCACTTGCATGATAACACTTGTGGTGACAGAATGTCTTTGAAGGGAGTAAAAAGGCCAATGCCGAGTGGAAATTGGCAGTTTTATACAATTCACATAGTGTAGGAGACCAATATAATGAGACTGTGGTGAAGTTAGAAATTCACCCACCTAGAAAATGTAGACAATAGGAACACATTTTAAAGCACTAAAGCAAGGCAGCCTGCTATCACTTGAGAGACAAGAACACCTTAATGCTTCTGTTTGAATAGCAAGAGTTTGGGAAGCTGTGTGACAACAAGCACATTGCCTTTCTTCACAACATTTCTTACTCTCAGACGTTACCTCGATCCTCACTTAGAGACCAACTCAGCCTTGTTCAACTCTCCATCCCCAGAACCTCCAAAGGTACACGAGATCAATGCTAAACAAATACACTGACCTTCACTAACTACTGTACTGGCCCCCTTGGCTCTAAGCCTTGTTCCCTCCCCACCCACTCTTCATCCCACGGTAGCCAGAGTGGGCCTTACAATACACCAGTGCAGCTTTACTTCTCTTCCCTTCCATCACCCCTGGTGTTATCAATCTCACCATACGACTTCGTCTCTACTTTTCTAGCAGCAGTCCATAAGCAGTTTTATCTCCATTCCTGGCACAAAGCAGGTATTTAAAAAAAAAATCGCATGACTGACTGAAGATGCCATACCACATGTTAAATATTTTCTGCACTTAACTTGTACACATCTGTTTAAGTTATTAAACTAGCCAATATTTATCAAGAAGCACTTTGCACTTTTCTAAGCTGGAAGGAAGTATAGGTAACTCAGTAATCAATAGCTCTTGATTATACAAGACTTCTAACATTTAGATATATTGCAACACTGAGTAGCAAAGAAGACTCATGAGTGTATGAAATTCCTCAGCCACCCGGCAAGTTTGTGTGTCTGTGCATGTGTGTGGGAGTACTTTCCATCATACATGTGTCATACGTGCATTGAGATTTCAAGTGGTTTCGTGAACAGGTGGATCATTGCATTATTGTCTTTTCACGCAAGGTTTATAAAACTGACCCATTACTGTCTTGATGAGAATTAAAAATAGAGTGTATCATACATTTGTAAGCATAGTTTTTTAAAAACTTGTTTCAGTACTGTAACTTCATGTATACAAGGTTATGGTATTAAACTTATTTCTTACTGGGTGCTGAAGGGGAAAGAGAAAGTTAGGAAAGCCTGTCTTCTGCTTGCTGGAATATTATGTAGTATCAAGTTTCTCTACTGGGGAGGATGAGAGACATCAAGCTACAGTTTTGTTTAAAGGTACATTTTTAGTCCTTATTTTGCCATTACAAAAATCCATTATTTTACATGTTTGGTGTTCACCTTTCCATTTTATTGCGGAGGGGGGTGGAAATGCATTTTACCATGCTGGGAATACAACATTCCCTCAATTAGCTCGATGCTTAAAGAAATACACTGATTTTTAAAAATAACTAAAACAGTACAAAGCACACTAAATTTAACTGTTCTTGATGACTCAGGACTTAGGATAAATTCTGATCAGTATGTGTGATCTCTACCTGCCACATTTAAGAGGGAGGATACCTCATAAAATATGGAGGCTCTATGAGGCTCCTTGTAAGGGAAGCCAGTTCTCTCATGACCATACAGATTTTGATTAAGTAGGTCTGTGCTCAGGCCTGAGATTCTGCATTTCTCACAAACTCCCACATGATATTGATGCTGCTGACTTATGGATCACACTTTGCTGCAGGAAAAGGTGGTGCCAGGCCTCTTCTAGGTTTCCACAGGCAGGAAACATTCTAAAATCTCAGATAAGACCAAGTTTCTCTCTGAAACTATATACAAAAGGAGCATAAATAAATTCTTGGTCCCTACCACCACTTGTCATTGAGTAGGATAGGCAATTCAGCCTGTTTCTCCCTGGAAATGCTGAGTGCACATGCCCCACCCCACCAGCAGCCTGATTTGCAGCCCTTCCTGCCAATCATAAACTCACTACCACTCTGGTCAGAGCACAGGTAAGGGGCCTGGCTGTGCACAAAATGGGCCCGAGGGGGCACCCGCCCAGAAACACTAACACAACCCCTGACTCGGAAACCCGGGATCGTGCTAAGCCACCTCCTCTTCTCACATTGTTGCTGGCACAGTGTAACAGAATAAAATGGTGACAAAGGCATTTTCTTAAAATTCTTTACAGGTAGATCCTTAGCAAATACAAACAGCAATTTTCTCTTTTCACAATTGGCACCTCCATCCATACTCCCTCCCTCATACCTTTGTCACCTGGCACATTTATACAGACCGGTTCCACAAAACACTTTTACAATGTGCATTTCTTTAATCTTTAAAAATATACACAGGAGAAGCCATGTGTTTTTACATAGGAGTACACATATTAACAAAGCATTTCTTATAGTTTTCCAAAACTCTACTATTTCAGCCTGAAATATATATAAATTAAATATATCAGAATTTTAAAAGTTAAAATGAAATCCCTGAAACTACTGAATATGCTAGATTTTTTCAAAAGTCAAATGAACAGAGAATATGAATAGGGTTTGTGTTAAATAAGGTTTATTGTTAGCTTTATTGCCTATAGTCTATAAGATGCAACTTTATTGTGCCTTTGCAAACAGGATACATTTCTTAAAAAACTGATCAAAATTTTCCATACATATAGCTCTATATGATAGATTACAGTGCAACACTATTCTTGTTACATAATTATAGAAATACTATAGAACCCAAGAGTACAGGGTAAGCAAAAGAAATACAATCCTGAGACATCTGAACAAGATGATTTGATGAATCCTTTTAGTGTAAGTTTAGAAAACACAAAGGAGGAAAAAAAATACATGCACACTGCAGTCATGAGCAAAATACATCTATCACCTGCTCCTTGTTAGGTACAGGTGGGGCAAATAGTGAATTTCAGACACATGCACACTCACTCACGCTCCCATTTTCTTCTGCTTCCCTCCCAGCCCAAATACATTCACTCCCACCCCTTCCCAAAAGAAAATATCAGGCACTAAATCCTAGTGAACCCCACATCTGCCTTACTGAAGAAGGTTAAGTGACTGCTAAATAAGAGTGTAGGTCCTCACCCCTAACATGAAACAAAGCATGTGCTGTAAGCCAATTCCAGCTGCTTTTGCCTCTTTGGAAGTAAATGAAGCATATGCCCCGTACAGTTTAAAACTGTAGCGGAAATGTCTTGAAAAAAAAACTTTTGTTTCTCTCACTACGTCTTGAAGTAAAATCAAACAGCGGAAAATTCACCCTAAAACTAATTGTCTCATCTGTTATTAAAATGCATTTGTCATTCTATTTTTGGTATTTATTCAATTGTAGTTCATTAAGAACAGTTCATGAAGTGTGTATCTGCTTACAGTAAACACTATTGTACCATAAAAAACCTGCCATAGTTGGACAGGCTTACAAAACACCAACCTTCTCTGTGTGTTCCTTACTAACGTTTCCTCAAGACCATAGCATTCTAGTGTTACCAAAGATAATGTATGTAGAGTTAAGTAATGAAAGGTATTTGGTTTGTGTTGTCACCTTACACATCTTAGTGATGAAACTAAACAAACCATTATGCCTCCATGCCTTCCCTGAAAATAACCTGAGTCAGCTGACTAAACAGACTGGCCAACATGGCTGTCAGTCCACTTGATCAGAGGTTGAGCTGGAAAACCAGAGGGCTAATGTAGTCTACCAGCAGCTTGTCTTGTGCGATAACCAAGAGCTCTTGGTTTTTACAATATCCACTGTCCCAAAGGCTGAAACCAATGAGGCTGAAATAACTCACAGCATAAAGAATACTGAATTTAAACTGTATAACCTGTGGGACCACCTGGAGAGATAAAAAAGGATCCTCATTCCCCACAAAATGTGGTGTGGGTTTTAGTGTCTCTGTATACATTAGCTGCTACAGAAAAGTTAAAACAAAAGATTTATTTCATAACTTTCTTAATTTCAATTAAATGCTACACACTCACAAAATACACACCCTATGAATATGAGGTGGCTCTTTTCTTCAAAATTTTTAAAACAAAGAGGCACCAATACCCGTTCATTTACGTATTAGAAGTCTCATATAATCACCAATAAAACAACAGAAATGGCATCTGCAATGATTACACAGGGAGAAAAAAGATCAAAAGACAACCTTAGCCATTGTAAAGACTGTACCTGAAAACACAGATGCTCTGGCTAAAGATTTGATAATAAGGTTTTATTGGTTTAGCATAGTTCCATGGCCTCCGTCCACAACTGATAAATGGAAATGGTTCCCAAAGAAATTTAAGAAACCATTCTGAATTGTTTTCAATGTACATTATTATAATTAGTCTGACTATAAAAAAACCTTGCCTCTACCATCCATAACCTTTTGCAAGTGGAGGCAGAGAAAGACAAATAGCATCCTCCTGCACTGCTGAAATGCAGATAGCATGAGCGATGATATGGTCAAAACACCATTGGTGAAGGTGTTTCTAGAGTAGGAAGGACAGAATGCTGTACTTTAGCATCTTTGGTTAAGATCTGGCCTCTTCAAATCCACCTCTCCCCTTCACATTTAGTCTCCAATGAATTTTAAGTCCATGCACTTAAAGAAGGTCACAAGACATAAATTTTCATGTTAAACTGTCAGACCAATAGAGTTTCAAATTTTTGACCCTCACCCTGCCCAGTAGGAGTACAAGGATCTTACAAAGAAAGCTGTAAAGTCAAATGCTTCAGTTAAAGCATGATCTTTGTAAAGTTTTCATGAGCTGCACAGAAAACTATCAGTAGGACTCCCAACACTGGGAAAGGGACGAAACAAGCTCTGTCCTTTGTCCTTAAAAGTGGCCTGAGCCAACTGTGTGAAGTGTCTGGCTACCAAAAATATTTATCACCAACCTCTAGAGCATATCTTTATCATTCAATTCTTGGTGAAGTCTAAATGCTGTATAGGTGTTTGGGGTGGAAAGGTGAGAATAAGTTCTGAATAAAGCTAAACTTGGCCTAGGGAGAAAAAGGTTTTAAAAAAATTAAAATGACACTCTAGGTTTTAATTGAAAGGAAAAAATACATATATAATAAACCAGTTTACACTCTTGACCAGAGTGTTGCCTGGATTTTCTACCTTCTCTTTTGCAGTCCAAGGAGCCTGTCTCTGCTCCGCTCTCTTCCTTCACGGCTCTAGTGGAGAGAGGGGGAACTTTACAGAGGATTCCAACAGTGAAGCAGAATCATGGGGTGAAATTCGCTGTGGGGCCAGATGAGGTTGGACAAGGCAAGCACTGAGCCAGGCCAATCACAATTCCTGGCTAACCCCACAGAGCACATAGTAGCCATCTACACAAGCCTGACCACATGGTAATTAAGCAGGGCTTTTCTGCAGTACCCTTTTCCTTCATAAACAAATTCTAGCTTTCCCAAGTAAACATCTCAGAATAAACCATCCAGGTTGATGTACTACTGCAAATGTTGCCAACTTCCAATTAGCACCAAATCTGTCCCTCCTCCCTCAAACTAAGTCCATAAGAAAATGTGAAGTGCCACATTTCTCTTTGCTTCTGTTTTCTTCTTTTTTCATTTTCTCATGAAAGTATTCCTATATTGATGTTCAGTTCCATGTCAGATGAAATAAAGTTGTAAAATATTTGGTGATTTCCAAATAACATTCTTCTCATAATGAAGTAACTTCATGAGTTTAAGTCAGAATTATGTCCATAGAAGTCTTTTCCATGTAGTTCATCATACAGAGAAAGACCCTTACACATGGCTATTTCTGGACAGTGCATTAAATGAAGCTACCTCATAAGAGAAAAGATTATTATCTGTATCCATTAGAATAATATACAGATTCACAGTCAATGAGATGATACACGTTGCAGAAGAGAGGCATTGAACAGTATACTATTCAAACACAAAACAGCAATAAACATATTCTGCACTATAGAAAATATACTAGCTTCTAACTTTAAGGATTTAAAATGATGGGTCTGGTAACTGTATTTTAGGACTGAAACATGCTTCTTCCCTTCTAGATACACAATGTTCGATGCTGGTGCACATATATACACACACGCACAACACTGTGTCTGCAATGATATACAAATGCAATAGATAGCCAAGTCCTGAAGGCAGATTTCAGAGAATAGGGCTACCAAGACCAAGAGAGCAAATATCAACTTAAGAACACTTCTAACTTCAGAATTTCATTTTATTGAACAAACTTTTTAAAACAAGCACCTCTTGGCAATAAAAGCAAAAAAACAATAGTACTCCTTTCCACTCTATTCTAATGGAAGACTTCTCACACCAGCCTGCTAAATGATGAAATTTTAAACAGGCAGCCTGCTGGGGCTACAAGCAGAGCTCAAATGCAGGTGTGCTGACTTCTTGGAGGAGGAGCAGAGGGAAACATCAAAAAGCAAATTTGGAATCTATCACAGCTTTCTTCCTTAAGCAAAAAAAAAAGTAAATTAGTTTTACAACCACAATTCAATTTATCAAACTTTTTCTGAAGAATTTTCATTTAATTATGTATACATAACAGGAAATAAAACTTTTTCACAAACACTCTCAAGGCTTACAGTTATCAAGAAAATGACAAAAGTAAAAGCAGGAGAAATATTAAACACATGGCGAGGAGGTCAATTTCTGTTTCTGCTCTTAAAAAGTAAAAAAATCACCATATAATTAAGTACAAAAACCTGCATTGAATGACAACTGCTGGTGTATTTACTTGATCAGAAATGAAGACCAAGAATATAATAAAGCCCTATGATAATATTCATCTGGAGCACTCCCCTCAGTGTGTGTACACTAATATGTTGGCAAAGTTTCTGGAGCATTAGCTTATATAAACACGGGAGTCCTTGGTTAGCTGCATTAAATGGAACGTTCTCTTCTGAAATGTGCCCATAATTCAGTTTCACTTACAAATTGCAAACTAAAGTTACTTCTTCAGAAAAATATCTGTTTGGCATCTCCTGGACTTTGTTCCATTGGACAATATGGACATTTTAATCTAAAGACAAGAAAGAAAACATTGCATCAAGGAAACAGGATCAGTACTGAACATTCAGTTTTCATCTAGTTACCACCTCTTTAACAATTATACACACATATTGAAACACATAAGTACAACATATCTGATTGCAGTTTGCTTTGAGGATTAACTATGCTTTCCCTTAATATTAACTAAGCTTCGCAGAGTCACAAATGAATACCACCCATGCCAGAGCCTCTTATTCAGTGGAAATCAGTGAAAATTATTTTATAAGCAAAACAAGGACAACTTTTTTGAAAATTACTTTTGGGGTTTCAGAAGTAAATCTAAAAATTTCTTTTCCCCAAAGGTTTAGGCTGCACTGGTCTCTAAATTAATTTCAAATGTACCAATCACATAATCCATTCATGGGCAGCAAATCTGATGCCAGCTGCAAGCCCACACTAAGAATGGCCCATTTTCCTCACAGTGGCACATGATATCAGCAGAGTCTGCATTAAGATCAACAATCTAGCTGGCTCTCCTAGTCACCATTGATCTGCACTACCAGGGCGGTTGCAGCATGGCCTGTGAAGGGCACAAATCGCTTCTTTACAAGCCAAGGCCTTCCCTTTAAAAGAAGGATCTTACCATAAAAGAATCTGAAATGAACACCAGCGAAAAAATTTCTAGCTCCCTAAGCTAGAAATGGGCTTCTGAGACTTTTTTTTTTAAGTTGAGCTCATTCTCTAAAGAAATTACAAATATATATACCCTTTATATCAGCAATTCCAATTCTAGGAATTTATCATGGAGAAAATAATTTATATTAGCACTGGAGTAACAACAACTTAAATGTTCATCAATAGGGAACTAGCTAAATAATCATACTTCCATATGGCGGAATACTCTGCAGTTTTAACATAAAAAGAAGGAGGGCTCTTTTTGCAGCATATAAAAAAATCTTCAAGATATATCACTAAGTGAAAACACAGCAAAGTACAGAACAATTTATAGTATGCTACCATACGTATAAAGGGGGCAAAATGTATCACCTACTCAAAAAGTTAAGAATGAAAGATCATGTTTATAAACCCAATCACCAAATCCACAAACAAATTAAAACAACTGATAAAAGATCAGATACCACCTATTTGCCAAATGAATAGTTAAGAAATTTATTTCTAAATCTAGATACATTTACTTAAGCTCATTATTTCTTATCTTCCCATCAAGTACCAAAATCAAATATATTTACTGATACATAAAAGTCAGAAACTTACTTGCTACCATTAAACATTTTATTCAGGGCATCTCTTGATATAATATGACCACAGACCAATTTCATGGGTGGATTGTTATCTGTTGTTTGCTGACGAAGAATGGGACAGGCAAATATAGAGTGATACCAACACTTTTTACCAAGGTCCACTTCAATCTGTTTTAAAAAAAAGTAAAAAGGCTAAAGTTATATTTCAGAAAGCCATCCACATGATAACATGCACTGTGCAGCGAAGAACACTTATCAGATCTACACATTTGAATTTAATTTTCTACAGCACTCTTCTAACTAACTCAAACATGGATAGTCTTAGGGATTCAAACGGTTAAATTAGCCTTCAAAATTATTTGTAACACTAATTTTCAAACTAAATTCTTAAGTCTAGAGTTAAGAGTCAAAATCAAGGTGATATTCTGGAAGTGAAAAACTTGATTGACTTCTGTAACTAGACTACTCTGTAACACACTTAGCTGGGTGATAAAACTCAGTTTAGTGACTCCTTTAAAGGCAGACTAAACATTGTTTATTCCTCTGTGTGCTTCAGATCTGAGTTTCCCATGTTTTGTGTGTAATGGCCCAGAGACCACCTGTTTAACAGGGCTTTAAGCCAAGTTTCAACAGGACCTTTTGTAATCTGTACATCAAAGCCCATGGCACTTGTATCAATTGTTCTCTTTGCTGCAGACAAAACAAATCATATGAAAGCTAAGAGTGGGTGGCATATGCAGAGGCTCCACAAATGTCAGTTCTGGGTTTTTTTCCTTCTAAATCCAAAATGGCTACCAATATGAAAGCCCATTACCCCAGGCTCTTTCAACAAAGTCGAGGAAGTGTAACAGAACAATCCTGACAAATGGTCAGATCACCACCTTCAGCTATTTTACTAGCTTGACCCACAAGCTCTAAGCAAATTCAGATTTCAGTCTTCTCTGTTCCAGTATGCAACTGTCAGAGACTCTTACAACATAACTGGGAAACTGACAGATGCTGGGCACCTGCTTCAGCAAATCAAGTAAAGGCTCAAGTTTCTTTTCGCTTGATCAAACGAGCAGCAGTGGAGAAGGGGTGCTGGTTGTGTCCTGACCACACTCAGGACTGGGAGTACACCTGTGCCTTTGAGCAGAAAAGATCTTTGAGAAGAAACTGGGTCAACCAACTGACAGGGTTACCAGCTGGAGAACAAGGTGATACCTGCAGATAAACCCATGCATAGATATGGCAGAAAAGAAGCCAAAAGCTTATTTTAGCCATTCAGGGTCTATGACACAACCATGACAAGAATAAAATTCCAGGCAAGAGTCTTAGTGACTACTGGCAGAGGCTTGGCAGCACAACACATATCTTTGCCACTCCACGTCATAACTGTACCATGGCAGCCACAATTTGAGTAATTACTGTGTGTCCCAAATTATTCTAAGTATGATGATCTTCTCTCTAGCCTTTAGCAGCCCCATAAAGAGAAGGCTGGTCCCTATTTTAGAGATGAACAAACTACTGCTTAGAGAAGGTAGAGTTGGCAAGTGTGAGGGCCCTGTGGACACACAGCCCTGGAGGGTCCACTGATGACTGTGGGTGTTATAGAGACCTTTATTTTAATGTACCTGTACTTATTTAATTGGTATTAGAAAAATATAACCAACACAAACCTATGATCTCATCAACACCAATGCTTAAGATAAAACTAAATCCGATTACATTGATATTGCTTTTATATTTTTAAAAATCATAGTAGGAATGGTTTGTGAACTGCACCGCAGAACACACTGCATGCTACAATATATAATATCCTCTTCCCCAGTTCTGATGTTTTTCTTCATCAGCTTTCAATGCCACTTTAAGTCAAAATTATAAGAATACTCCTCAAATGCTCCCAAAATGTACTAGGTTCTTCATTTCTATTGTTTAATCATGTCTATATATTCACCAAAAAACTCCTGTCAAATGGCTACAATGTTTCCTACAATAAAGGCGAGATGGTGGACATTTTAAAACCCTTAACATCCACATTCTTCTAAAGGCCAGAAGGGTAAATAGCCAATAGAAAATGGTACTCACAGGTAATTCATCTTTCTGGTTCCAAACTCCAGTGCACTGCCTCTGTTCAATCACCGCTTTGATGTTAATTAAAGCTGGCAACGCCACACAACCTGCTGAGAAACTGGGAAAGCAGAATAGGACACATCAGTGCCAGGCTAGATGTCAGGCCACTTGGTCCAAGGAGACAGCAATTCCTCATGTGCTCAGAGTCCTGGCTACTGGAAATGGCATAGAGCCTTCCCCTCTGCTAAAAGCAAACTCAGACATTTCTACTAGAAGAAAAATAACTTGTTTTCCCTCCCCTATTCCCCATGCCCACTGGTAGACTTGAAGTTACTGAAAAACAATCCCAGTTTGAAAAAAACAAAAATAAAACCATACATTTACTAAATAAATCTTACTAATATGGGGAAAATGCAGTTAAAAAAAAAAAGAAACAAGTGTTAAAAAAATACTACCTAAAACTGTCATTATCTACACGGTAGGGTACTTAATTTTAGTTTAATTTCTCGACAATTACAACAATAAAGTTTTAAAATATATATGTTAAATGTATACAAAAACATACAAAAGCAGCAGCTTTGGCATCCAGTGTTGAAAAGGAGAATCCATCATTAAAAGAAAGAAACATGAAACATATCAATTCAAATAAAGAAAGACAAATAGGAATTAAGAACTGCTCTTCCAAATACAGTGGTTTTAGCATCTGAGTTTGAAAGGGAAAGAGATGTTCTTACACAGAATTCTTCATCCAACAATATATAAGATGTTACATCCTTTTGTATTCTCTTCCTTACAGAACATCCTTTTGTATTCTCTTCCTTACATCCTTTTGTATTCTCTTCCTTACATCCTTTTGTATTCTCTTCCTTACAGAACATATATCAGCATGTTTAAGTTTATTTTCCTTACAAAATTTGCTCCAATGTATGTGCTAGTTTACTAGAGCAGTGACAACCAAAATGTGGTCTGCAGATTGATGCTGGAACACCATTTTTGGTCCAAAGGAAATTGACAATAAGCTTTTGGAGAATTTCAAAACAATCTGACATTAGTGTGGGGGCAGGGTGGGGGTCGGGAAGTCCTCATATTTTACAAAATGACCACATTTAATGGGCTCTGCTTAGCAGTCATTAATGACATTCTTTGCCCCTTAAACATTTTCTTGCATGGTTCCTCCTACATCAAAATCACCCCTGTTCAGGATGGAAGCATTCATTTCTCAGATCTGGGAGTGCTGGCAGCCAACTCTCAGCTGAGTCCCTCTTCAGGACTGTCCTCAGTTGAAGAAAGCCACCCGACTAGGGTCACATACAGTGACTGCTCCATGTGAGGATACAAAAGCCCATGCAGACCCAATTTGGAACCACTCTACAGGTCCATTGTAGTTCTAGAGCTCCTCAGGGATGGGTGGAGACTTTTGTTGTGACTGTTTTTCTCTTTGTCCAATCCTGTTGCATTTATTCCCCCAGAGGTGCTGATCTCAAAAAACTCCCTGCATGTACATACCCATTTCAGAGTCTTTTCCCCAAAAACCTGATGGCAATACTGCCTCACATTAGTTAATTGCATGAGTCTGTCTCCTACTCTAGGTGGAACACCCTGTGGAACGCAGACTGTATCTTATTCATCTCTGTAAACCACACAGCACCTGGCACATAGCAGAGATTCAAAACACTTGTGGAATTAAATGAATAAAAGAGCTAAAGGTTATTTTCTTTAAACAGGTTCTTTTTTTTTTTTTTTTTTTTAGCATCTGTTCCAAACAGAATTTAAACAGGTTCTTAAACTTCTAGGTTTTAGGACCCCTTTACATGCTTAAATATTAAGGATCTCAATGAGCTTTTGTTTTTGTGAGCGAAAGCTATCATTATTTAACAAATTAGAAAATAAAACTGAGAAACTTAAAAGGTATTAATTCATTTTAAAAAAACATACTATGTTATCATAAATAACATTCTTATAAAAAACAACTATACTTTCTGAAACAAAAATACATTTGTTGGGCTGGGCATGGTGGCTCACACCTATAATTCTAGCATTCTGAGAGGCCAAGGCAGAAGGATCCCTTGAGGCCAAGAGTAGCTGGGACTACAGGTGCGTACCACCATGTGCAATCAAAATTAGCATTTCTTCGTTTTATTTTTGGAGACGAGGTCCTGCTCTGTCTCCCAGCTAGACTGCAGTGGCATCATCATAGCTCACTGCAACCTCACATTCCTGGACTCCAGCCATCCTCCTGTCTCAGACTCCCAAGTAGCTGAGACTAACAGGCACCTGTCACCACACCTGGCTTCAAGTAATCCTCCCACCCTGGCCTCCAAGAGTGTTAGGATTATAGGAATGAGCCACTGCACCAGGCCAAAACTGGCATTTCTTACATTCAAAGTGTGGTGGTAAGGAATATAGCAAGTACTTGTGGAGACTGATACCACCACCTCAATTTGTGCTAAGTAAGGCTCCTAGTAGTTTAATCCACCATTGTTTCTGTACCATCTGTGTAAATATCAACACTGCAGAAAAGGCTCTTGAGATCCCGAGGTTCACAGACCCCACTTTGAGAACACTGCCCTAAAACTGTGTCACCTGTCAACTGTGACCATCCCTTGAAATACCAATTGCATTTTTCTTCAGAAAGACAAAAGTGTTCTTGACTTGAAATACGAAGAACTAAACAAGTTAAAGGGAGGTGACTAATGCAGCGCATATTTCAACAGCAAACAGGGCCAATATCCATACCTGACACTGAGAGGGGACTCCACAGAGAGCCCCAGGAGGGCACAAGCATCCCGTGTAAAGATGTCACAGATATCAGCCCACTGGTTTGCATCAAGCAGGTGAACATACGGTGAGTTCTCAATCCCTTGTCTCAGATACACGAGGCTTCCCATCAAAACCTGAATATCTAAATAAAAAAGCATCAGCAAAAAAAAAAAAAAAGCATTACAGTTTGCCTGCTGATAATAGGCCAAGAAAGGCAAGAATATTCCCGCCCAAACTGATATAGCCTAAAATAATATATCAACAACATCCTTTATAATTCTGGTCCTTAAGCTTGGCTTCTTCTCTCACTCCAAATTAAAGAAAGACCATGGAGAGAAAGAAGAAGAAAAAGAAAGCATGAAAAATATTTTTGTTATCCACAGTACACACAGTAACATTATCATTATCTAGAAGAATAACAATTATGTCACCCCACATCTTTGGCTGCAGAGCTAGCCAGTAGTCCCACGCTGACACATGTTGCCACCCTGGCCCTCAATACTTTGTCATGGCAATAATAGCAGCATAAGGTAAGACAGGGATGGGAAAAGAGCAAGTGCACACCTCGATCTTCCTCACATCTCCTTTTAGTTTAATATGGAATCCCAGAATCTGCAACGTCTCTTTTTGACTTCTCATTTAAGAGTCCCCAATGTTTTACTTTTGTTCTAGTGCCAGTTTTTCTACAAGTGGGTTATCATCTACAATTGTTTCAGTTTATTAGCAAATATGTATTAAATCTAGTTAAGATAAACAAATTACAGTAGTGGCTACAGTCCTGTTCTAAACATTAGAATCACCTGACTACAGACTCACCTTTTTGATGATTTAGGGCAAATGGCTGAAAATTTTTAGCATACTGTAATGCCTCTCGCTGATTTGTAGTTCCTCCCATTAACAAGCTAATGAAATACAGTCTGTGTAGCTTAAATTCCAAGGAGCTGTTTTGGGCTATAAGCATTTCTCGGTTTGATACTGCCCACCTTGAAGAAAAAGCAAAAAGGATTTTGACAATAATCAAGAGCATAAGCAAGGTGTCTGAACAATTGTTTGAAACCTAGTAACATGAAAAAGGGGTTTTGTCTGCCCTCTTGTGGATGTTTGTCATAACATCAATGCCTAGACCCTGACTTGTAAAGAAGGTAAGAACAGACCCTCCAGATAAAAGAGGGATGTGCAAAAGCCTAAAGGAATACTAAATGAAATACTTTGTCTTTTCAGGCCACATGCTGCAGATATCCATCCCAATCATAAAATTTTTTTTTTTCCTGCTTCTTATAAACTTAAAACTTACTGAGTGTAATTTTTATCAGTTATAGATTATACAAAAGAAAACATAATGAGTAATTTATCAGCCACCTTAGTATAAATTACTAAACTCTCTTAGCTTAAATGTTAATTAATGATGCTTATATTTGCTACAAGTCTACCACTAAACCCAAGAATATAATATCTCAATACTTGTAGGTAAATCAGTTTTGTAGCTTTGCCTTTGATATTTTGCATTTTACTCTTATGTCATCCAAAGGATTTTAGAGTATTAATGAGTGCCTGTCTACCTCTGATTCTGTTTGGCTTATTTAATTGGCTATAAGCCCCAGTTTGGCTCTTCAGTCCTCTTGGCCACAAGGGTCCCACCGAGGGACTAGATGGACCCAGGGCAGGTAGCCACACCACCCTGGCAATGGACGGGACAAAATAAAAGTTTGGCCATAGATGCTGCCTATGACAGATCTTGGCCAAAAGGGGGGAACTGTGAACTAAAATGCTCACCACCCCCCCCCCCACCGGCTAACTAAATGGACCCCCTCGTGGCCAAAGGAATATTCTAGGGCAAAGTTGCCTGCCAGGAAGAGGGAGGTCAGACATGCCTTATCATGCCCCCTCCCTTCTTGGAGACTTCCTTTGTAACCCATTAACAGGCCTAAGGGTATGCAAGACAAACCTGCAGGTCCACAATTTATGCAACAAATGGTGGCTTATCTCTGGTAAAATGTTTATGTTAAAATATTCCAAGTCTTTAGACAAAACTTCATGTCTTTAGCCAATTACAATCTAAAGAATCTTTAAACCCACTATAACCTGTAAGCCCCTGCTTCGAGATGGCCCTCCTTTTTGGGCCAAAACAATGTATGCCTCCCACATATTGATTGATGGCTTTACCCATAACCCTTGTCTCTAAAATATATAAAAACCAAACTGTAACCCAGCCACAACTAGTCCACTTGCCCAAGGCCTCTTGGCAGTGGCTCCGGGTCATGGTCCTCAAATTTGACTCAGAATAAATCTCTTTAAAATTAAAAAAAAAAAAGAAAAAGAAAGTAAGAATAACACCAACTATACTGAAAGTGGCCCTTTCAGTCAGCAAAAAAAAAGAAAAAATATTAAGTTAGATAACAATGACATATTTAGGTTTTAAATCTAGACAAGAATGACTGACGTGTCACATGATGCATCTGAACTTGTACAAGACCACACTTTAAAGCACATGTCAGCCCAGATTGCCTAGATCCACTGCTCTTTTCAATGTTAAAATGGCCAGTTTATATGTGAATCAAAGATTCTGAAGGCAAACCATTCAAACTTTCATTAACTGCAAGATTTTGTGATGCTCACTTTGAGATTAAAAACAGTAAACATAGGTATTTCCCCTGCAGGTGCTTTCAGTGTAATCAGGAAGATAAGCTAGACAAATATTATACAGTGTATCTCACTGGGCCAAAATGATTTGTACAAACCTAGTGCTAATAAGGGAAGGGGGAAGATTCAGTTTTTAATGATCTGTAGTATGGCATCTGTATACTCGAGTCTCTATAGTACAAACAGTTGGAATAACCAATCTTGAACTGGGACCACGAGGTCAGATGAGGACTAAAGCAGAAAAGTATATAGCTAAGTATTAAAATCAAATTTTGCAATAAGGTGATAAGGAAGCATTACTTTATTTCTCTAAACACATTAAAATATAAAAGCTGTTAATATCACATTCTATGAATTTGACTCTCAGTTGGACAGATATTCCCCATCTAATTAAATTCACTAAAGACAAATGGAGGCTGGGAGTGGTGGCTCACACCTCTAATCCTAGCACTCTGGGAGGCCGAGGCAGGTGGATCACTCAAGGTCAGGAGTTCAAAACCAGCCTGAGCAAGAGCGAGACCCCGTCTCTACTATAAATAGAAAGGAATTAATTGGCCACCTAAAAATATATAGAAAAAATTAGCCGGCATAGTGGTGCATGCCGGTAGTCCCAGCTACTTGGGAGGCTGAGGCAGAAGGATTGCTTGAGCCCAGGAGTTTGAGGTTGCTGTGAGCTAGGCTCACACCATGGCACTCTAGCCAGGGCAACAGAGTGAGACTCTGTCTCAAAAAAAAAAAAGACAAATGGAGTCTGAACTGGGTATAAATATAAAATCTGGGTAATTCCATAAACCACAAAAGTAAAATCTTTCAAGTTACTCATAATGAATCGGTTGACTAGGGACTGAACTTCACATAGCTGCAACTTTACTGAATCCCTACCCTTCCCCCAAAGGGCTGCAAATGCATACAAACATTCTAATTAACTTGCTGATGCATTTACATCTTAAGAGTCATTCATGAAGCTTCTCTGACCTCAAAGTGATTTTTAAAATATTAATCATCTGGAACTTAGAAATATTTACTTAAGCTTAAATAAGATTTAGATCCTTGCTTGGCAATAAGATGAGTGCAGTCAAGTTGCAACACCAAGTCTGGTAAACTTGCTGACACCAGAGCAAGGTACTTCTGGCAGCAATCAAAAGAATGCCCTTCACCAACCAACAGTATCAACAGTACTGTGTTTTTGCCACCTCTAGTCTATCAGGCACCTATGGACTTCCAGTTCTAAGGAGTGTATTTAAATCAGGTCACTTTCCAAAGGTTTATTCCAACCCTCTCACTCATAAAAGCGTGAGGATGCTTTCCTACTTAACTAGAAAAGGCAATAAGCTTTTTCTTTTTTCTGTTTCTGATAAGAGGTGTATGTGAGAGAGTTTGTAAAGTCAAAAAAGGGAGCAAAATAGAGTAACTACAAATTTTAATAAAAGATAAAAGGCTATAGAAAAAAGGCAAAGACTACAAGGAGATCCACTAAAGAAGAAAACATTCTATCTCATTTTCATAAGAAAATGTTCATAAGATAGTATTAAAAGGGGGGTGTGATATATAGAAAAATAACTTCTGGTCATCAGAATTTTTAAAAGTAATGACTTAGGGAAAGCTTGATTTCAAGCATTATTTATCAACTCCTATAGCATGAGGTATGGGCACCAACCATTATACCAACACCAAGGGGCTGAAACCCCAGAAAAACACACCAATCAATATCAGTGGAATAGCAGTCCACATTACAGTGATTTTTATGCTATCCTATATTTTTTAATTTTTCTATAATGAACATATATTACTTTTATACTTAAAAAGGTAATAACCTTTTAAGCTAATGCTAAAGAAAACAAAATTTCTTAACTTCCTTTTTTCATGAACGGGCCAACAGAGTAACTCCAAATTACTTTTCCTAAAAGTAATCCAAGTTATGAATTATGGATTCAAGCTTTTTCAAGCTATGAATACCTATACTCCATTTAACTTGGAGAGGCATTTTAGACAATGTAATTTTTAATTTACTACTTGCATTTAGTTTTATACATTTTCAATTTTTAATATAAACAAGGCTACAAAATAATCAGGAAAAAACTAGCATTGCTTAATTCCTTCCAACTCCCTGCCAAAAAATGTTTAGAAAAGTAAATAGATACCCTTACAAAAAGGAACTGGGAGGGCAGGGAGGATACCACGAAACTCAGATTCACAGAATACAAGTTTTCACATTTCATTGAGAATTACTCTCACAAGGCAAGGGATTTCTATGCTTTTTTCTCCCTGTGAAAATGGTATTTTCTAAACTAAGGATGATAGACCCCATTTTTACTCCTACATTTACACATTAAGGTGAATCTCTTGCCTGATAGGACCTCTTTTTCACACCCTTTGGATTGTATGCAGGAGCCCACATTTCTATTTTGTTGATCTCAATTCACTGGCCACAGTTAATTGGCCAGATAAGCACAGGTTTTTAAAGTCACTCTCTGCAGTTGCCTCCTGATAACAGAGTCAGTCTATCTTTAACTCTATGACCACTTCACAATCTTATACCTTTTACTAAGTTCTTGATGGGGTTGCCTTCCTGATGATCATCATAACATCTGCCTTAACTAATTAACTAACCCTTAGAATCCGGGTACAAATTTCACAGCAGCCTTCTTATTCATGCTAGCAGTTTCTCCAGATAGCTTAACATTAGTGAATTTGTGACAACTAAAAACAATGAAGGCCAGCGCGGTGGCTCACGCCTGTAATCCTAGCTCTATGGGAGGCCGAGGCGGGCGGATTGCTCGAGGTCAGGAGTTCGAAACCAGCCTGAGCAAGAGCGAGACCCCGTCTCTACTATAAATAGAAAGAAATTAATTGGCCAACTGATATATATATATATAGAAAAAAAAAATTAGCTGGGCATGGTGGCGCATGCCTGTAGCCCCAGCTACTTGGGAGGCTGAGGCAGAAGGATCGCTCGAGCCCAGGAGTTTGAGGTTGCTGTGAGCTAGGCTGACGCCTCGGCACTCACTCTAGCCTGGACAATAAAGGGAGACTTTGTCTCAAAAAAAAAAAAACAAAAAAAACAACAATGAAAACATCTTTAACTGGCAGTAAAGCTCTTCCTCAATATCCTTTTATTAATAATTACCATTTCTTTCAATGAGACAACTAACTTCAACACTTTGGCCTGGATGTTAGCCAAACTGATTGGTATTTTTATATTCTTATGTGTATGTGTATATATACACACACACACACACACACACACACACACACATACACAGTGTCTTCATTCCAGAGCAGCAGAAGTAAATGCTCCATTTAAACCATAAGCATCTTTCTGTTCTAATGCAATTTAAGCAAAAAAAATATTGAAGCAACTTTACCCTGGTTTTTATAGAACTTTTTCAGCATACTTTGTAACATAGCTTCCTGTAGGCTCAGGTCTTGTCCTAGCTTCAATTTGCTGTTGTCATTTTCAAATCTTTCTAATCACATTGTTTCACTTTCAGTGATTTGTCTTTGTTCCATTTTTGTATTAATAAAATGTCACCTTGGTTTATCACTGGGAGATAAAGAGGCAACACAACTACACACTTGCAGATCGGAGGGTGAACTGACTAGTAGATGCACAGTGACCAATCACTGACACTCAGAAAGTTTCTGACTTGACTAGTCATGACCATGATGCGCATCTATTACTTATGTGGTGACTGTGGACTGAAGAGGCAACAGAGAAGTCTGTATTTTATGCAATTACAGTTAATATACCTCAGTGACTGAAATTTAAACCATGGTATTGGAAGCCTGGTGTTATTTAACTAAACTATGGTAAATTAAATTTATGCATATTGGAACCATGCGGAGAGGACTGCCCATGGGTTCAATAGCAAAGACAAACAGGAGAAAGAACACAGGGATAAGACAGGACGTTACTTTATAAAGACAAGGAAGGCCAGAGTGGTACAATCTAGAAAGATGTAAAGTTCAAGCAACTGAGCATGTCAGGGTGTCTATGGCCCATTATCACAAATCTTAAAGAATCAAAAAGAAAATAAGATTAATTTTCTTTTTCTTACCAAGATTCCTGCCCCTCCCACTTTCTTTTTTAAGAGGAAGACAGGCTGGGCTGGAAAACTAAAGGGTTTGTGCCAGGAGGAGAAATTATGCAATACGGGGATAAGAAAGCAGTGGTTAGTCAGTAGCATAAATCAGAAGCATTTGTCACATGGTATAAAGAGATAAAAGAGGAAAATAACAGGCCTACGGAGAATAGAACGGAGGTGGAGAGAGGTGTAGGCCAAAAAAAAAAAAAAAAAAAAAAAACAGCGAACATATTCAGATAACTAAATCTAGCAACTGGCAAATGTCAGCAACAATGACATGTTCTGGTGATTTAAAGCTGGTCCAGGTAGAAGACTTGTTCCTTCTGTGAAATTAGAATCTGTGATACTATCGCCCAGTGTAAGTGCTAGTTAATTTTTGTACAAGTACAATCAAACACAAATTGAGTAGGTGCAAATAGGGCTGAAAAATTCAAAGGCCAGGCTCAATTACATTTTCTATAACTTTCCTAATAATCTCCCCATCCACAGAACTCTAGATGTTCTTTATTTTTTTATTTATTTTTTTTTTTTGAGACAGAGTTTCGCTTTGTTGCCTAGGCTAGAGTGAGTGCCATGGCGTCAGCCTAGCTCACAGCAACCTCAATCTCCTGGGCTCAAGGGATCCTTCTGTCTCAGCCTCCCAAGTAGCTGGGACTACAGGCATGAGCCACCATGCCCGGCTAATTTTTTCTATATATATTAGTTGGCCAATTAGTTTCTTTCTATTTATAGTAGAGACGGGGTCTCGCTCTTGCTCAGGCTGGTTTTGAACTCCTGACCTCGAGCAATCCACCCGCCTCAGCCTCCCAGAGAGCTAGGATTACAGGCGTGAGCCACCACGCCCGGCCTAGATGTTCTTTATTTTAACCTCTCATGTGGCACACATCACAATCTATTCAATAGCATATAGCCTCTGGTCTCCTAAGGAAGGAGCTCTGTCTTATTCACCTATTCTGGTACTACTTTGAATGGGGTAAAGTGATAAAGAACATAGATTCGTAGAGCCAAATATGTATGAACTTAAATCCTGGCTCTGCAATGTGGATCTGGACTGTTAGTTCTATAAAATCTGTTTCTTTACTAAAATGTGGGGGCACCTCAAAGCGTTGGTGGGCATTAAATGAGAGGGCTAGTTGAATCACTGAGCATAGAGACTGATGTAAATAGACATTCAGTAAGAACTTACCCAGTGTATGTTTACTAAATGATGAACTGTTTTTCAAAATCATTTTTAGTAAAAAAATTATTAGGTTATAAATATGAAATGTCCGATTTACTTAAGTATTATGTTTGACAGTTGATATCTCTGACATTTCACTTTGACACTTCTGGGTTTTTTTTTTTATTATTGTGAAGGTACATCCTCATTCTTTCAAATACACGTTTGGCTTATGATTACTTTTCAAATTTTTTTTTAGAGCAATTTTTGTGAAACCATGGATAAGCCAAAAATTCGAGGCCAGGCACAGTGGCTCAAGCCTATAATCCTAACACTCTGGGAGGCCCAGGTGGGAGGATCTCTCAAGGTCAGGAGTTAGAAACCAGCCTGAGCAAGAGTGAGACCCCATCTCTACTACTAAAAATAGAAAGAAATTAATGGCCAACTAAAAATATATAGAAAAAACGAGCCAGGCATGGTGGCACGTGCCTGTAGTCCCAGCTACTCAGGAGGCTGAGGCAGAAGGACTGCTTAAGCCCAGGAGTTTGAGGTTGCTGTGAGGTAGGCTGACGCCACGAAACTCTAGCAGGGGCAACAGAGCGAGACTCTCTCTGCCTCAAAAAAAAAAATTCGTGTTATTTTTGAATATGAGTTCCATCATTGAACCAAAGCTGCACAGACAGCTCAAAACATCAACAAAGTGTTTGGGAAGGATGCCTTTAATGAATGCGCAATATGTAAATGGTTTGAGAAGTTCCATTCTAGTGATTTTAATCTTGAAAATGACAATAGAGACAGGGCAATCCTCTTGCAAGACAACATCTGACCATGTGTAGCACAAACAACACTGCTCAAACTACAGAGGCTGCACTTGGAAACTCTCTGTCATCCACCTTATTCACCAGACCTTGTAGCAACTGACTATCACTTCTTCCTGGCTTCGGACCACTTCTTGCAAGGAATAACATTCAATTCTCAACAAGCTGTGGAAAACATCTTTCGCGATTTCATCGCCACTTGCTCTCCAGGCTTTTCTGATACTGGCATAAGTGACCTACCGTTAAGATGGCAAAACTGTGTCAATAGTTTAGGCACATACTTTAATTGCACTGCTTCTTATCTGAGATATAATAAACTTTTGATTTGAAATCAGACATTTCATATTTAATGACCTAATATATTTAAAAGATAAGAGTTACTTGGGCGCTTCCACATAATACTCAAGCTACTTTGATTTTTACAGCATATATGCATATTGGTTAATCCCCTTAAAAATTTTGACATTTTCTTAGCTAGAAGTTCACACTATTTAATATTTAAGTATTTGATCCACTGAGCAGGAATAAGGAGTAGAACACAGTCACAACTTTAATTAATGTGAGGACAACCAAATCCAAAGACTACAAAGCACATGAACTATAAAAGCACAACACTATTAATACTGGCACCAAAAACTTAACCCACTGCCTGCAGAGCACTAGAAACCATATGACCAGAAGTAAGCCAAAAAAATGGATGATGGAATATTAGCAAATAGAGTGCTGTGTTCTGGAGAATGGCATTTCCAGCAGAAAACGTCTAATTTTTAATTTTTAAAAAGAATCACCACCATGCTAACTAAAAATTCAGTTAAATTATTAACTCTACGATTTTTTAAAAAATTCTGCTCCCAAATCTCCAATGTGGACCATGAGAACACCGTCACTTTTGGAACTATTTCCTATTGTGAGAAACACTGCAGACCCAAAAGGTGACACTCAGTGAGGTCATCAGTGTCAGTGATCTCTGTTCGCCATCACCACATTCTCCTAATGAAGAGATATTTTGGGCCTCCTCCATAACTGTGGTCCCAGTCCACGGGCCGTGACCCAGTACTGGTCTGTGGCCTGTTAAGAAACGGTCCTTGCATCACCCATCCCATGGCACCCCACCCCTAACCCCTCCCCAGTCTGTGGAAAAATTGTCTTTCATGAAACTGGTCCCTGGTGCCAAAAAGGTTGGGGACCACTGCATAAAGCAGGCGTCCTCAAACTATGGCCCGAGGGCCACATGCGGGTGTTTTTGCCCGTTTGTTTTTTTACTTCAAAATAAGATATGTGCAGTGTGTATAGGAATTTGTTCATAGTTTGTTTTAAGCTATAGTCCGGCCCTCCAACGGTCTGAGGGACAGTGAACTGGTACCCTGTTTAAAAAGTTTGAGGACCCCTGGCATAAAGAGATCCCAAAGCAATACTACTTACTGAGGTGAATAAATTAGAAGCAACCTACATCTACACAATTCCAACAGAAATATCAGCATTAATTATCCTAACTGTCAAGCCTCTGAAATCTTGGCACACTGTTAGCTCCATATTTAGAATTTCACTATCATTCCAAAAATAAATGATATAAGGTATGATTTTCATAGTTAGCTGTTCTCCTTCAGGAACCTAACTGACAGCATTCACCTGTTTATCTCTCTCTTCTTAAATTTTGCCAACCTGAGTGGGTGTCTATTTTTGCTAATACCAAAAAAATGTTTCTTGCCAAGTTCCACAGCACATTCCACTATAACCTTTCAGAGCATTTTTAAAAGGCTTAGGAATACCTTCTTTTTCTAGTCTCCTTTGGGGCTATGCCCTTGGGGGTAAAAGTTGACATTCAGGGGAATGAATGACATTTATTTGCTGTACAAGTGTGGAGCTGGCAGGACATTATTTTAAAAAATGAATCAAATGCCTAATGGCAAACATGAAAAAAATCAAAGTTTGGTCAAAAAAGTTAAGAACCCTGTAACTTTGCTTTAGAGACTGAAAAGAATAGCTAATGTTTCATTTCTGAGATATTTTCAAATGGTCATTTCTCAGCTATGGGCTGAATCCATCACTGGAACAACTAATATTTTACTATCTCAGAGTTGGTGTAAGTCTTTGTTCTTCTCCCACGCTATTTAAGAAACCACACAAATTATAGTATTCCATATCTGAATCTATTCAGAACACATAAACATAACTTTACATGAGGTTCTCGGCAATGTAGAGATTAGTAGAATTGCCCAAAAGCTACATGTGGGCCGGGCGCAGTGGCTCATGCCTGTAATCCTAGCACTCTGGGAGGCCTAGGCGAGCAGATTGCTCAAGGTCAGGAGTTTGAAACCAGCCTGAGCAAGAGCAAGACCCCGTCTCTACTATAAATAGAAAGAAATTAATTGGCCAACTAATATATATAGAAAAAATCAGCTGAGCCTGGTGGCACATGCCTGTAGTCCCAGCTACTCAGGAGGCTGAGGCAGCAGGATTGCTTGAGCCCAGGAGTTTGAGGTTGCTGTGAGTTAGGGTGACACTAGGGCAGTCACTCCAGCCTGGGCAACAAAGCAAGACTCTGTCTCAAAAAAAAAAAAAAAAAAAAAGCTACGGGTGACAAGTGGTCATCACACTGGACAGCACAACTCTACAGATCAGTGATTTTTAAGTACTTGAATGTGACATTGCCTTATTTGCTGCCAGTTTCCTACCACAAAACCAAGAGATTTTATAAACCTAATCAATAACAGATCTGCATTGTATAAGCACAAACTCCAGAGTCTTTCCTCTTAGGTTTCCCTCTTCTTTTCCATCACGTGTATTCAGCCTCCTGGATAGATTAGCTCCTTATGCTTTTAAATACTTAATCTCAGAGACAGTTTATTTAAATTTTCCCTTTTTTAAAAAAATTTTCTCTAGTCATAGTTTGCCCACTCATTTCCAATACGGCTTAGGTTCTTTGTGAGGATGTATTCAGGTAACATCTATTCTCCTGAGGAATACACAGTCTTGGAACTTTCTATAAACTTTACCAGCAACAAATGTAGACAACAGAAAATAGTGTTATCAGCCCTAATATTTTGTCTCTTGTGGCCTTCCTATTCTATTTGCCACTTTCTTTTCTGTATCCTTCCCAATGGACACATCTTTCCATTTTTAATTAGCTTGTCTGTAATAGAGGTAACCCTTTCCGCCAGACTTAGTGCATTGGCAGAGTGAGTTAAAAATGTATCCATCAACTCTTTTTTCTTCTGCCTTTTCATAATTAAGACCAAAAGGATATTGGGGGGGGGGTGTCAAACTCTAAAAAATAATCCAACGTGTTCAAGCCTTTATTGTTCTTCACTGCCACATCTATTGGAGCCCTGTTTCCTCTGTGGTTCTATGTGACTATTAAAAAGTGCCTGAATCAGGAAGACTGTCCACCTACAGGAAGCTACAACTAACAGCACGAAAACAGACACCAGAAACTGCTGAATCATTGTCACCTTCATTTCCAGTCAAGGCTCTATGATCTATCATCTGCTTGCTGCCTCCAATTTTATTTTCTAGAATCATTTCCTGCTTATTTTATTCACTGATACCAGAAGTTCTCTTAAGTCTGGCAAGCATTTTCTTATTTTTAGGACCACAGGTAATATACACCACCAAGAAACCTTTGTGGTTTCTTTTATTCCCACCTAATTACTAGCCTTGGAGATGGAGTCTTCCCATATTTCAGCAGCCTGCCTAATAATGTTTCACAACCCGTCTGATCTAAAACCCTTCTGTGGTCTAAACCAAGAAAATGCCTTTTTCCTCTCCTCTATGAAAAATTCTGTAACCCCTCTCTCCTTTCTTATAATCATTCAATTGTTTTCTGTTTCCTTATGGTATTCTACTGAGGCTTTTGCAAACAGAACTATAAATTCTTTGAAAAAAGTGTTATAAGGTTTCCCACAGGCAATGGAGAAACGCTCTCACAGCCCTGTGGAAATGATTTTGTTATATAAGATGGTCACATATCTCAGAAGTGATCCCTTCAGCTTCAAGGTTGCCCTCAGAGTCAAAGACTGTCTGTCAGCCCTTGCCAGAATGAAGGTATGAGTGTATCTAAAGATGTGGCTCAACTCAGAAGATAAATACGAACTAAAATATGAGATGCCATTCTTTCTCCACTACACACAAAACTATCAGACTTGCAAAGATCAAAAAAAACCAAAATAGAGGGAAAAATCAGCTGCAACAGAATGACCCTTGCTATTTGTGATAGGAATGATTTTGGGACAACCTGTTAAAGATAGACATTTGGTAGGATCAATCCAAATTTTAAATGCACCTTGGCCCAACATTCTAGGAATATATCCTCCAGATATAGTTGGGCATGCTCAAAATAATGTGCAATGGATATTCACTGCTGCATGGCTTATAAAGTGAAAGATTGGAAACTACCAAATGTCTACCAACAGGAAATGGTTCAATAAAAATAAGGTCTAATCCCTAAATGAGAACACTCAGCAGCCACTAAACAACAAGATAGTTCTGTATATAGGTGAATACTTCAAAATTTTTCAAGTGAAAAAAAGTAAGATGCAGAACAGTGTATAGTATGCAATCATTTGGGCACAAAAACGGACATACACATAATATAGTAGTCTCCCCTTATCCGTGGATTCACTTTCCAGTTATAGTTACCTGTTGTCAGCCATGATCCCAAAATAGGTAAGTACAGTACAAGAAGATATTTTGTGAAAGACTATATATATTCACTTAACTTTTATTACAGTATATTGTTATAATTGTTCTATTACTGTTGTGAATTTTTTACTGTGCCTAATTTATAAATTAGGTATACCATAGGTGTGTACATATAGGAAAAAACAACATATATAGGGTTTGGTACTATAAGCAGTTTCAGGCATCCACTGGAGGTCTTGAAACGTATCTCCAACAGATAAGCAGAGACTACCGTACACATAACTTTGTAAATGTATGGAATATCTCTGGAAGGATGGAGAAAAGGGTGAGTAGTAACTGTCTGTATGACGAGAAACTGGGTGACTGAGGGCCAAGGGTGGGGAGAAGATTTACTTTTCACTGCATTTTGATTTTGTTGTAACTTTTGATTTCTTACTTTGTCCATGTATTACCTATTAGGATAATCAATGCTGACTCAAAACTCAAATGTGAAGGTTTCATATAAAATAATGTTTTAACAGTGTTAATTTTTTTTTTTTAAGCAGTCTGCTCAGTAATGGAAGCCTAAGAAAGGACTGACCAAGGCAATCCAAAGACTATTTAGAGAAAAGGAGTCAGCCAATGAACTTTGAACTCCCCAACAGCTTTACAACACCATCTCTAGTTGGGAGATAATGGAATCATGATATTTCAGTCTGAGAACATTATTTTCTAGAACAATCTCCTCTTGTTCCAACTCCATGCTCAGCAAGTTCATGTGCCTTCCACATGGATCTGCCTAGCATGGTCTAGTTTCAGAGCCACTAGTAATCCAAGCTATACATGTAATTTAGCAATTCAGGTTTTTGTAGTTTTTAAAAGCCCAGGCCTGTTCTTAGTGTTAAAAACAAAAACAGGTTCCCCATCTGCCTGCCTGAAAGTCAGATCCTAGACTGTGGCAAATCCACCAAGGTTAGTATGACTCTTTGAGATACCTTTGGGAAAGCAACCAATTGGCTTCCCTTAACGATAGCACTTTTCTTTCAAAATGTCAATAACTGGCATAGCTACAAGGACTGTTTCTTTTTCTAATATTTCTCCATCTCTTTGTATTAAGTTACTGTTATTCTCTTGTTGATGCTAATTATTTTTGGCTTTCCTTCTATCTGACATGTGAAGGAGGGTGACATGTTTGTTCAAAATTCTCTTTAAATTATTCCATTATTTAGTGAATGTCTCTGAAGTAAATGCTGTTCTAGGTGCCAGGAAGAACTCAAAAAGCAGATAAAGCAATCTGAATGAGGAGGAAAATCTGTAAAAACTCAGAAATACAAGGGCATGAATACAGGAATAGGCAGGGTTCTAACCAGGTCTGTGTACATAATCAGTTGCTGTTCTGCCACTTCTCACAGCAATATCACCATTCTTTTCCACCTTCTTTCCATTGTTGCAACTAAATAACTAATATTCTCCAACCTTCCTTCTCATGTAGGTCTTCCATGGCCTCTATCCATCTCAATGTTTTTGGTTGGCCTATGCCTCCTTGCTTGCCTAGGCACCCTGGGGGAATTACTGCGATCCTTCACCTTCCTCTTTGCCCATGATGCTTCTTCCCACCAGAGAAAAATGAGATGCTATACAACTGGCAGTTATTTTTCCCTTGTAACTGAACCAGAATCACCCAAATTGGTGTCCCATATCTTTTATCTTTTGCTATAAGTTGAATAAAGTGAATTTTCTAAACCTAGCTCATAAAAGATGCTTAGTAAATTTTTGCTCTGCATCCACCGGTAACAAGCAAGAATTAGAAACGTTTGAGTTGTTGCAATGCCCATTTCTATAAAACCATCATTTTCCAAACTTATGTTTTGTAGAATTCCAATTTTGTGGGTTTTAATAGGTGTTATTTGGAGGAAGAACAAGGATTCTTTGGTCAAATATACACAAGAAACACTGGGTTATACAAAGTTAAATGGGTTTCATTACTGATGGCACATTTAATAAATTAATCTCTTAGATGAGAATATTAGGGAAATATTATGGGAAGCATTTTTCATACAATCTTCTGACTCAACATTCTTTTTTCACAGCATATCTGTCAGGCTTCAATGCCTCCCCTGAAAAATGAGTACCTACCTCATGGGGTTATTATGAGGCTTGAATAAGGTTAAGACCCATAAAATACTTAGAATGATGCCAGGCACATAATAAGCACTCAAGAAGACTTAAGTATAATTACCACTTCATTCCCCCATCCTGATACTTAATACAGCAATATTTCCAGAAAAGTCAAAAGAGAAAACTTTACTGCATAAGTAATCCCCACTGTTACCACCAGCTGCATGGAATAGAGTCCACGCTTCACCTAACAGAGATTGTCTAAAGGCTACAAGTAATAGGAAACATTTACAGAAATAATTGATAATATGATATGGTTATCAGTAAGACACTTATACCTTACAGAAAAAGCACAAAGTTAAAAGGGTCTTAAGAATTTTCTTAATTCCAAAAGGAAAAGTCTTGAGCACTATGAAAGCTGAGGCAGCAAATACTAAGTATCATTGTAAGTACTTAATTAAAGTCTGATGAAATGAAACTAAGAAATGCATGGATAAATGAATTATTACCTTGAATAACAACCCAAATATTATTTCTTAATCACTATAAAACTGAGAAAACCATTACATTTTTATATTTAGGCTCCCTTATTCTTTTTTTAAAAACCATTTATTTATTTATTTTTATGAACCAGGTTCAGAAGGTATCCCTTACTCTCTTTATAGAACAGTTGTTGACAGACTTTAAGAGGTATTAGATGATTTGGTTGAATTTATCTCCCAGGTGTGTCAAAATCTAATATCTGCTTCCAAGGGTAGGGAACCTGTGGCCTGAATGCCACATGTGGCCTTCTAAAGGTCCTTAAGTGTGGCCCTTGACTGAATCTAAATTTTACAGAACAAATCCTTTTATTAAAAGTGGTATAGCAGAGAAAGAGGACACTTTTCTTGCCTCCTTTGGTGCTTAAAAAAGAATAATCTTGAAATCAGAAGGCCACAGGTTCCCACAGTTCTTAAGTGAAATCTATTTTTAAATATACAGTACCTACCTCATATTTATAATTTATACAGGGATTTACAACTTATAAATTTACATAGGAATCTCTCTCTGCCTGGTTATCTGGGCTGTTTTAGAACTATGCAAAATCTTCTAAGACTGAGAAATGATTATAAACAGAAAACTAAGCTATGAAGAATTAAATGGGTTAGTGGAAGAAAAGTTAAGAAAAATTGTACATTTTTTTAAAAGTCAACTTCGTAACTATTTTTTTTCTGGTTAACACTAATCTCAAATCTTTCCAGTTTTAAAATACCAGGATTCTAAGGGTATAACTTCACAACAATATCAATTGTTTCTATCATCTTGTTTCTTTCCTTTATTTTATGAGCTATTTATTACAAATATCTGGTAATCCTCAGATTAAAAAATTTTAGGACAGGATTCAGCAAACTATGGCACATGCCAAATAAAGCTTGCTGCCTGTTTTTGTATGGCAGATAGCCAAGAATGGGTTTTTACATTTTTTAAGACTTGTAAAATAAAACAAAGAAGATTATGTGACAGAGATCTTATGTGGTTTGTGAAGTCTAAACTATTTACTATTTTGCCCTTTATGAAAAAGCTTGCTGACCCTGCTCTAGGATAGTACAGCTTACTTAGTCACTTCAGATAATTCCTATCAACGAGAAGTTCATAGTGAATCACCAAAATCCACAGTAATTAAGAATAGAATGACTTTATAAAAAGATTTGCTCTTTTCATGCAGTATACCACTTAGTTCCAATAACCAATTAAATTATTTCTTAGAATGCAAGCACAGATTGCAGCACATTATGGAAGCTCAAATATCAACAGCACGCCCTGAACAATAGTGCTTCAGTTATAATGTTAGTCCACACAAAGTGGTGATATAGCCTGGATCCAGGAAACCCTTTTCTCTCATTGGAATTCAGACCAACTGGTTATTGAATAAGCTCTAACCATTTTCTCTTATTGCACCTCCCCTATTTTACTTGGTTAAAAGAAATAATAATTCTTTGATTTCTTTGAAGTCTACCCCAGGTGAGATAAATATATCTAAAAATCTCCATTCATGCCTGTAATCCTAGCACTCCAAGAGCCAGAGGTGGAAGTGGGAGGATTACTTGGGCTCAGGAGTTCAAGATCAGCCTGAGCAAGAGTAAGATCCCACCTCTACAAAAAAAATAAAAAATTAGCTGGGCACAGTGGCATATGCCTGTAGTCCTAGCTACTCGTGAGGCTGAGGCAGGAGGATCCCTTGAGCCCAGGAGTTTGAGGTTGCTGTGAGCCACGATGACACCACTGTACTCTAGCTGCAGCGATGGAGAGAGACTATCTCCCAAAAAAAAAAGAAAATTAAAAATCTCTAATGTGTTTTCTAATTAAGTTTTCTTACAGAGAGTTCTCTCCAAGTATTCAGAAGAAAACAAACTCAGTAACTCACTCCAGAGCAGGTCTTAGAACTCTGACTTTTAATGCTTCTAGTATTCGATTTAACTCCACAAATGGTTCTTTCTGACTTGGGTCTACAGAAAGACCAGATTCCTGAAAAAAAACAGAAAGAACTTTTGTTAGTGGTAACCAGAATAAAGAGATTGTGGTAAAAGCATTTTGCTAGATTATAAAATATGGGGCAAACCATTAAAAATAATTCCCTTTTAACATGTATTGCTATGGCAGAGATTAATGACTTCCCCTAGTATCATTCTTCCCCCCCCCTTTCCACAGTAGAACCTCCAAATTTCAGCAGGGTACATGACCATATGGAAAATAAAGCTGGGTATAGCTTTGCGAGATATAAGTTCTGCCCAGTGAAATAAAAGCATGCACTCTTTGTTTCTTCCTGGGATACAAAGGTATGGTTGCACCTTTGGCTGCCATGCTCGTGGTCCAGGACAGTAGAGCTACAAGGAGTGTAGGTCTCTGAGAGCTTAATGGAACCGAACCATACATGCTGTGGATGTCTCACTACCTATTTCTGTGTGAGAAAAAGTAAACTTCATTTTTGTTTAAGCCTCTGTTACTTGGGGTCTTTGTTACTTAAAAACAAACTTAATCCTCAATGACACAATTTAGGAAATTTGTACAGAGACACACATAAAATCCCTGTAAGATACAGAGAAAGATCTGAGTTATCATTTATTTGATCTGTTAAAAATAGAATCTGGAATCTGTTATCTATTAAAAATAAAAAGGCTTAGATTAGATGTTCGGTTTAGACTGTTTTTGAATTATTTAATCCTTTTAGTCTTTCATTTCTCCAAACAAAAATGCAATTGTACATAGTGGCTTAGAAAAGAATATGGGGACTGAATCCCAGTTCTTTCATGCAGAATCTGTATGGCCTTGAGCAAGTTACTTACTTCTCCAGATCTCAGATTTCTCATCTGTAGAATGGGAATGACAGTTTCTACTTCACAGGGTTGCTACAAGGAATAAAGGCAGGGCCTTGGCTTGTAGTAAACACTGAATACATGGCAGCTGCTCCTATAATGACTTCATGGTTTTGGCAAACTGTTCTAAGATCTCTAAGCTCATGTCTAATAGAAATAAAAGACAAAACGCTGCTCATGAAGTAAATTTTAGTCTGAAATTCACTGATAAAATTCTAGATCAGAAGAACAAACATTAATGTTTTGTCCTTTTCCTCGTCTCTCTGCTATACTAAACTTCCCTATCAAAAGGGGAAATGAAGAAAAGTACTGCCTCTTCTGATCTCCTTGATTCATGATCTGGGACCAACCTTCTGCACCAGGAACAAGGAAAGAACAATTCAGATAACAAGTTCTAGGACTATAATTTTCACTACTTAAAAAAAAATTCCTAATAAAAAATGCAGTCATCACTAATAATTAAAATATTTAAAATCTATCTATAGCTAGCAGAAAACTCAAAACCTTACTCTGCAAATAATGCAAACTCCAAGGAGTTCCCCTGGTTTTTTCATACATACCCTCCCAGTTGGCACACTGTTACCTGGCAGAGCTCCTCAGCTACATCCAGCATTCCTTGTCGGAAGAAGTGTTCCACCATCACCTCATTTAGAAGCCTTTGGCTGTCTGCTTGCCAGCAGCCATCTATTCCCACACTGCTGATGTCAGAATCAAAATTCTGGGGGGGAGGGAAGGGAGAGAAACAAAATCAGGACTAGATGATTTTCACATCACCTAAGAGAAAAACAATGGTCTTCTTTTTAATCTGAGATAGTTCCTATGAGTACTCAATTCCAATTTATCTACAGCCTATCACAGAAAGGAATTTTTCCATTGTTCCTTTCTAAAATGAAACTTGTCATTCTCATAAATTATTGCTAGAAGAGTAAATAGGGATATTTTTAGAGATATATAGATTTAACAATGACTTCTTGTGAATAAAATGAAATCAAGTGAATACTTTGATTTCCAAGCATTATATGATTTCCAAGCATTATACTATAGCAATATTTTCACAGGTATGCAGTAATGACCTGTGAAGGCATGCTCAATGCAGCCTTGTCTATAATGTGGGGGGACAAGGTTGGGGAAAGAAGAAAAAACACACATGCCATTAACATAGAAATGATCCATAGCAAATCCCAACAATTGCAGTACTGAGGTCGGAGTTGGTGGAGGAATGGCCAAGCAGTTTATGTACTCCTGGGCTTGGCCTTGAGCTACAGCATACACAGAGGACTTGACTCTAAATGGTATACGACAGACTTTGAAAACTGAACTAGAGGATAAACCTAGTTCCTGGGCCCCAGATTGGCTACTGGGTGGTATACACATAGGGCAAATCTGAATAGCTGTAATGGCTTTACAACCAAAGCTCACCTTGAAACTACAACCCAGAGAAGACTGGTTAGAATCTGTGATCGGAACCCAATCAGACTGACTGCCTGCTAAAACAAAAATATCAACACTCTCCACAGAATTTAAATAAAACCCAGAATACTGTAACATAACATTTAAAATGTCCAGGATATACCACAAAATTATTTGGCATACAAAGAACCAAGAAAATCAAACCTCCAATGGGAAAGATGATGAACAGACACCAATGCCAAGATAACAGGTGTTGGAATCATTAAAGACTTCAGAGCAATTATTGTAATCCTAGCACTCTAGGAGGCAGAGGTGAGGGGACTACTTGAGCTCAGGAGTTTGAGACCAGCCTTAACAAGAGTGAGGCCCTGTCTCCACTAAAAATAGAAAAAATTAGCTGGACGTATTGGCATGCCTATAGTTCCAGCTACTCCGGAGGCTGAGGCAGGAGGATCACTTGAGCCCAGGAGTTTGGGGTTACAGTGGGAAATTAACAAAAGATTTCACACATTTGTGTCATCAGAATAACAGGAAAAGAGAAAGAATGTGGTATAGAAAAAAAATTGTTCAAGAGTATTTTTCCAGTTTGGCAAAAGACATAAACCTAAGATTTAGCAAACTCCAAAATGAATAACCTCAAAAGAAATTCACCCTACCCAGACACCTCAGCATCAAACTGCTAAAAATAAATAACGATGAAAAAAATCTCGCAGCAGCCAGAGAAAAGTGATTTGTTACTTATAGGGGAGCCATGATCTGAATGCAAATTTCTCAACAAAAATCATGGAGGCCAAAAGAAGTGGCATGATATTTTTCAAGTATTGAAAGAAAAGAACTATTATCCTAGAATTCTATATATTCATTGAAAACATCCTTCAAGTATGAAGACAAAATAAAGACATTTTCAGATGGAAAAAAACTAAATTTGCTATCGGCAGACATGCTCTAAAAGAATTGCTAAAATAAGTCCTTCAGAAAGAAGAAAACAGTATCAGAAGGAAACCTGAAACATCAAGGGTGAATGAGAAGCACATCTACATTGTGGTCTGAAAGCTTTTTCCCTGCCCGATTCCACTTCCGCTCCCTTTATCTTTCACAGGCATTATTTCCTAATAAATGTCTTGCATCTCTTTGTAAAAGCATATAAACTTAATTAGACAAGATCATTTAGATTTAACTAAAATTGCAATCCTAGTCAACCATTGGTTAAATACAATTCAACCAATATGGGATCATTTGATAGGACATACAAGAACAGGTAATAAGTAACCTGCAATAGCAACTGCAAATAGCCTACTATTTATAATCACGATGTAGGAGTGCTACTCTCCAAAATTAAACACATCTTTCTTCCTTAGAAAGAGCTATCTACCTTATTTTTAGGTATCAAGCCAATAGCCTAAAACTGAATACATAAAGATTTGTATCACTTAGATAAATCACAAACAAAAAAACCAAAACTACTGTCACTCTTAATTTTTATTCATTTTCTTTTTACAGACCTTTTTTTTGGGGGGGCCAAGTACTAAACCTGAAGAATGGAAATAATACAAACTATCTAGACACTGAAGCAATAACATCCACACACATACTGAATAGACTGTTCCCTAGCACAGAAGAACTACAGTTGTTTATATGAGGTCTTGTGTTTAATTTCTGCTTATCAGATTCTGCCTGTTGAGAGTTAACTTTATCAGTTCATCAATACTTTTAGGCAAGTTATATCTTTATGCTATGACCACTAGAACACTGGAAGTGAAACTAGATCATCAGAAGTAGTGCTACTTTGTGTTCTCCTTCTGGACTAGAGCAGAGGCCCAGCAGGTGTTTGATGTTATACTCTTCCATATTCTACTCCCCAAAGGGCCATTCGAATTAATAAAAGGAGTGGATCTCTGAATATGACAAAATTTATTACAAACTCAGGATTCTGCCTATAACTCTCTAAATATCTAACTGGACACTATAAGCAAAGAATCACTGAGACTAAAATTAAGAAAGATCTTTCCCTAATTTATCAAATTCATTAAATCCAAATACAACCTTCAGGTTTCTACTTACTCACTTAATAATTATTCCCCAATCGCATCAACTCTCAACAAATTTATCAGGTATCTATTCCTTAGAAAAAGAAAAGAAAACAACTTTGGAAGACACACTGGTGAGCTCAAAGCACAGACCATGTTAAAATAGACAATTTTATTTGGTGGTATATACAAAGTCAGAATTTTAATAGCTACCACCAAGATAGTATCTGCTCAGATCAAACAAAAGAATATCTTGAATTCTTTCATACATACGAAAAATAAATGTTGATCACCTAGAAAATCTTAAGAGACTGATATTTAAACAATTTCCTCTGGGTTTATTACAAAGATTTACAAAGATGCCCTCTGCATCTCTTTATTTCCTTAAGGCTTACTATGGTCTCCACTACGCAGGTAAGAAAAACAGAACACCTTTACATTCGAACTCTCTATATTCAAGCTCTATAACTTATTTACTATGTTTGGAAAATAAGCATGAATGAGCAATGTATTAGATGATTTCCTGAAATTTTCTGAGCTCCCTAACCATTCTGATTTTCCAGTTTAAACCACTGAGGTGGATAAGTAAACTTCTTTAACACCTTATTTTCTGGTCATATGCATTAAAAATTAAAGCTAAGATTATAAAAAGAGGTTGAAGAAATGTAATATAGTGTCAAACTTCTTTTGTTATAACTGCAGGTTCTTTTTCACTGTTGCATCAGAGCTGGACTCAGTCCCAGCTTCCGTTGCTAGGTGACCAAACTCATTTGCATGGCTGCCCAGAAAATCAGCAGCACAACAAACCAGCCAAGAGGCGGCTAATGAAGAGAAATACCTGTCTATTATTAGCACTTCTGTTTTACTATACTTTTTCCTTTCATATTTTTAAAGCAAAGAAAAGCCTTGGCATGATGTTCTTAAATGGGAATAAAGGATCCAAACAAGAACTAAAAACAAAAAAGCACACATTCAAGGGTGTGTCTGCCTGGAGAGGATGTTATGGCTTGGAAAAAGAAATCCAGGACACTCTAAATCTGGAGGCTGAGGCAGAAGAGAAGTAAATAACTTCAAAAGAACATCATTATGAAACTGTCAAATCTAAACAGACCACCCTGCCTCTCTGGCACATATCATGAACATTCTTATAGATAAGTCAGACTTTAAAATACACAGTAAAATTCAGTATCTGTTTTAATAGTCCTAAGTGCCATTTCTCTAATAGTGTTAATATAGTTTTTAAAAATTTCCCCATCTACTTTGAAGAAAAACCGGTGTATGAACCTAACAATGTGCTGTGGCTGCACCTATCAGGAATCAATTTCCCTTGGAAGCATCCAGTTCATCTGGTTAAGCAGTGAGATGCAGACTAAGAAGGATACGTAACAGAATTAAGAGGACCTGGATTCTGGCTCCCCTCAGATTGGGAGAAGATACCACTTCACATACAACCCACAAAAGATTGGTATTCAAAAGAGTTTAAAACAAACACTTACCAATAAGAAAGACAACCTAACAGAAAAAATGGACAGAAGAAGAGCATGAAATTCACAAAAGGGGGAAATGCTAATGTTAATCATGAAAAGATGTTCCAGATGATCAAAGAAAGGCAAAAATCAGGAAAACTAGAGACTATTTCACACCAATCTTAATTAATTTTAAAAATGTTAACGTCTGATAATACCAAGTATAGATGAGAAATTAGGAAACAGCAACTGTTTTACGTTTGATAGGACTGTAAATTGGTATAAACCCTTTAGGGAAAAATTTGGCAATATTTAGTAAACCTGATGATGAGGCAACATGTTCTATGATGAAATAATCCATATTTAGGCACGTACCAGATAGCAGCGCTTTATAAACTATGGGCTAGGAAATAAATTTAGTAGTATGTCCGAATCAGCATTTTGTAGATGCATTTTAAGATATAGATACTACCTTTATAGACATTACATATTCTCCTCTGTATGGTAATCACATTTCTACTTTGGTTTTCAAAGTTAAGAGAAAGGTAGATTCACACTGATAAATTCTCTTTATAAACAAAGGGAATACTGCACCAAGTCATTCTGCAGGCTTTTAAGATCCTTAAAATGCTCAGTAATCTAACCATCTGTCACATTTGCATCCCTTTCCCTCACTATTGTTTTAACTACCTTTCTGTGGCTATAGTTCTTCCAAATATGATATATATCTCTTATTAGTCTAAACGCAAAGGAGAGAAATTCATACATACAGTAGATACCCTCAGGCACTCGGGATTAATTCTCTAAAGGAACTCCAGTTGAGAAAGTTTCCTTTAAGTCTTAAAATCTGAGTTTTAATCCCAGCTCTTTCATATGCTTTTTAGCTCTGTGACCTCAGGCGGGTTCTTAATCTAAACCTCAGTTTTCCTACCTGCATTGGGGGACAATAATCCCTACTTTAGACAGTGTCGGTGAGGATTAAGTTAAATAACATACACGAAAATCTCTACCAGTATTCATCCAACAGTAAACCTTTAATACACAGTAGCTGAATCTGAGAACCGGGCCTTGCCATCAAACCTTCTGATTCTGTATTTAAAAGAATCTTCAAAAGCATAGTAATGAAGGTATTAATAACAAATGCATTACTTTAAAATCACTTAAATACAATTACAGACTGGATTATTTGAGACAGCTCAATGGGTATAACATCCTCTTGTCCTTCTCAACACAGCCTGACTTGGTTGCTAGACCAAATAGTCATCTTCTAGCCTCAGGCAAAAGTGTTCTGGACCACCTCCAGGTCAAATGGGTTTTTCTGATCCTGAAACCTAATGAGACCTGATAACAAAGGTCCAGGCTTTCCTCACTGGCCTGGACTATAATTCAAATGATTATCAACATCAACTAAATAACATAGCTTCATTCTGTGTAGAACACAAATAAGAAAAATACAGGCCTATAGCTTAGAGCTAGCGAATGACGTAATCTGATGGATGGCACAGAAAGCAGAACTCAATTCATCTTCTCTTTTGATCATGATCTTCAGACTAAAAAAGGCAGAACCAGTATTGTTTCACAGAAGCTAAAGCCCAATATGAGTGAAGAGTCACAGAAAACATCTTGCTGTTGTATGAGTCAGGATTCTTGGTTTGAACAAACAGAAATCCTTTTTGCCCAAGCCAAGTTGGATTTAGAGAAAAGGCTAAGCAGGAGGGTAACTGGGCTTCAAAGATACTTCCCCCACCCCCTATTCTTGGCACCTGAACTTTGTTTCCCACATCAGATTCTTTCAGGGGCTACCAATCACTCCCATGTTCACAAATCCCCAGCCTTTCCTTCCTTAAGAGCTCTAATGAGAAAGATCCTAGGAAAGGACATCGGGATACCCACCCTGCAGAAAACAACTATGGCCAAGCCTGGCTGGGTCAAGTGGGTCAGGCCCATCCTCACACCAAGCACTGTGGCCAAAGTGGACAGTGTATTAAGAATATGACAGCTCCTATTCAAATCACATAATTTTAAAAGCACCATCTTCTATCCTGACCACAAAGATATGAGATATGTTATTAAATGCCTTGTAAAAGTTAAGATATACTGTCTACTACATTTTCTTGGATTATTCTCTAGTAATTTAGGTAGCAGGGGGCAGAGGGAGTGTTTGATGTTTTATCTTATTCATAGGGAACATATTCCTGGTTATTTTTATCATTTTCTTCTTATAAACTTGTCAACTATTTCTTATTTGCTAATTTTAAAAGTTTTACCCAAAACATATATCAAAAATTAAGTATTTCAGAACTCAACTTAATTTTTTCTTCTTAATCAGAGCAAACTTTCTAGTCTTTTTAACTTCCTTTCTTCCCTCCTTAACACTAACATTCCTCTACTACATAAGCATTCATTACGCAACAGAATTTTAGAGCTAGCATATATCTAATTCAATCACTTTGAGCTACTGTTTAAAGCTAAATACAAGGATCTTACCACTGTTATCATTTTCTCCTCTTATACTCCAGTCATACCTACATAAAAGGCAGTTATGGACTGCTCACTCAGAACAGTCTTAAAGTATTCCATATTTCACCATTACTCCACTTAATCTTCAACACAGTTGGCACTTCGCCTCACCAATATAGATACTCCACCTAGTGGTAGAAGATTGATTTAGACAATGCAGCTAAAATTTTTTTTTCACTATTATTATATTTTCCCCCTGCAACATTACCAGCCCTGAAATGGCCTCACTGATTTTCTAGTTTAGCACCGTGTTTAAGAACAGATTCTTGACTGAAACTTTTTCCAAAGCTTGATCTACCACTTCCAAGCTATATACCTGGGGTATGTTATTTAATATCTTTGAATCTTAGTTTCTTTCCTCATATGTAAAATAGGAATAATGTACTTACATTATGGGATATAAATGTATAAAAAGCACTCAGCTCAGTATCTGGAACATGGTCAACACTTAGTAAATGATAGCTGTTATCTCCCTACCAATGACTTACTACTTAGTCTCTTTTTATCCTAGTTAATGAGAGCAAGCAAATCTTCAACTACTTTCATCACTTACTCCCTTTGCCCTTACTCTCCTACTCAGATCAAATCCACATCCCTTGGGCCTTCCTCCGTCATTTGCCTTCACCCAACCTGATCTTTCCCTATTCCCAACAGTGGCAGCCACTCCATCAAGTCAATCCTTAAAGAGTCTTTAACATGAGTCAAGTATATTCTCAGTTGCTGTTTTGCCTTGTCCCCAGCCCCACAATCACATTTCATTGCTCTGCTGCTCTCAACCTTACACATTCTCCCAAGTCAAATTTAGGACACCAACTCCACAAACCTTAGATTAATTAAAAACAATCTTTTCCTTTACTTTATAATAAGCAGTGTCCACCCAGTCTTTGCAAACTTATCTTATGTTGCCTCAGAATTTTTCCAGTTATTTTATGTGTACAAAAAGCACTTTTTGTACCAAATCAGACTGCAATCTTATAAAAGACATGTACTGTGTGTTTAGCTTTTAACTATACAATAGCAGATTTTAGACACTTTAAAATCTTTTTTTTTTTTTGAGACACAGTCTCGCTTTGTTGCCCAGGCTAGAGTGAGTGCCATGGCGTCAGCCTAGCTCACAGCAACCTCAAACTCCTGGGCTCAAGCAATCCTTCTGCCTCAGCCTCCCGAGTGGCTGGGACTACAGGCATGCACCACCATGCCCGGCCAATTTTTTCTATATATATTAGTTGGCCAATTAATTTCTTTCTATTTTTAGTAGAGACGGGGTCTTGCTCTTGCTCAGGCTGGTTTCGAACTCCTGACCTCGAGCAATCCACAAGCCTCGGCCTCCCAGAGTGCTAGGATTACAGACGTGAGCCACTGTGCACAGCCCTAAAATCTTTAGTTCTATTCCTTTTTTTTCTTTTTCTTTTTTTTTTTTTATTTTAGCATATTATGGGGGTACAAGTGTTAAGGTTACATATATTGCCCATGGCCCTCTCCCCCCTCGAGTTCTATTTATTTTAACACATACACATATGCCTGAAAGTCTAAAGCAATAATCATTTTTACTGACTTTTCTTAGGCAGTAAATTTTAAAAAGTCAAATAACTTAGTAAAACACTAAATAAAATGCTCTAAACAGGACAGAATTCTAGATATTCTAAAAATAGGGGAGGAAATTAAGAACAGCCCAACACATTGTTTCTTTTTACTAACAAAAATTTTTGTCATAGAACCCAACTGATATTATTTATTTTAAATAGTGATCATACTGTGGGCATCTGAAAATAGTCAACACATTAAAGCAGAAATCTTCAACAACTTTTTATGTTCACAATAATTAAAAGCCAGACAATGCCTTGGCTAACACCGCTAGAAACTTCTTTTCTGCTTACATTTTCAGAGAAGTGATAATTAGAAAACTTTAAAACACACGAAGTATTAAAACACAAAAGGAAAAATAAAATTACCATTTAGCATGTCAAAAATTTACTAAAGTTTCTCACTCAAAATCAGAGTTCTGGCAAAGGAGTCACTGGCTTCTTTCACTGTCCTCATCTTGTGAGGGTGGGAGCTTACTTATGTCCATAAACTGGTGCTCAAGGCTGATGGACAGCATTCCAGTTTATTACTTAGGTCTGTTTGATGTGGCACTTACAAGCCTTGTACCACAATGGATTCAGCTTTATCCTGTTTGTTCACTACCAATTCATGAGTCCACCCAGCCTTTACAATAGGCAGCCCTGAGCTTACACAATTTTACCAGGTTCAAATTAAAAGAGCTGGAGAACTTAACAAGTCAATGAATGTGACAACAGGCAGCACAGAATTCCTCACATATGCAAAAAGCCCATTCACAACATCTAGGTAGTTCTAAGTAGGGAAACAGCTTCCTCTTCCACTGAGGCCAAGTAGATGCCAAAAATATCAAGAAAAAGTACACTGAAAGATGTTAAAGAACTTGGCTAAAAGATCCAGGATTTCCTCTGTGGCTCTGAACTATAATACAACAAATACTTATCAGTATCAACTAAATAATGTAGTTTTATATAATAATAAGAATCCAGAATCCAGGTCACCTAGAACCTAAACTACTTTTACCATGGGAACATGAAATAATTTTTTGAAAGAAATTATAAAGGAATTACTTGAAAAAGCTCTTATAACTTCCAAGTACATGAAAAAAAGGTCCTCAAAAGAGTAATGAGTACATCAAAATACATAATCAAGAACATTCACCTCAAACACATCCCTCCACCAAAAGCCAGAATGTTGATTATTCACTATAAATGTGTACCCTTGATATCCATTCTCAAAGAGAGACTATAATTTTTTGCACCAAGTACATCTAAATGTTTTGCCTCAAAGATAGGTTGAAACATCTGACAGCCCTTATGAATATCTGGAAAGACCAGCTAGATCTGGAGGAAGACATGCTCAGCAAGTCACCAATAGCAAAGCAGACTAGTGCAAAAGAGGATTCTGGTAATTATGACAGGACAACAGACATAAACTAGAAGCAGGGACATATATAGTCACCCTACCAGTAGCAGAATGCAAAATTGGGGATTTGCCCAACAGCTCAAAATCCTGGTGGTCAGTCACCCACACTCTTGAGGTACGGATGTTGAGACCATATCCACTTATTCTGAGAATCTGAGATCTCTTCCCAGACACTTTCTCTGATTAGCTGCCATGAAAGCTTTAGTTCTTCTCATTGTCATGGTTGTCTTGTTCGGCTGTCAAGATGCTCTCTGTGATAATTGCAGGCAGCCTGGTGGTCAAGTAGATGTCCCCTGGAGCCATCAGAATTCACCAGAATGCCTTGGCCACTGTCAACCACCAAAATCTGAAGCTTCTTAAGAACCACCAGTAGTTACGGTACCCTAGAGAAACTGTGGCTGCACAGTGATTTAAGATCATCTCTAAAGTGTCCCACCACCATTCCCACAGTCCTTAAGCTAATACACACCAACAACCACAGCAGGCACCAACTGAAGATTTCCAATGCCATTGTCCAAAACAGGTTTAATGCCAAACCCATTTCCAAAGCTGTGTTCACTCCCTTGGAGTTGCCTAACAGGCCTCACAACCTCAAAGCTATTTCAGAGAATACTCATTGCCCTCCAGCCTTTGCTGGTGACTACCATCACTGATTCAACAATGTGGCTGGAACCCTGCTGCTTGTCAACATCTGACTCTTTTGCTGAGTCAAAGCCCTCACACCACCATGGGAGTGGTGAGAGCTCTCTGAAAGGACACTAACATTTCTGTAAGCCATGACTTCCAAAATACATCCCCAGAACCCCTGCCACTCACAGTCCCGGTCATAACTAACAGCAAATGCCACGGCCTTAGAAGCAAACAATTCTGACTCAGGCAGCCTCAAGCATAGCCTTTCAATACTTGTTCTCTATGGGATAATTTCTAATAGTTAGGCCTACCCATGAGTTAGATGGAACCACTCTCTGGATTCAGTGAGCTGCTATTATCTATATTACAGCTATCACTCTTGTGCATATAGATTAAGTAACTCCTAAGACTGTTTGGGAGATACCTTTGCTACAAAGAGGTCTCCTCAAAAGTTCTTCCTATCTTCCCAGAAGTTTATAATATCCGAACAGAAATACCCGCGACCAATCACAATCTCTCCAGTATTTAAAATGGTAACTGCTTATAAGCCAACCACTAAGTCAAAGATTGCTTATTCAAGAAATGTCACAAGAAAAAATCCTACAACAAAAGTGACTAGCCTCACTAGCTAGCAACCAACCCACTCATTCACACAGAAGACATCACTGAAGAAAAGCAACTGATGTGACCATAGGAAGAAAAGAGGTAGGATGATGCAAGGGAGACAGATGCAAGGGTATTATTCTAATCATCCTATTAACAGAGACAGAGTCACAGCCAGGGAATTACTTAGGGTTACTCTTACAAACAACTTCCCACATACTGGTTTAAATTTCTTTGGAACTTTATTCATCATGACCCTAGGAGCTCTAGTCATATAAGAAAAAGGATAAACAAACCTATAAAAGGAGAAGGTTTTTTGTTTTGTTTTTATTTTTTTAAAATATTAGCAACAGAAAACATTAATAAGACTAGCACAGTAAAACTAGACCTGCAAAAGTCATCAAAAGTAAAGATGAAAGGAATAGCATAAAATAATTTGGGAAAACCGGTGTTACCAAAGTAATGACAGAAGAAAAAGGATGATGCTCAAAATTACAAAACACTTTCTTCAGTACCATACCTTATCAATGGCTTTTCCAACGCGAGAAACACTGCTGTGGATGTCTTTGTGGTCTGAGGCCAATTTTTGAACGGTATCCTTTATTCTTTTACAGCACTGTGTCAAAACAAGTGAAAGTGTCCCTGATAATTCAGCATCTTGGCCTATAAAAAAAAGAAAGGTGGTTACTAAAGCAAATCCAAAGATGGCAAGTTTCAAATAGGCCCTCTAGACCATGAAAGATGGAAGAAAAGTGAAGAAAAATCAGTATCTGCTTTGAAGCTGACAGTCATATTCACAGGTGTTATTTTTCAAGTGAATACTAAGAAAGATATCTTAATTTTTTATTTTTGGAAATAAAATTTTACAACGAAATAAGCCACTTTAATAATTACAAAAATCAGCACAGACTGTGGATAATAGTATCAAGGCATTATTATTATTTCAAAGAATATGTTTAAGTGAATAAACTCATTTATTCAACCCAGTTAAAACTGTTTAAGTCATTCTCAAAACATTTTGGCTGTTACAGAATTTCCTAAAGAGAGATGATTTAGTCTAAATGTTTTATAGTCTATATAAAGAAGAAAAAACAAACTTCTTTGGACGCCATCATGTACAGAAAAGAGTTAATATAAGAGGCCAGAGAATGCTATCCTTAGAAAGTCTTCCTTGCAATATTGGCCCATGGCAAGTATATGGTAACTTGGAGTTCTGGAGAGTTCCCTCCATTCCCTGACTGATAAGAATGGCTCATTGTGCCTAAACTGTTTTACAATGTGGTTTATGGTTAACACCTGCTTTCCTTCCAGGAATCTAGAATTGGGGTACATTCTAGGCAGAGGGTGCCTGCATGACTAGCCCCCAATAAAAAACCTGGGCACCGAGCTTCTAATGTGCTTCCTGGTAGACAATACTTCATACTCGTCACAACCCACTGCTGGAGAAATGAAGTGTGTCCCGTGTGATTCCACTGGGAGAGGACTCTTGGAAGCTACCTGGCCACTCTGGCTTTTTAAGGACCTTTGTGCTGCCCCCAACGAAGGCTTCTGCTCTGCCAGAGTCCAGATAGAAGTCAGAGCGGCTGACTTCACTTGAGTGGGAGACAAAGGTATCCCAGTGGCTCCCAATTCACGTGCTATTGAATTGTAGGAGCTGGATGAGAATGAGACACTATCAGCAAGTTCTGTAAGTATAAGCATGATGTCACTGTTTACAATCAGTGTCCTGAGCTCTGGCACATAAGCTGTCAGTGGTAGCAAAGACTTCTGGATCAAGGTTTGGGACCTTGCTCAGCAGATGGTACCAAATTCATACTGAGCTTCTGCTGGGCAGGTCATCTGTGCTGCTGCCTTTCCTCACAAGGACTCTTGTGGTTTTTTCACTCAGTGAGCACAACAGAATTTTACTCTGGGATACCTGCTGTCCCAAGGTAGCATCACAGATGGGCTGCAATGTCTCTGGCTATCTTCCTACCTGGCTTGACATTCTCAGCAAAGTCAAGTCTTTGTCTTTGGTAATGAGAATGGGACTGCTTCCCTTATGGACACCAAGAATGCAAGCTGTGCCTTCAGCTCAGCTGTATACTCCCAATGTGTCACTGGGCTGGTGTTCTCCCTATAGCGTTCCCTTCCTGGCCTCTCTCAATGTAGACTGCTCACTTGCTGTGCTGGACTCAAGCTTTTCTGAGGTGTTTAGAAACCAAGCGCACAGAGACTTTGTACCCACAGAACGTCTCCCGGCCCCTCCACCTGAGCATGTTGCTGAGTAGATTGGGTTTAAGACAAAATGCAAATGACCCATGAAAACTCACTTCTTTGCCTCTGCCCCTCACAATTAATGAGAGAAACATCTATAGGATGTTTATACACTAGATCTGTGCAGTTAATAGGCACTGTCTTTCAGCCTGAGGGAGGATGATTTTGGGATTCAGGAAGGAAAACCTTTCTTAAAAATGGATATGTATATCTATCTGTGTGCATGTGTAGATCTATAGGTTTTGGTAGTAGGGGGAATAAAAAGAATCCATCCCTAAGCACTGTCCCATCCTCCTCTCCTCCCCTCAAAAAGATGACAGAAGTGTCATGTTATATGCTTCTCATGTAGCCATGTGTGGATGGGACATGGGCATCCCTAGATTTTTGCAAGTAGCTCTTTTGCTACTCATGGACACAGGATCAATTTTATTTTTTATAGCATTTAATTCACTATTATCATGGGAAATGCTTCTAATTATAAAAATCCAACCCAGCTCACATTGAGGAATAGCAAGACACCAGTTTTACACAACTCCTTGTCATTAAACTAAATCAGAAATCCATTTTCTGGCTCAATAAAAAGTTTGGCTGGTGCCTGTGTAATATCCACGCCATGCCCCCTACTCCCCAATGGCTTTGTGTATATAGGAGAGGAGTGTTTTTCTGTCATAGATACCATGGAGAAAACTCTGGGGATGATGAGACACAAAGCATTGAACTTAAGTTAGAAAACAGACACAGACTGTTTATTACAGAGATATCTTTGCCACTTTTCCCATCCCCAAACAGCCTGGGGCCTGACTTCTTCTGCCTCTGGGCCCCTTTCTCTGGATATAGAAAGCCTGAATGCTATACTGGTAGACTCCTAAGGTTTCTAAATTCAGCATCAGGAAGATAATCAGAAATACTAGTTGGGTTAGCAGGGTGGCTCATGCCTGTAATCCCAGCACTTTGGAAGACCACAGTGGAAGGATCGCTTTGAGGCCAGGAGGTTAAGACTAGTCTGAGTAATAAAGGGAGACCCTGTCTCTACAAAAAGTCAAAAAAAATAAGCCAGATATGGTGGTATGTGCCTGTGGTCCTAGCTGTTTGGGAGGCTGAAGTAGGAGGATCCCTTCAAGGTTACAGTGAACTATGATGGTGCCACTATACTCCAGCAAGACCCTGTCTCCAAAAATAAGAAAGAAAGAAAAAAAAAGAATGAAACAAAGTAAATACTGGTTGGTAAAATAAAGAGTTTAGGCATTGTTGGCCTGTCTTTTCTGAAGCATGTGTGTTACATACAATTGGAACTTAAGGTAAACATTTATTTACTCTCTGGGTTGGTGGAATGGCTTCTGCCAGTTCAAAGTCATGGATCAATTACTGTTTATATTGAAACTAAATATGATCAATTATGTACTAAAAAATAACAGCAGTAACAACAGTGTGGAAAAGGTAGGCCTTGCTGAGTAGGTGACATATGAGCAAAGACTTGAAAGTGAAGGAATTAACCATGTGGCTACCTTGGGGGAAAGTATTCCAGCTAAGGGGACAAAAGCCCTATTGACTATTCAAAGAGTAGTAAAGTGGCCAGTGTGCCGAAATTGGATTTCTGGCAAAAGAAAATAGTAGGAGAGGAGGTCCAAGAGATAATAGGGGTCCTGGTTTACTCTGAGTAAAAGGAAAATCCACTGCAAAGTTCAGAGCAGAGAAGGTACACTAACTGTTATAATGTTTTTTTGTTTCTTTTTTTTTTTTTTTGAGTCACAGTCTCTCACTCTGTTGTCCGGGCTAAAGTGCTGTGGTATCAACCTAGCTCACAGCAACTTCAAAATCCTGGGCTCAAGCAATCCTTCTGCCTCAGCCTCCCAAGTAGCTGGGACTACCTACAGGCATGTGCCACCATGCCTGGCTAATTTTTTCTATATATATATTTTAGTTGGCTGATTAATTTCTTTCTATTTTTGATAGAGATGGGGTCTCACTCTTACTCAGGCTGGTTTCAAACTCCTGACCTTGAGAGATCATCCTGCCTCGGCTTCCCAGAGTGCTAGGATTACAGGCGTGAGCCACCGTTGCCCAGCCCTGTTATAAGGTTTTAATACAGTCACTCTGAAAACAGGAGTACAAGAACAGAGGACAGGAGGAGGTAAGTTAGGAGGCTGTGGCAGGACTGACTCCTAGAACTCCAAGTTTATGAGGCTGAGATGAAATAAAACCAGAAAAGGAAACTAACAAAGACTGCTAAAGCACTAACTGTGATAGAAAAGGAAAAATCAAGAAAGTATGGTGTTGGGGAAACCAATTAAAAATAAAGGTATCAATCAAAAAAAAAAAAAAAAAAACCACACCAACAGGTGGGGAGAATAGCCAACTATGTTAGAATGAGTGCTGTGGCGTCAGCTTAGCTCACAGCAACCTCAAACTCCTGGGCCCAACCGATCCTACTGCCTCAGCCTCCTGAGTAGCTGGGACTACAGGCATGCGGCACCATGCCCGGCTAATTTTTTCTATATATTTTTAGTTGGCCAATTAATTTATTTCTCTTTTAGTAGAGACGGGGTCTTGCTCTTGCTTAGGCTGGTTTCAAACTTCTGACTTCAAGCGATCTTCCTGCCTCAGCCTCCCAAAGTGCTAAGATTACAGGTGTGAGCCACGGCGCCCGGCCTGGCCAGTAGATTTAGAATGTGGAAATCAGTGACTACTACAAGAATAGTTTCTCTAAAGTTTCAAGAAAAGAAATCCTAGAAGGTTGCAGGGACTGTGAAAAAAGGAATATAGTAAGTGTGGTTCAACGACCACTGAAAGAAAATAAAGAAATAAGCAAATAGAACTTAATGCCCATAAGGTACCGAAATCCAATATGGGGTGGAAAAACACACACTGCCCTCATCTCTATATAAAACTGCACAAAGTTTTTGTATCAGGTACTTCCAACTTCTAACAATATAATTTAGACTAAGGGAAGATTTGGTACTTGAGGAAATTTTCAATATCTGTTTTAAGAGGTATTCCATACATACTTTGGACCAGAAGAATCTAGGTCTGTTCTGGCCAATTCTGATCTTTCTGTATTATACCTAACCCTTACCTAACCTCAATAGCCTCATCTCCTCTACACACCTCTCTCCCAAAGACTTCCTCCGTCTTCTGAATTCCTAAGAACTTCTGTTCTCTCCACCACTCCTCTGGCACTTTTAATTATATACCATTTAGCAATTTCACATCTGCCATCATCAATCTCAACTAAACACAAGCCCCTAAAGGAAGACAAGGTTTTTATCATAAACTGTATACTCCATAGTCTTGTATGAATAATGCCTGTAAATGTGCAAGAAATATAAGGTATTTGCATTGATGACAAATAAAGTCAGGGAAAAGAACAGTGTTTTTAAAAAGCCATATCCATAGGCCAGGCACAGTGGCTCATGCCTGTAATCCTTATAGTTTGGGAAGCCGAGCTGGGAGGATCACTTGAGGCCAGAAGGTTGAGGTTGCAGTGAGCTATGATGACACCACTGTACTCTAGCCCAAGAGACAGAGCAAGACCCTGCCTCAAAAAAAAAAAAAAAAAAAAAAAAGCAATATTCAATAAATGGTGCTGGGAAAACAAGATATCCACATGCACAAGAATCACATCATATACAAAAATTAGATGGAACAAAGACCTAAATATAAAAGCTGAACTATCAAATTCTTAGAAGAAAACAGGTACATTCTTGACCCTGGATTAGCCAATGGTTTCTTAGATCTGACACCAAAAGAATAAGCAACCAAAGAAAAAAATAATTAAATAGTGTTCATCAAAATTAAACATTCTTGTGTTTCAAACACTATCAAGAAAGTGAAAAGGCAATTCACAGAAGGGGAGAAAATATTTGCAAATCATATTCTGATAAGAGCCTAGTATCCAGAATATATGAAGAACTCCTACAACTCAGACAAACAATTTAAAAATGGGCAAAGGATTTGAACAGACATTTTCCCAAAGATATACAAGTAACAAATGAACATACAAAAAGATGCTCAGTATTATTAGTATGGAGACAAAAATCAAAACTACAATGAGATATTACTTGTTCAGAAAAAGTCAAACTGTTTTTCCTCTGCTCTCAAACCACAACAATCATCAATACAGAAGACTTCTGTGAACAAATGAGGTGGGGGATTATCCCCACCAAGAAATCATTTTTGCATCGGACACCAACTGGGTGTCCTCCAATTCAATTTTGACATTACTGACTGGCGAATTGGATCCCATAGGTTGAGGACTCAGTTCCCAAGGCTGCCTTCCCCTGCAAACACCAGTGGCAGGTCTGAGCCTCTGGAATTTCTAATCGACAGGCTTCAAGTTGGGGTTCCCATGACCCCCTCTTTGCATTTGATTAATTTGCTGGAGCAGCTCACAGACCTCAGAGAAACATTTATTTACCTCTATGGGCTTATTACAAAGGATACAGATGAAGAGATGTGTAGGGCAAGGTATGGGGGAAGGATAATGGAGCTTCTATGACCTTCCTGGGCCACAACCCTCCAGTAATCTCCATGTGTTCAGCTATCCAGAAGCTCTCCAAACCCTATCCTCTTGGGTTTTTATGGAGGCTTCATTAGGCAGGCATGATCAATTAAACCCCTGGCTATTGGTGATCAACTTGACCTTTAGCCTCTCTCCCCTCCCAGGAGGTTGTGTGGGGGCTGAAAGTTTAACCCAGCCTTGGACTTCCAGGTGACCAGCCCCATCCAGAAACTATCAGCCAATATCAGCATATAAAAAGAAAGCACTTTAGAGATTTCAAGAATTTTAGGAAACAGGGACAAAGACCAAATATATATATTTCAGCAATTCCTCAGAAAGGTAAAGAGTTACCATATGACCCAGAAAGTCCACTCCTAGGTTCCCAGGCATGTATCCAAGACAATTGAAAACATACAAGCCATACTTCCTCATTGAAAAAAGTAAAAATAAAAAAATTTTTACCACACATAATTTTTATGCCACACATAAATTTGTACACAAAAATGTTCATAGCAGCATTATTCATAAGAGACAAAAACTAGAAACAATCCAAATGTCCAAATGATGAATGGATAAACTGGATAATTCAGTAACAAAAAGAAATGAAGTACTAACACATACTAGAACACAGATGAAACTTGAAAACAAGTATTCAATAAGCCAGACACAAAAGGCCACATATTGCATCATTCCATTTATATGAATTGTCCAGAATAGGCAAATCTATAGTGACAGAAGTAGATTAATGTTTGTCAGGGGCTGGAAGGAGGGTAGAATGAACAGTAACTGTTAATGCATGAGTACTGGGTTTCTTTGGGGTCTAATGTTCTGGAACTAGATAATAGTTATAGGTGCACAATTCTATGAATATACTAAAAACCAATGAAATATATATATATATATATATATATATATATATTTTTTTTTTAAAGGAAGCCATAACTTCTATCCATCCAGACACATTTGTTTCTGTAACAAAGTAGGAAAAATACTAAAGAATAAAAAAGTAGGCTGGGTGTGGTGGCTCATGCCTGTAATCCCAGCACTTCTGGAGGCCCAGGCCAGAGGACTGCTTGAAGCTGAGTTTCCACAAACAACAGAGACTATGTCTTTACAAAAAAAATTTTTTTTAATTATTTAAAAAAAAAAAAAAATAGCCGGGTGTGGTGGCACGTGCCTGTAGTCCCAGCTACTCAGGAGGCTGAGGCAGAAGGATCCCCTAAGTCCAGGAGTTCAAGGGTGCAGTAAGCTATGATTGCACCTGTTGCACCTGTTACACCTGTCAATAGCCATGGCACTCAGCTAGAGTAGCAGAGAGATCGTGTCTCCAAAAAAAAAAAAAAGGAAGAATAAAAAAGCAGAAGCCGAACTGGAGGAAAGAAGTTATCTGGAATTTACCAACTGAACTTTCATGCACCAACCCTGAAATCTATTGATATTTTCAAATCTTAGCAACTGAGATATATCTGGAGTTTGGCACTGCTGTTACCTCCTTTTCTTCCTTTATCATCTACAAGTTCCTCTACTTTTTGGTTTTCAATTTCATAAATAATAGATACTAGTAATATATGGTTAATTAATTAACATTGAGAGTTCTCACTATGTTCCAAGGAAAAATAATTTCTACAAGGTATTTGGAAGCTCAAAAAAAGTATAATGGAATAATCTGAAAGAGAACCTGGGAAAGCCCTGTTCAAAGAGAAAAAGTCCACTAATGCATTTTAAAATGGATTCAGTGGAAAGCAGCCAAAGGTAAAAATGAGTTTGAAAATCACTATAATGACCAGACCAACTGGGACTCAATCAAACTTGTAAGCCTTAACGGGCTTACAAGAACAAGAGTTCTAATGTTATTTTGATCAATCTGTATGAAAACACAATCTTCTTCCAGGAGAACTTTTCTGTAAAAGAAATCTAATTAGATCCTGTTCCTAGAAGTAAAATGGGAAACTACTGTGACAGCCATCTTCATCATAACTAAACTACATCCAGGCTGGCCACTGTGGTGGTCACTTTTCACATAAGATAAAGTCCCACACCAACTGTGCCTTTCAGTATGATAAACTCAGGAGACCCAGGTCCCATACACAAGCATGAAAGAAACAGCTCTGAGGCAGTGCACCACAAGTGCTTTTTAAAGTCACTTTTTTATTATGACTTGATTCAACAAGTTCTTGTATAAGAACATGCATGTTAAATCCAAGCAAAGAACCAACATACATGGTTGGTCTAAGTTAAAAATAATTTCCTTTCAATACAATAGTAACTTTTATTTTATAAAACAGATTTTAAGCATGACGATCTCAGAAATTAGAATAGTCATGGTTTCCTTCAAAATCAGACACTCACCAAACTAAATTAAACATAACTGAGCTAACTCCTACATTCTTTTTTGTAAAGCCTAGCTAAGACTTCAAGTTCTGCCCTCGGGGTTCACTGCCTGGCCATCTCACTTGTAGATTTATGTCTACTAGTTCCACAGAAACAATAAAGCATCCCCATACTTCCCTATCAGAGTTTCATACTCTTTTGTAAATAGTTATTTGTCTATCACTCCCACAAAATTAACTGAAGGTAGGAAACATGACTGCCTAATCCCCAACATTGGGCATAGTAACTGGCACATACTAGGCATTCAGTAACTATTTAATGAAGGAATAAATATAAAAATGATGAATTATGTACTGCATATTTTCAGTTTGAAGCCCAGCATTAGAGACTGTCAAGTGCTACCAACACCCTCTGAAACTACCAGCAGTTTCGCTTTTAAAAGTTCACCACCGATCTCCCACTCTTCTCACAGAATGTTCAATGTCTACTACACAATAGCACTGCAGCCTAAGTTTTCCAAATACCAAATAAATCAGGAAAATATTATATACTAAACTTGACATGTATTTCATTGCATTTTGATAAATGTTGGGATAGTTTTCTTTTACAAACAAAGAAAATGTCTTTAAAGTGACTTGAGTCAAAGCACAAGCCTGTGAATACCTGGGTGGAGGGTTATTTGAAGAAAGAACTTACAACTGGGAGGGGAGGGAGACTCTATTATGTGAGCATATCTTATTTGAAAATTGGCATGTATGTGTGTGTGTGTGTGTTTATTTGCCAATGAATGACATTATTGTGTACGTAGAAAATCCCAAGGAATCTACAGACACAGACACACACAGAGAGACAGACAGACAGACCCACACACACACACACACTCCTAAAACTAGTAAGTGGAGTTCAACAAGGTCATGGGATACAAGACCAATACAAACACAAATATGCCCACATGTACATGCCAATTTTCAAATAAGACATGCTCACATAATAGAGTCTCTCTCACCCTTCCCCTCTCTGTTATAAATTCTTTCTCTCTTCCAAATAACCCTCCACCCAGGAATTCACAGGCTTGTGCTTTGACTCAAGTCACTTTAAAGACAGTTTCTTCGTACAAGAAAAGTATCTCAAGGTTTGTCAAAGATGCAATGAAATACATCTCAAGTTTATTATATAATATGTTCCTATAAAAGTGCACCCTAAGTCAGAATATAGCAAAGTAGAACAAATTTACATATTAAAAGGGTGGCTGGTTTCCCATAAAACTAAAAATTATGTAATAAAATCCCTAGTTATACCTTGAATATAGTTTTAGCATTTTGTATCTATATTTGTTCTATTTTCTTCCTTACTGATCACAAGACTTAAGACAGCCATATGTCCAACTACATGACAAGATTCACTATTTTGGCCCAGCTAATACAATCAAGACAAAGTTATCATTAAGATTGACAACTATGTTTCTTAACCCTACTCAGTATGTGTACTTTCAATTTTCTGTCTGCCACTTATTTTTATGATGGAGGGAGGAAGGCTCAAATAATTGCACAAACGCACACTGTTAAAGATAGCATTGCTAAAACTAAACAGCTGTCTGGTAGGCAGCACCACTATGCTGTAGCTTAAAATGTCTGCTCATCAGCAGACAAAAGTTATAATTTGGTCTATAAAAGGCAGTTTAAAGGTGCTAATTACACCATGAAATACATGCTACCCACAAGTCAAACACATGAGAGATGAGACCCACCATAATCCGAAGTACTCTATAAAAAAATGGTGAAACACAACACAAAAACGTACTGCTACGAGGCTAATTATTTAGATTCTAAAAAGGCTGAAATGGGCGGGGCACTGAGGCACACGCCTGTAATCCTAACACTCTGAGAGGCCAATGTGGGGGGACTGTTTGAGGCCAGGAGTTCAAGACCAGCCTGAACAACATAGTGAGACACCGTCTCTACAAAAAATAGAAAACTTAGCCAGGCATGGTGGCGCATGCCTGTAGTTCCAGCTACTTGGGAGGATGAGGCAGAAGGATAGATCAATTGAGCCCAGGAGTTTGAGATTACAGTGAGCTATTGAAGATGCCACTGCACTCTAGTTGGGGTAAACAGTAAGATTCTGTCTCAAAAAAAGAAGAAAAGACAAGAAAGGAAAAAGAAAACTTCACCACTTAAGACTATTTTGGTGGAAATAAACAGTACGATTTCCTAGAAATCACTAAGACCTGACTTAAAATTTATGTAACTCTTTTGAAGACAGAAAAAATTTAAAATATCCAAGTTTATAAATATTACATATATTGCATTTGAGCTCTTCTGTGTTATTAAAAGTTAACTTCACTTTCATAAAATGGACAGAGAACTTCAGAATTAAGTGGAAAGCAAAATGGACCACAAGTTTTGATGTAGATAAATACGAAGAAATTCATTTAGGAAACAATCCTAACTATCTAAATGAAAACTCAGACCTCATAGAGCTATATTCCAGAATTCATTCTAGATTAGTTTCTTTAATGACAACAACAAAAAATAAATAAATGGGACTTAATTAAATTTAAAAGCTTCTGCATAGTAAAGGAAATAATCAACAGAGTGAACAAACTATAGAATGGGAGAAAATATTCACAAACTATATATCTGACAAAGGACTGATGCCCAGAATCTACAAAGAACTCAAACAAATCAGCAAGAAAAAAACAATTCCATCAAAAACTGGGCAAATGACATGAACAGAACTTTTTCAAAAGATAGGCAAATGGCCAAAAAAAATATTAAAAAATGCTCAACATCACTAAACATCAGGGAAATGCAAATTAAAACTAGAATGAGATACTACGGTACCCTATTAGAATGGCTATTAAAAAGTCAAAAAAACAATAGATGCTGGTGTGAATACAGCATCTGTATTCACAGATGCTTACATACTGTTGGTAGGACTGCAAATTAGCACAACCTCTATGGAAAACAGTGATAGACACAGCAATCCGACTGCTGGGTATCTACCGAAAGGAAAATGAAGCCATTTCATCAAAAAGACACCTGCATGTGAATGTTTATCACAGTACAATTCACAAGTGCCCTTCAATTCAAGAATGGATAAAGAGGCCCGGCAAGGTGGCTCACGCCTATAATCCTAGCTCTCTGGGAGGCCGAGGCAGGCGGATCATTTGAGTTCAGGAGTTCGAAACCAACCTGAGCAAGAGCGAGACCCCATCTCTACTATAAACAGAAAGAAATTAATTGGCCAACTAATATATATAGAAAAAATTAGCCGGGCATGGTGGCGAATGCCTGTAGTCCCAGCTACTCGGGAGGCTGAGGCAGCAGGATAGCTTGAGCCCAGGAGTTTGAGGTTGCTGTGAGTTAGGCTGATGCCATGGCACTCACTCTAGCCTGGGCAACAAAGTAAGACTCTGTCTCAAAAAAAAAAAAAAGAATGGATAAAGAAAATGTGGTACATATACACCATGGAGTACCACTCAGCCATAAAAAGGAATGAAATGTCATTTGCAGTAACGTGAAGGAACTGGAGACCATTATACTAAGTGAAGTACTCAGGAATGGAAAACCAAACACCATATGCTTTCAGGTACACACAGGCATAAAGCAATATAAAGGACATGAGAAACCAAGGAGGGAGGGAGGACTAGAGGGTGTGGGAAAAAATGTACCTACTGGGTACAAGGAACACTACTCTGGTGATGGGCATACTAATAGTCCTGACTTAAGCATTACAGAAGATATCTATGTAATAAAAACACTTATACCCCCTTAATTAATATTTTGAAATTTAAAAAATTTAAAATAAACATTAAAATCAAAAAAGCCAAAAAAATAATATGAGGCATCATTAAGAAGAGAGGGGAAAAATTCCAATCTCAGTCTTAAAAACGTCTTAATACCTTAAAATAAACAAAATGAAACCAAGACAAAACAGGAAAAACAAGTCAAAAGGAATGGAGAACTATACCATCTAGATTCAATTAACATTTTTGAGTGCTAAAGGCTGAGTCAGTAGTGTTGAAGGTACTTTCCCACGTTACCAGTTTCTAGACAGATTAAGAAATTTAGGATGGGAATAAAAACAATAAAAAACAATAAAAAAGGTCTAAGACTGATTCTAGAAAAGCCATTGACAAAGTGAACATGGATATCATTGTGAAGTAGTAGAAAAGAAAAACTTAAAACTTGAAGATGTTGGTATTAAAATTATAATAAAGGACTGCTTCATACTGAGTAGTAAACTAAACTGTAGCCTACTGAAGCTTTGGGTTTCTTGTGAGCTGCCTCAGCACCTAGGACACAGCAGCTGTTCAACACAGATTTACTCAGAGGAAGGAAAAGGCACAAATAGAATACACTCATTTTTATCTGGAGGCGGTACACACTGAAAACAAAAACTTTTTTCAGTGTATTAATAGCTAGTAAATCTGCAAAGTAAAAGAAAGTATGGTATTTGGTGTCCAACCCCTGACCTTTAGAACAGAACAGTGGATTCACAGATAAGCATTCTGATCCAGAAAGGTTATTAAAGACCAATGCATCAAAATCACAGGCATAATGTGCTGCAAAACCAAACATAAGAAAAAAACAGGCCAGGCGCAATAGCTCATGCCTATAATCCTAGCACTCTCGGAGGCCCAGGCGGGAGAATCACTCATGGTCAGGAGTTCGAAACCAGCCTGAGCAAGAGCTAGACCCATCTCTATTAAAAATAGAAAGAAATTAACTGGCCAACTAAAAATACATAGAAAAAATTAGCCAGGCATGGTGGCGCATGCCTGTAGTCCCAGCTACTCGAGAGGCTGAGGCAGCAGGATTGCTTGAGCCCAGGAGTTTGAGGTTGCTGTGAGCTAGTCTGACGCCTTGGCACTCTAGCCTGGGCAACAGAGTGAGACAAAGGAAAGGAAAAAGAGAAGGAAAGGAAAAAATGAAACAAGAAAGTTTATCTTTTTTTTGAGACAGAGTCTTGCTTTGTTGCCGAGGATAGAGTGAGTGCCATGGCATCAGCCTCCCTCACAGCAACCTCAAACTCCTGGGCTCAAGCAATCCTACTGCCTCAGCCTCCCAAGTAGCTGGGACTACAATCATGCACCACCATGCCCCGCTAATTTTTTTCTATATATATTAGTTGGCCAATTAATTTCTTTCTATTTATAGTAGATACAGGGTCTCGCTCTTGCTCAGAAGCTGGTTTCCAACACCTGACCTTGAGCGATCTGCCCGCCTTGGCCTCCCAGAGTGCTAGGATTACAGGCCTGAGCTACTGCTCCCAGCCAAGAAAGTTTATCTTTAAAAGCTAAATTACATGGTCCAGACTAACAGGGCTTCTGGAGCAGAGAACAAGATCAATGATTGTCACAGGGAAGAAAGGAAAGGCCTCAAAGTATATGAGAGAAGAACTGCACAGAGAGAAGAAAAAGGGAATATAGACAAAAAAATTTTAAATATCTGCTGGACAGTCCCATTTTAAAGAGCCCACTCACTGCCTTCAAATTCAAAATATAGAGACTTAATCTCTAGGCATCTTTATCTCTAAAATGAGTGGTTGAACGACATAAAGTTTCTTGTAGCATTTGAATGTTGACTTCATATTTAAAAATCAAACTCAGGCCGGGCGCTGTGGCTCACGCCTGTAATCCTAGCTCTTGGGAGGCCGAGGCGGGCGGATTGCTCAAGGCCAGGAGTTCAAAACCAGCCTGAGCAAGAGCGAGACCCCGTCTGTACTATAAATAGAAAGAAATTAATTGGCCAACTGATATATATATAAAAAATTAGCCGGGCATGGTGGCACATGCCTGTAGTCCCAGCTACTCAGGAGGCTGAGGCAGAAGGATCACTCAAGCCCAGGAGTTTGAGGTTGCTGTGAGCTAGGCTGACGCCACGGCACTCACTCTAGCCTGGACAACAAAGTGAGACTCTGTCTCAAAAAAAAAAAAAAAAAAAAAATGAAACTCAAATTTCTAACTTCCCCTCTCCTAAACTTCCTATTTTCTTTCTGGTTCCATAATTATCTCCCCATCACTCACGCTCAAAACCTTAGATTAACCTTTGATTTTTCCAGCCCTTCTCTCCTACTCTGGCATACTCCATCTATGCACCAAGTCCTTCCATTAGAAGATCCCTTCCAGACCTGTGGCCCTGGAACCACATGCGGCCTTCTGGATGTTTGAGTGTGGCCTTTTGACTGAATCCAATTATACAGAACAAATCCTTTTAATAGAGGGATTTGTTCTGTGAAGTTTGGATTCAGTTGAGGGATGTGGAGAGCTACAACCACATTTAGCCTTGAGGCCACAGATTCCCCATCCCCAATCCAACCTAAATACTGCTGACAACTAATCACCAATCATGCCCATCCCCTTCCTATTTAAAAGGTCCCTACCCTACCTTCAAAGTCATTCAGTATCTTCCCAGTCTACTACTCAGCGCCCTCCATCTCCATGGCTTTATAAAATCTGATTTCAATTTAATTTCAATGCATTTATCCCATTTTCCCTCAACCTGGTCCTTCACCTCTTCACTCCTCTACACTTTTGTTTTTGTCATCCTCCCCTCCAGGTGCTTCATCCTATCTACTACCCATACTCAATCTCTGGTACTAAAACTTTCCACGAGGTGAGAAGAGTCTCCCTCCCTGTCTCAAATCCTACACCTTCTTGTCTATACCACTCATTCAGCATTTGGCCTATATATATAACCTTGCATTACTGTGTATTGTTTTTGTCTGTTAAAAACTAGATATTTAATACGAAGTTCTTAGAGGTTGAAAATACTTGTCCTTTGTAACTCCCACAAGATTTAGCCAAGTTCCACATATAACTGGTGATTAATAACTATTGATTAGGTGATCTGAAGTTCAATGAAATAAAACCCACTCCCATGCAGTTCTAAGGGCTCCCTCCCAGCCCATTTCTCTGAATTACCAATGTTTGTACCCATCAGATGCACTGTTATAAACAAGTGCAGACTTGGACCAGGGCCATGTATAATGCTTCTTTTAAAAGAAGTCTCTCCTCATCTCCTCCCAAATGTCTTCATGTATCAATAAGATGAATTAAATATATATGGATTCTGCAGTATAACAAACTCATCAGAGATAACACATAGCCTGTAAGAGAAGAAATCACCATCCAGGCCTCAATCTTAAGTAGAGAAAGATGTAGTAATATAAATGGCCTCCTTTTATACCTCCATATGGCCTCCCCAAACAATCTTCCCAAACAATCTTTTTGAGCTCAGCCCCAAATAAGGTGAAAGCCTCCTATATTTTTCTAAAACTCTTGAGTCCTGACAGATATTCCAGTCTCTGCTCTTTGAAGTGTTGGGCTAACAACTACTCTAAGAAGTTCCAGAAGTTTCTGCCACTCTTCTACAAACTCTTGGAGCTTTCAAAGAAATATCCAGTTAGAGTGCATCATCTCCCTAATCTCTATCAACTTCTGGAAGTGTCATGGGGCTCAGGGCCAGGGCCCTCCACAATTCTCCCTGAACTGCATTTTGGGGTTATTTTCAAATACCCCAAAAGCCTTACAGATGAAGCAGCAGGGCACCAAATAAAAACAAGTCAGTTTTAATATTTCAAGTGCACAGTTTGTTAAAACACCATTTTCACTATTCTAACATCTAAGAGACATGAAGATAATGGAAATTTCTCCAGTAGCTCTAGTATGATATTAATAGTATCACAGAAGTGTTGGCAAGTTTCTCCTCACCAGTGTTATTATCCAGAGTTAGAAACTACTTAAGAGATAAAGTAACCTGAGGAAATGATTTTATTATGCCAAGCATTTAAGTAATTTCAAATGAGTTCCCAAAGTAACATGAACCAAGTTGTATTCTCTAATCTATGAATCAAGTTATACTAATAATTCAGTATTTGAATTATAAGAACATTATATTTAAATAGTTAGGAAGCAAGGCAAAAGCTGAGAAGGTTGGGCTAGTCAGGAAAACAGAGAACATGTTATTGATGTAACGTGTAGCTGTTCAACTATAACAGACATATTACTGCCGTCTGGGTGTTAAGTCCTTCCTAGAACTGTCCCTCCTCTACCTGATGAACAGTGGATCATATGGCCATACATTACCCGACACAGGGTGAGCAGAACTCAAGGTGGCCAGAAGATTCTATGACCTGGCCCTAGTTATGGGATTCAGGCAGAGGCCCCAAAACAAGATAATAAAAATACTCTCTGGAAACCTGGTTAGAAAAATAGAAAAAAGTCCACATTCCTGTCTTTTGAGCTCTGTTGGCCATCTTCACCTCCCTGTGGAGAACTCCGAGAATGAAGCCAACCACAGAAAGCATGATCAACAGAGGAAGAGAACACAATCAGTCCTGATGACATCCTTTGTAGCCCTGGAGCCAGCCAGGTCTAACCTTAGTCTATTTCGTTATGTATCAATACATTCCATTTTAATTAAAACTACCATGTCACCTGCAACCAAAATACTCAGTAATGTATCAGTCTAAATGAATAAGGTGCCAAATAACAAAAAATTATCTCTTAAGCCTAGAAAAGAATGGCTAACAAAGTTAAATCTACTTCTAAACCCAATAGGAAACACCAATACTGACCAATTCTTACCACCTAAAATAGCCCAGGTAGCTTGGTAACCAGTCTATTCTCCCTCATACAATATTTAAACAATGGCTTCTGCCATCCACCCAAACTTTTATTTATAATCTACTTTGTAGACTAGATGGTAAATGCAGATATCAAATTGTATTCAATTCAAAACTGAACTCATCATTCTCTCAAGAGTGCCTTGCTAGTATTTAGCAAAAGTTCGGGAAACAAATGAGTACCCTGGCTATGTGGCCTACTGCAAGTATACCAAATAAGGCTGAAAAAGTAAACAAACCACTACTCTACCAACCCCTGATCATTTTACTTTCATCCAACACGATACATTCAACGCTGGTAGGCTCTGAAAAGCACAGAGCATTTATATATACAAACAAATAAGCATACTTTTCAACATATATGTATAATACACACAACCCCAATTCTAGAGTGGAAAGCCATACGTCACATGCAACCCTCAACCCTCTGGTTTGTGTCTATTGATGCAATGTCATGCCACAGAAATGAGTTAAAAATGTGACCTGCATAATTTGATTTTTTTTTCATGCTTACTTACCTTTCCATGTGTTACCCTCACATTTTAAAAACAGAAGCAGTTCTGAAACTAGTAACCAAATTTTCAACAGTTTCTTTGATTCAACAAAGAGATAATAAATAAAGGTAGAAGTTATGGTTTAAATGAGTTTTACTACTAGGAGTCATACCACACCCACACACAAAAAAGTTCTTTGGGGCTACTATAGTACATGTTGATCATGCCAACAGATGAAAACGTCTTTACCAACATACAAATGAAATAATACTAAGCCTAAGTCACAGCAAGTGGAAGTAGATATGCAATGCCTTAAAGAAAAAAAGAATCATGACAAATTATCATTTTCCCTGGATTCTTTAAAAAAAAAAACTTTCCATAAAATGGCATCTTTGTGAAGTGTGCAATTAGGTAGTCAGGAACAAAAGTGGGAGGTAGACTTTTCACTGAGCATTCTTTTTTATTGTTAGAATTTGAATGTACTATCTACTCAAAACAAATAAATAAAATTTAAATCCAGGGTGGGCGCTGTAATCCCAGCACTCTGGGAGGCCAGGAAGGAGGATTCCTTCAGGCCAGGGAAAACAGCCTGGGTAACATAATGAGATCCTTTCTCAACAAAATATAAAAAAATAATAATAAAAAAACAATTAGCTGGGTGTGGTGACACATGCCTATAGCCCTAGCTATTCAAGAGGCCTGAGGCAGGAGGACAGCCTAAGGCCAGAAGTTTGAGGCTACAGTGAGAGTGAGCAATGATCACACTACTGCACTCTAGCCTGGACAGCAGAGGAAGACCCTGTTTCAAAAAAAAAAAAAATTAAATTCAGAGAATTCCCTGAGAGTCATTTTCAGAAACTCCATCAGAATTCCCTTTAATAACAGTCTAAAAATAATCAAAAAATAATACTGCATATCTTTTACTATTACAAATACTGTAATTTTCTCAAATATATTTTAACATGTACTTAAATCTTTACCAATTGTTTCAGCCTAATCTTCTTTCACCAAATGTGAATTCAGACTATCAGCAATAAATGATACATAGTTCTTTACTGTTCTCCCATCACAGAAGTGCTAATGGGAAACAAAATATATTTTCCCATAAAAAATAAATGCTAAAAACATATAATCACAAGTCAAACCACCAAAATTAACCACACTACTTATCTATTAAACAAGGGTTGTCCAACGTGTGGTTCCCATACCACTGATGTGAATAACTTTAGATGGTACATGAATTAATATTTTAATAGTTATGAATTTATTTTAATATGTAGTTTATTATAACTAACAAACCAAACCTATGACTTCATAAATATCACTGCCTAGAATGAATTCACCTGAAAACTAAGAGTACACATGTGAGTGAAGTTTGAGAAGTACCAGTGCATCATCCAAATTACATCAAAGGCACACTGGGAATGATCACCAGTTTGCACAAGCCATACTGAATCTTAAATTAGACCAAAATTCATGCTTACAGGGCAACGCTCACTGAAAGGCTGGCACAACTAAATGACAGGAGTGCTCTCCTCTCCCCTCAGAGTTGGGGAATTTAAGAGAACCAAAAGATCAAACAAGACAATTAAGGATGAGAAACAGAGCTCAACCCAATTCTTGAACTTCTGGCAAATTAGGCAAAAACTGGGCTGGACACATACATGGCGACTCATATCTATAATCCCAGCACTTTTGGAGGCAGAGCCATTATTGCTTGAGGCCAGGAGTTTGAAACCATGGGCAACACGGTGAGAATCCATCACTATAAAAATTTAAATTAAAAAAAAATTAGCTGGACATGGTGGTGCACATCTGCAATCCTAGCTACTCAGAAGGCTGAGGCAGGAGGATCCCTTGAGCCCAGGAGTCTGAAGCTGAGTGAGCTATGATCATGCCACTGCACTCCGGCCTGGGTGATAGAGTGAGACCCTGGCTCAAAAAAAAAAAAAAAAAAAAAAAAAAAAAGGGTATTACCTTCCCACACCAACACCTCAGCACAGACTTCCCATTTACCATGAACAGTTATCACTATTCCTTTTACCTTGAGCACCCCACTGTAGCCTCTGGATCATTCCCCATCCTCCTATCTACCACTCTAAGGTTTCTAAGGCAATTCCAAGGTCATGATGAGAAGCCTTTAGAGTAGTCTCCAGGAAAAACAATGGATCAGGCCTCAGCAGAACTCCTCTTTAGTATTCTCCCTAGTTCTTTACTGCCCCTGCATTATACTTATGTTATCCTTGAACCACCAAAATTCCCCAACTGGCTATGGCACCCAGTCAACGCCTGCACTTCCCTCTCATAGCCGTATATGCCACTATTATTCCTCTGCCTGACGCCATTAAAAAAAAAAAGAAAAAGAAAAAAGTGTTCCTTTTCTCAGGCTGATGGACTTGGATAGAGATGAATTAAATGGCAGAACACAAACTAATCCACCAGGTATGAGCAAGCATCCATTATCTTCATTCCCCCAAAAGTATGTACATTAAGAAACTGGCATTAAAAGAGATGATTGGTAAGAGAAATTTTATATGAAAGAATTCCAGGCTATACAGAGGCGATTTAGAGCAGCTGAGAAATTTTAGGGGTCACTATAGGGCCATTTCCAGGCCTGCTGTCAGGTTAACGCCCTTAAGGGCAGTGTTTACAACCTGGAATAAGGGTGGTGAAAGCAATGGGCTTAAACTCTATTTATGTGTGATCAGTTTCCACCACAAACTAACCTAACTGTGCTCATCTAGTATAATGCACAACTATAGAGGAAAAAAATTTAAACATAAATTGTAATTCATCCTCAGAAACTGACCCTAACTAAAGGACACTTTTGAAACAGGCAATCACTGTATGATGCAATGATGTGTCCTATATAGGACCTTGGGGGATCTGTGTAGTCCCCAAGATTCTTCTTTATTCATACCACATTCTTGCAAGGATATTACCACACATGAGCTTGTAGAATGAGATCCAAAGCCCTCAGGTCACAGGAGCCCACTGAATCACTTGCCCAGACAAGTGCATTCAGAAGCCCTGAAAATTTCTCTTTAAACTTGAAAATGGAATTCCAAATTCAGTTTTCAGTAGCTATACCTTAAGAATGATATATTTGAGATGGAGCTGCAGACGGAATTGGAACCTCTGGCTAAAGTGTGATCATATTTCTCCAGTATTACCTCAATGACCAGAGAGAGTGGGTCTATATGCTGAAGAAATTTGACCCTATGGGACAACAGATGTGCTCAGCCCACCCAGCTTGGTTCTCCCCAGATGACAAATACTCGTGACACCAAATCACCATCAAGAAACGCTTCAAAGTACTCATGACCCAGCAACTGTGCCCTGTCCTCTGAGGGTCCCTTAAATTTCATGTTTCTTGTGCCACCTGCACCCCCTCAGAGACTCCTTAACCAAACTCTTCAATCTGTGAGCCATGACGTCATTTTACCAGCCACGCTCTTTGGAATCCAGTCTCATCCTGGCCTTTGATCATACTTGTGTGAGGCAGTCATCGTAGCATCCTCCAGAAAGGGAACAAGTTTGACTCTTTTTTTTTCTTCACATTTTAAATTACTGCCAGGTTATTAAAGATAAATTGATTTGAAAGAAAACAGAAAGATATATTTAAGATTCAATGTAATATCCACCACATCACCTACAGAGAAAGTCTAATTTAGAAACTATCTACTTTGAAAAATACCATAACCCAAATACCAAAGCATGTTTAACTTCCCACAAAAGAACACCAAAAGAAAGAAGATAGAATTGATTTTGGAAACTAGATCTGGCACTAGTGGTATTTATTTTCACGTTTTATAACTACCTTCAGTCACTTAATCCTATTATTAAAGAATTAAAGGAAATCAAAGAGATACCAAATAAGACCAGCAATTTGGAAGCCAAGAGGGTAAAAATTAGGAAGCTGAAAAAGGAACACACATAACTAACCAAGTCAGAGTGTTTTAACATCATAGCATACTGGTGGCTAATTCCCTTCAAATAGGGCCGGGCATGGTGGCTCACACCTGTAATCCTAGCATTCCGGGAGGCCGAGGTGGGTGGATCGCTCTAGGTCAGGAGTTGGAACCAGCCTGAGCAAGAGCGAGACCCCCTCTCTACTATAAATAGAAAGTAATTGGCCAACTAAAAACATATATAGAAAAAATTAGCCGAGCCCAGGAGTTTGAGGTTGCTGTGAGCTAGGCTGACACCATGGCACTCACCCTAGCCTGGGCAACAAAGCAAGACTCTGTCTCAGAAAAAAAAAAAAAAAAATTCCCTTCAAACAACAAATTATAGAAAAGTTTCCTGATACCAAGCAAAGAGGTCTAATTCCAGCTTTGCTAACTCTTCACAATCATTTTATTCATCTGAGGTTAGCCCTAAATTCCCTAAAACAAAGCTTACAATCACATCCTTCTTCAATTAATATCCTCTCTCTTATGGAAGAAATGTACTTTCCTTTCCATCTTTTCCTTCTCAAACCCTGCATATCCAACCTCTCAATCTCTGACCTGGTCCCTAAAAGGGAAATGTTCCTTCCATCTATCCAAGTCCAGGTACTTCATTCATTCTTTTCTCCCACTGGTTCCTACCTTTTAGCCTTTTACAAGACAGAGTGTTCCTCGTGGGTGGGGAGAGAATACCTTCCATCACCCCAGCCTCAGGTTTCCTGACATCTCAGTTTGCATATTTTTCTTCTTAACCCCCAGTAATCCAGTTTGTTTTAACAATTCAATGAAACCTCAAACACAAGGGTTACTGACTCCCAATAGCCAATTAACAGCAGACCAACCTCACTCTTTTTCTAAGCCCTTGCCCTTTTTCCTGTACTGCCAGCCCTGCCTTGGCTCTCCATTCTCCAAGAGAAATTCAAGGGTGTGGTTAGATATTAGTCTTCCCTCCTTGAATCCTAAGTGATTCCCTCCACTGTCGTCTTAGAAAAGACATCAGAAAACAGTCATAGACCTATGTATCTCCAGCTACCAGCAAATATTAAGCCCTTGACTTTACCTCACCTGTCCAAAATCAAAGCCTTCCCAGGATTCCCCTCTATTTTACCTTCACTTCATTTCTACCACAGTATTATCACCACCAAGTCAGTAAAATCTTCTTTCACAGGTATCTACCAAAGTCTGCACGTTTTTTCCATACTAATATTGCAACTCCTAATGGTTAACATGGTTTTTCCATATTAATATTCTGTCCGCTATGGTTGCAGGTTTGCTTCTTTCCCCGAGTTCAAAATAGACAGCAATGTCCAGAATGAGAAGTTGCTGTTAACACTCCATCACCTCGGACTAGCACTCACCCTCAACTGAAAAGCAGTCTGGAGGGCAAGGTGGGGGAAAATGGAGAAGAGAGAAGCTTGGCTGATGCCACTGCCCTCATGTCATCTGCTACATATCTGCATTTCTCCCCAGCTACCAAACCTTTTACATAAATTTCTGTACAGCCCACAAGTTAAGAAGGGGCCACCAAACCTACTGAATAAACCCATTAAATAAGAAGTCCTTTACTTCCAGATCAGAAGAAATCATCACGGCAACTATTTAAATGTAAAGATACCAAGTATGTGATGTTATTTTAAAAACAAAAAAACCACCGGGCCCGGTGGCTTACAGCTGTAATCCTAGCACTCTGGGAGGTTAGGAGTTCGAAACCAGCCTGAGCAAGAGCGAGACCCCCATCTCTACTATAAATAGAAAGAAATTAATTGGCCAACTAATAAATATAGAAAAAATTAGGTGGGCATGGTGGCGCATGCCTGTAGTCCCAGCTACTAGGGAGGCTGAGGCAGAAGGATTGCTTGAGCCCAGGAGTTTGAGGTTGCTGTGAGCTAGGCTGACACCATGGCACTTTAGCCTGAGTGAACAACAGAGTGAGACTCTGTCTCAAAAAAAAAAAAAAAAAAAAACCACCAAAAAACCCCCAAAACCCCTTCTCAACCAGCCTCCACAAGTTAAATTAACTTTGGCAAAGTACTTGTCACCAGGGCCTCGGGCAATAATAAAATAATCTAACCGAAACCTACAGAAAAATCTGTTTTCTGAAAGGAAAAACTTAACTACGTAAGGCAAGCGACCAGTTCTCCGTCTCTGCAGAGGCTACACTAGGAGGCACGTCAGAGCTGCTGCGGAGTTCAGGGGAGCTCCTTCCACACAGTCAGTCAAAATCTGAAGTCGCAGGAGCGGCTGTTAAGTTAACTCACAGCTAAGAATAACACTCGACTTTCCAAAATAAAAACACGAGGAGAGAAAGTCCCCGGGGCAAGGATGCGGGATGAGGCGGAGGGAAGGGGCTTCCAGCCCCGAGCATCATCTGTTAGCCAGGAGTCGGACGCAGTTGGCGCACCTCCCGCCCAGGACCGCGCGGCGAGGACCACGTGAGACCCCCGGGGCCGGGCCGGGCGAGCGACGCCCGCCCAGAGAGGGCGCCAGTTTGCAGGCGCGGTGGACGGCCCCTCGCCCACGTTTAACCCGGCTCCCAGCCGGGTTTCCGGGTGCTTCGCGCTCATTCTGAATTAGCAGCGAGGTTGCGCCAGGTTGGAGGTAAACCGGGCAAGATGAGGAGGAAAAGTGACAGGGGTCTGAGGGCCTCGGCGCCTCAGGGGAGACGCGGGCCGGGCCGGGCCTGAGCCGCGAGGGTGGGTTCCGGCCGCGGGGCTCGGGCTGGGGCGGTGGGCCCAGCCCCGCGCGCCCACCCGGGCCGCCTTACCGTGGCTCTGCAGGATCTCGTGCTTCAGGCCGCCCGTGTAGTCGATGAGCTCCTCCAGGCCGCGCTCGCACAGCTGCCCGTAGCCCGAGAACTTGTGCAGCACCTTCTCCAGCTCTCGCTCCACCGTCACGCACTGATCCATGCCGGAGGCGGCGGCGCTCGGCTCCCCGGCGCCCGGGTGTCCGCAGCCGTTCGGCCCGGGCCCCGCCGAGGCCGCGTCCTGCTCCTCGTCCCCCAGGCGGGCGGCGCGGGCGGCTGAGGCGGCGGGCGAGCTAGCCACGGCGCCGGGGGAGCCCGGCGCAGCCAGTGCCCGCCTGCCCCATGGCGCCCCGGCCCCCCGGCGCGTCGCCGCCGCTCCCTCTCACTCGCCCCACCCGGCCCCACGTCCCCGGCCCCCGCTCGCGGCGTTCGGGTGTCCGCGGCGGCGCCGCCGATTGTTTTTGTTTTCACGGGAACCGACCGATGACCTGGTTCTCCCGGGCGGCACCAAGCGCCGCCGGCGGGGGGGAGGGGAAACAGCCAACCCAGCGAGGGAAGGAGGCGGCGCGGGCCGTACCAAGCACACCCTCGAGGGGGAGCAGCCCGGAGAGCGCGGGTGGAGGAACGCGAGGGTCGCAGGCACGCGCCGCGGCTCTAAAGGTGTGGGCCGTACCACGCGGAAGGCGGGCAAGCGAAAAGGGCTAGGGTGGAGCGAGGACCCAATTGGCCCTAAGAGCTAAATAGGGAACTTTGCAGACAGCCCCAACGCTCGGAGAGCGCTACAACTACGCGCTCCGTAAACAAGAGGGTGGAAACCATCCCTAGCCACTCCGCCCAGAAGCGGGGAAAACGAACCAATGGGCGCGGGGAGTACGTAAAGAACCAACGTCCTCCAATCCCTAGCCGAGGCGTAAACCTTCAGCCAATCCAGGTTGAGGGGCTAAACCAATGGGCATCACTGTTGGAGGGGGTGACTTGGAAATCGTACGGAGAAACAAGTCGTTTCTGGAAAGCTGTGGGGAAAACAAGACAAAAGTAAAAAGGGCTGTTTCCCATAGGACTTCGTCCTAGCTATAATTTATTTCGTCTCCTCACCGCTCTCATTCCGACCTTTTGTAAACGGATCCGCCTCCTCAGATGAAAGAACCAAGCCAGGCTGCCCAAGGGCGGTGGTGCTGCGGGCGGGGGGCGCTAACGGGAATTAAAGGTGGGGGCGTTTCTGGGGGCTGTGAGGGGAGCTGCTTGCTGGTCGCGAGGGGCCCGCGCTGGGCGTCAGTGCTGCCCCGGCGGCTGCGACACCCAGGTCACACTCCCCAGCCCCCGCCGGCCGCGGCCCTTTGGCGCCTCAGCCTGGAGCCTCTCCTGCCGGGCCGCCTCGCCCCCGCGCCGTGTGCCGGGGAGCTTCGTGCAGTGGAAAGAACACGCGCCGGAGAGCTGGACATCCGGGCCCTTGACCCTTAGGAGCCTTATTCCCTTGAATCGGATTGGGTTTCTCTTCCCCCGGGTCGCCATGGCGCCTCCAACCTTGGCCTGTACCCCCTTGCTCATTCAGTTTTCGCTGTAGCGACCTTTGCGTTTCTCGTGGGAACCCAGGTACTTCTTGCCTGAGGGCCTCTGGACTTGCCCTTTCCTTGATCTGGAAAACTCTTCCTCCTACCTTTCTCATCCTAAAGTTTTAAGCTCACTTGTCCCCTTTGAGGGTCCTCCCCTGAGTCCACTAATGTAGTTTCTATCTTTCCGCACTGCCTCCCCCATCACTATATCATATTTATCATAATATTTGTTATAACACTAGTTTTACTATTTTCACACCATTTAAAATCTGAAATGATCTGATTTATTTTACTGTTTGCACCACCTCAATAAAACCATGAAGGCAGGCCCCTTGCCTGTTTTTGTCTAGAACAGTGACGGACAACAGTGGTAGGCAATCTTTTCTTTCTTTTTTTTTTTTTTAATTAAGGTGATAACCTTTTTGAGCCTCAATTTACTTTTTCATAATTTGGAAATAATTGGAATTAATAATACTTCACTAGATTGTTAGACTAAATGAGATATTAATAATATATGTAAATGTCCATAATAGGCTTATAGCTGCATGACAAAAGAAGGTGGTTATTATTAGAGTAGCCCCAATTGATGCTATTACAGATCTCCTTTCATCTCCCCACTTACCCCATTTTGCTTTCTCCCTCTTGGCAGGTAGCTCTGATTCCTGTTTCACTGAGATAAAAAAAAAAAAGTATCCAGCTCCAGCAACCCTCTGCCACTCTTCTCAAAGTATTGCTGTCTACCAACCATTTTGTGAACATTTCATATACCCAAAGGAAAAAGGGTCCCTTCTCAGGACAACCCTGGGACCTTCAGGCTTCATCTCCCCCTTGTCCAGATCTTCCTCCCCTCCCTGTTTCTGTTTCAGGTGGAATGGGTCTGAACTACTTGAGGGTGTGGAGGAATCTTCATTTAACCCTCCTCAAGCTGTTGACCTTTTCCTTAGTCTCTCTGCCAAACTGCCTAGACAGATCTATGCTTGCTCCTCCCTATCCTCCAACTATCTCCTTGATAAGCTCAGTCATCCTTTTTTCAGTCTTTTTTTCTCAAGGGGTTGTTATAAAATAATCCATGTAAGTCACTCAACATAATGCCTGGTACAAGGTAAGAGCTATTATTACCACTGATGAGAAATAATCAATAAATCATCATTACCTACAGCTTCAAATCGTAACTGTCAGCTGCATGGTCTGCCCAGTGTTGCAACCTATCACAATTCCCCATCCAAGCACCAACCACTTCTGCACTCTCAATGTGACTTGAGTATAGCTCACTGATGCTTTTTCTTCTCCTGGAACGCTTTTCTTTATTCTCAGTTTTTCAAACCCTCTCTTCAAGTAACAGGGCAAGTCTTTATTGACACCTAGAACCTAGGCCTGCACTCTTCAATACAATAGCCACCAGCCACATGTAACTATTCAAATTAAAATTTAAGCTAAATAAATTAAAAATGTTGTTCCTCAGTTGTACTAACCACTTTTCAAATGTGGCTGGTGGCTGGTGGCTACTGTATTAAGCAGCACAGAATGAACATATTCATCACTGTGGAGAGTTTGAAACAGGGTGATCTAGACCATGACCACAGTAAAGTTACCAGCCCTACCTTTAACAGCTGTAGGACTTCTCCGCAAGTCATCTAATGCCCAAGTGCATATCACCCCCATATTTTTAGTAAACTTCTCCAACTTGTATCTTATTTACTCAACTAGATTGTTAGCTTCCAGATCAGGACTGACTTCTTTTTCTCTCCCACAATTTTATCAGCATAAAAAAAGTGCCCTATGTATTTGTTAAAGGAAGGAGAATAAACAAATTAAAGAAGAGCCTACAAAGTTAGCTGAGAAGAGAGAGAAAAATAGTACTTGTAAGGGCAGAGACTTTTATGTTCCCTCTTTACTCTTTATTGGCTCTTTCTACCCAGTGCATAATTGCTTTAAGTCTAAACCTTAAATTCTCAGAGAAGGATCTCTAGAAACAAGAGGCAAAAAATTCAGTTTTCAGAGCTACTGCAAATTATTTTTCTATAATTGCATTTCACCATACAACAAAAAAATAACTGACTATATACACACAAACAATAACCTACTCCAGTATCAAATGGACTCCTGCCCTCCCTCCCCCCAATGTGCTGTTCAATCTGGAGAAGCTTTAATTTGCAATCATTCTGGACTTTGTTCTGATCTTCCCGTCCACTCCAAATTTGACTCAGTAAAATTTAAATAAATAGGCCGGGCGCGGTGGCTCACGCCTGTAATCCTAGCACTCTGGGAGGCCGAGGCGGGCGGATTGCTCAAGGTCAGGAGTTCAAAACCAGCCTGAGCGAGACCTCGTCTCTACCATAAAAATAGAAAGAAATTAATTGGCCAACTAATATATATAACATAAAAATTAGCCGGGCATGGTGGCTCGTGCCTGTAGTCCCAGCAACTCGGGAGGCTGAGGCAGGAGAATCGCTTGAGCCCAGGAGTTTGAGGTTGCTGTGAGCTAGGCTGACGCCACGGCACTCACTCTAGCCTAGGCAAGAAAGCAAGACTCTGTCTCAAAAAAAAAAAAAAAAAAAAAAATTTAAATAAATATTAATCAAAAAAAAAGAAAACCTGTCTTTTGACCAAAATACATATTCACTGTAGGAAAATTAGAAAATACAAGTAAGTAAACAAAAATAAAAATCACATGAAATCCTAAGACCCTGAAAAAAATGAGTTTTAGTATTTGGGGTGAATTTCCAGGCCATACACATTGCGCATACACATATACCCGTATGTGCATTTTTACAAAAGATAGTTCTGGTTATATTTACTATTTTGAAAATAGCTTATCTTGTCCACTTAACATTTCTCTAACAACAAAAAAAAATGTTTTTAGAACTGCTTTTGCCATCTTTTTGAAATGCCTAATACCTCCAGCTTAGCTTATTCAATATATCTCATATATATTCTTTTCACTTTGATTTATTCTTAGAAAACTAAAACCAGAGAAAGGCAAGTTAGAAAAAGTCATACTTTCATCTCTCAGATTTGAAAAACTATTTTTTTAAAAAAACTGCTTTGAAAATGTACTTTTATGCAAAATACACCTTCAGATAAGGACAAGAATTTAGACTATGTTTATAATTAATGATTATAAAAATAAATCAGAAATACTCACCTGGCAGTAGAGATACCATCATCAAAAAAAGCTTATCCATTGCACTCTGGATGTGCTGACCCCTGTGATTTCCCCAAATGTAGGAAACTCAACTGCACAATTTGTGGTAGTGCAGGATTGTGTTCATGCTCTCTCCTGAGGGGAAAAAAAATGAATCGGCAAGGTTTGCAAAGATCTCGTAGGAAGACCCATACTAATTTCCTGACTTTATCTAGCTCACAGCATAAAATGTGGTATACGTATACCATGGAGTATTATTCAGCTTTAAGAAACAATGGTGATATAGCACCTCGTGTATTTTCCTGGATAGAGCTGGAACCCATTCTACCAAGTGAAGTATCTCAAGAATGGAAAAACAAGCACCACATGTACTCACCCTCAAATTGGTTTTAATGGATCAACACCTAAGTGTTGAAAAACATTTATTGGGTGTCAGGTGGGTGGGAAGGGGGAGGAGGGAATGGGTATATACGAACATAATGAGTGAGATGTGCAACGTTTCGGGGATGGTCACGCTTGAAGCTCCTACTTGAGGGGGGAGGGGGGCATGGGCAATATACGTAATCTTAACATTTGTACCCCCATAATATGCTGAAATAAAAAATTTTTTTAAAAAGTAAGCATAAACTGACAAAATGTTATTAAGAAATACTGACTTAAGAAAAATAGCATTCCTTCTTATTTAAAAAAATCAATTTTCATCATTTTCAAGTCAAAAAAAAAAATCTCTATCTGAGACCTTTCTGGGAATAGCTGCTAAGATAAGTTTAAGAAATGGGTGAAAGCACAACTACTAGCTAAAAGTATTGATCTGAATGTTTCCTACATCTTTTATATCTCCTGTGTGGTTTGGGGCACATTGCCATTTAAATGCCTGTTTGCTGGCTGGATGAATGATACTTGTGACCCACTCTTAGAGCCTGGATAGGCAGTCTTGACAATAATGCCTTTCTTCTGTATCCACCCGGCTTCTTTCAGCTCCGCTAATGTTTGTAGCAGATGGCCTCTCCCCAGCAGGAGAGTACTCTCCAGTGTAGCCCTCACCACTCCTGGAGGCCAGAGCAGTTCTAATGTTGTCGCCCCCTCCATAGACTTCCATGAGAATGGTAAACGGTCATTGCCCTAGTACCTTGTGCTCAGCCTGTGGGAGGAGAGGTATTTATGTCTTTTGGATCTGCTCCCTCAGGTGTTACTAGTCTGAATCTTTTCCTTTCTGGAACCTTGATGTTTTTCTATACTTTGTTTCCTGCTCACTGTATGCCTTTCTAGCTGCAGCAGGAAGGTGCTAGGGCTGTAACCATGAAATAACTCATTCAACTCCTCCCAGCCTCAGTTTCCTTATCTACAAAATGAGACATTTGGAATAGATGACCTTTAAGTTCCTTCCAGTTCTGAAATTACAGAGATCCCAATGCTTATTAAGTAACATGTGAGGTGCTACACAACCAAACTGGAATGGGCAGAGGCATCCTTCCTGTTTTTGAAAGCTTGGAGTCTGAATCATTACTTCCTCATTATGGAAATGCAGTGAGGTATATTTTGTTTGTTTTTATTTTGGCTTTGTTTATTTATCCTTAATAATAAATAGCTACCATTTATTGAGTGCCTACAATATGATAGGCACTCTGCTTTAGATGTGTGATTATCTCAACCTTCAAAGCAATCTTTTAAAGTCAATAGTAATTTTGTTATTATCCCCATTTTACAAATGAAACTGAGGCGCAGAGAGGGTAAGTAATTTATCCAACATTATACAGCTGATACGTGACGGAGCTAGAATTTGAATTCAAATCTCTCTGACTCCAAAACCCATAAGTCACTGTACCTCAACAAAAGCAAAATTATGCTCCATGATTACTTGTTAAACATAGGATTTCCAGTAGAATAAAGGATCATGTATCCTAGGTAGTGTGGTTTGGTAATAAGAACATAGGCCTAAAATTCACAAAAATTTTAACACTTTCACTTACCAGCTTTCAACCTTAGGCAAGAACCTTAAGCTGAGCTTTATTTAAAAAAAAAAAAAATAACACTATGTACTCCACCTACCTTGCAACATTTTTGAGAATATATACATATATACACACACACATATACACAAGTGCCCTGTTAACCATGAAGCTCCTAGAAATGCAGGATGATGTTATTTCTTCTTGTGATTCCACTTTCTCTTCTTCCTTTCTTAGCATATCAATTGTACTTCTGTTTTTACTTTTTTTAGTAGTTGTACTAGAATTTGCAATATACATTTACAACTACTCCAAGTCCACTTTCAAATAGCACTATACCACTTCACAGATAGTGCAAATACTTTATAATAACAAAATATTTCTAATTCTTCCCTCCAGTCCCTTGTATCACTGGTGTCATTCATTTCATTTATATGTACACTATAGTCATTGAATAAATTGTTGCCATTATTATTTTGAACAAACTCTTATCTGTTAAATCAATTAAGAATAAGAAAAATTAAAGTTTTCATTTAACACTCACTTATTCCTTCTCTATTGCTCTTCCTTCCTTTCTGAGTTATATCATGTTCCTTCTCTCTGAGGAATTTCTTTTTTCCAATTTTTTTTTATTTTAGCAAATTATGGGGGTACAAGTTTTCTGGGTTGGTGGGTTTTTCTCTCAACACTTTAAATATTTCACTCAACTCTCTTCTTACTTGTATGACTTCTGAGAAGTCAAATATAATTCTTTGTTCCTCTTTTAGGTAAGGTGCTTTTCTTATCTGGCTTCGTTCAAAATTTGTTTCGTTATCTTTGGATGCTCTGGTATATTTCAAAATGGCAACTTTTCCCGTTCTCCTTCCAGAAGCTTAAAAGGATTTTTCTCTGTGAGTGTGAGAACCTGGTAAAGCTCATAGAGATAAAATTCAAAAGTGTGGGGGCCTTCTATGATGCCCCCCATCCCAGAGTTTTAAACCCCCAGACTTGTCCACACTGAGTCTCAGTAATTCTGCAATTACAGTTTGTATTTTCCTGTGGAGCACTGGTTCTTTGAAAGGTTTATGCTCCCATATCTTGTGATTGTCTTTGCATCTGCCTATCTGTCTTTCCAATTCTGGAGGCAATAGTTTTCCCTGTGACCTCACTTCTCTAACAAATCTAAGAAGAGTTGTTGATTTTTCAGTTTGTTCAGTTTTTTTTACTTGTCATTGGGATGGAGTGATGACTTCCAGGTTCCTTATATATTAGGGCTGGAAACCAGAAGTTTTCTTATACTATGTATGCATTTTATTCAGTCTGTTTGTATATCTTACTCTGTATCATGTGCAGGGTAGGGTTTAGGTTGTAAATTGCTGAAATACAAGATTCATAGCTTTCGACAACCTGGGGAAGACTCCAGGTAGTAAACTAAAGCAAAAGTGTTTTAAAATGGCCTTTTGAGACTTCTGGTTCCACCAAGATGGAATAGTTCTATTCCTGCCAGCTCCTCCCCCTAAACCTAGACATAACACCAAAAAAACAAGCATAGGAAGAGCTTAAAATGTGGAAAGAAGTCGGACTGCCTATGGAGCTCAGAACTTGTGGAATGACATGTGGTAAATTCCCTGCTTTTCTTATTTTCTCCCAAATTCCAGGCAGCACTGCAGAAGTCTCTATCCCAGCACCACAAACAGGCATAGACAAAACAAAAATCCATAAACAGCCTATTTTCTGTAGCCAAAGAATGGAAAAAAGAGGGGCCTAAAACCAGAAAATTACCTGCCCTAGTCCAGCTGAACACTGATGGAAAAACTGCAATCTTTATCCCACTACCCAGCACAGTTTAAGCAGAGCCAACTAAGAAGTTGATCTTCCAGCCCACACCCTAAACCATGGAAGTGGGAGGCAATTCTCCAGTTCCCTGGTGGGTGGTTTTGGCAGGCTTGACTGGGAAGCTGACCTTTCACCCCCTGCCTGATAGAAGCAAGCAGTGCTCTGCTCCAGTTCCCCTAGAAGGTAGTGTCAACGGATTGAACAGGACTTATACCCCTAATCAGAGGCAATGAGGTGATAGGAGTTGGTCCCCCATTTCCACTGGAAAGTTGTCATTGGGGCAAGAGGACAGCTGAACTTCCACTATTTGCAGCAAGGCCATGTGAGTCAGTACTTCAGTTTTGCCAAGGTCGTGTCAGTGGGGCATACGCACCCTGCAGCCCATGTGCCAAATCTCAACATGGGCACCGCCTGCTAAAAAAAGATTAAATAGGATCAAGAGTCTCGTAATATGTTATCCAAAATGTTCAGAATACGATAAAATATCATTCATTCAAGAACCAGGAAAATTACAACACGAATGAGAACAGCAATCAACAGCTGTCAAATGATAAGATAAGTAAAATGTTGGAGTAATCTACCAATGATATTAAAATATCATCATAAAAATGTTTCAACAATCATTTATACATTCTCTTGAAACAAATTAAAAATAAAAAATTCAGCAAAGAAATATAAATTATCAAAAGAACAAGATGAAAATTATAGAACTGAACACTGAAAAGTAAATAAGCGAAATAAAAAACTTGCAATATGGGCCCGCCTGGTGGCTCACACCTGTAATCTTAGCACTCTGGGAGACTGAGGCAGGAGGATCACTCAAGGTCAGGAGTGCAAGACCAGCCTGAGCAAGAGTGAGACCCTGTCTCTACTAAAAATAGAAAGAAGTTAGCTGGACAACTAAAAATACATAGAAAAAATTAGCTGGGCATGGTGACGCATGCTTGTCGTCCCAGCTACTCGGGAGGCTGAGGCAGTAGGATCGCTTGAGCCCAGGAATTTGAGGTTGCTGTAAGCTAGGCTGACACCACGGCTCTCTAGCCCAGGCAACAGAGCGAAACTCTGTCTCAAAAAAAGCAAACAAACAACACAAAAAAACCCTGCTATATAGATTCAACAGTAGAGTGAAGATAATATAGGATAGAATCAGTGGATGTGAGGACACACCAATAGAACTTACTCAACCTGAACAGCAGAGAGAAAATAGGGGAAAAAATTAGCAGAGTCTCAAGGATCTGTGGGATATTTTTTAAAAAGTATTCAAGGAAAGAGTAGCTGATAATTTCCCTAACTGGGCAAAAGATATGAACCTACAGATTCAAGAAGTTGAATAGGATAAAGCCAAAGAAATCCATGCCAATACACATGCTAATTAAACTTCTGAAAATTGAAAATAAAAAATATATAGAAAACATCCAGAAAGAAATGATGCATTACTTATAAGGGAAAACCAATTTGAATAACAGCAAATTTTTCACTAGAAACCATGGAGACCAGAAGGACAATCTTCAAGTATCTACAGAAATAATTATCAACCCAGAATCTTATGTCCAGTGAAAATTTCTTTAAGTAAAAGGGAAATCAAGCCATTTCAGATAAAGGAAAAGTAAGAGAATTTGTCACCCGCAGACATACCAAAAAGGATATATAAAGAAAGCTTCCAAACAAAAAGGAAATGATAAAAGAAGGAAACTGAGAACATCAAGAAGGAAAAACATAGCAAGAATATGGGTATATACAACAGATCTTTCTCCTTCTCTTGAGTTTTAAAGATTTCTAAATTCACAGCAGAAGCAAAAAACACTTTACGGTTCTAAATGTATACAGAGAAAACATTTAAAACAATTATAAACAGGGAGTATAATGATGTAAAGGGAGGTAAGGTTTCTATACTTATCTTCAACTGGTAAAATGATAATACTAGTAGATTGTGATATATCTATATCTATACAAAGAGGTACAATAAAAACAACACTATAGATAAAGGGAAATGGGGAGTTAGTGTTTAATGGGTACCAGTGTATCTATGTGGAGTGATGAAAAGCTGGAAATGGATAGTGGTGATAATTGCACAAGTAACCCATAAGATGACAGGAAAAAAGAAAATAAGTGAAAACAAAAAGAACACACAGGCCAGGCGTGATGGCTCACGCCTGTAATCCTAGCACTCTGGGAGGCCAAGGCAGGCAGATTGCTCGAGGTCAGAAGTTCGAAACCAGCCTGAGCAAGTGTGCGACACCGTCTCTACTATAAATAGAAATTAATTAGCCAACTAGTATATATAGAAAAAATTAGCCGGGCATGGTTGTACATGCCTGTAGTCCCACCTACTCAGGAGGTGAGGCAGCAGGATTGCTTGAGCCCAGGAGTTTGAGGTTGCTGTGAGCTAGGCTGATGCCACGGCACTCACTCTAGCCTGGGCAACAAAGCAAGACTCTGTCTCAAAAAGAAACACACACACACAAATAAAAATAAAATGGCATATGTAAGCTCTGATATATAAATAATTACATTAAATGTAAATGTACATTTACAAATATACCAATTTTTGTAAATTGGTATAGATAAGATTGGCAGAGTAAATTAAAAGCCAGGGGCCATGGCATGTGCCTGTAATCCTAGCTATTCAGGAGGCTAAAGCAGGAGGATTACTTGTGCCTATGAGTTCAAGACTAGCCTGGGCAGCATAGTGAGACCCCCTTCTCAAAAAAAAAAAATGATGCAACTGTGTGATGTTTACAATAACTTCATTTCAAATTTAATGATACAAGTAAGGTTGAATGTAAAAGGATATAAAAATTAGCTGGGCATGGTGGTGCACACTTTTAGTCCCAGCTATTTGGGAGGCCAAGACAGGAGGATCCCTTGAGCCCAGGAGTTGGAGGCTGCAGTGAACTATTATGATGCCACTGCACTCTAACCCAGGCAAGAGAGCAAGACATTGTCTCAAAAATAAATAAATAGGCCAGGCATGGTAGCTCACGCCTGTAATCCTAGCACTCTGGGATGCGGAGGCAGGCAGATTATTTGAGCTCAGGAGTTCAAGACCAGCCTGAGCAAGAGTGAGACACAGTCTCTACTAAAAAAAAAAATAGAAATTAGCTGGAAAACTAAATATATATATATATATATATATATATATATATATATATATATATATAATTAGCCGGGCATGGTGGTGCATGCCTGTAGTCCCACCTACTCGGGAGGCTGAGGCAGTAGGATTGCTTGAGCCCAGAAGTTTGAGGTTGCTGTGAGCTAGGTTGATGCCCTGGCACTCTAGCCCAGGCAACAGAGTGAGACTGTCTCAAACATAAATAAATAAATAAAATAGAAAGAATGAAAGCAGAAGTGGCAATATATCACATATAATGATTAGAGGATCAGTCCACCAAGAAGACATAGCAATTCAAAATATTCATGCACTAGACAACAGCTGCAAAATATGTGAAACAAAAAACTGATAGAACTGGAGGGAGAAATTAGATCAATTCAAAATTATAGTTGGAGGCTTCAACACCCATCTATCACCAATTGATAGAACAAGTAGACAGAAAATCAGCAAGGATGTAGAACTCAACATGACTACCAACCAACAGGATCTAATCAACATTTCCAAATACTACACCCAATAACAGCAGAATACACATTCTTTTTAAGTATTCATGGAGCATATAACAGATAAATCACATCTTATGTCATAAAACAAACCTCAACAAATTTAAAAGAATTGGAATCATACCAAATATGTTCTCTGAGCACAGTGGAATCAAACAAGAAACAAATAGCAGAAAGATAAGAGGAAAATCTCCAAACACTTGAGAACTAAAGAACACATTTCTAAATAATCCATGGGTCAAAGAGGAGGTCTCACTGCAAGACACAAGAAAAAGAAGAGCAAAATAAACCAAAGCAGGCAGAAGAAAGGAAATAATAAAGAAACTGATGAAATGGAAAAGAGAAAAACAATACATAAAATCAGTAAAACAAAATTAGCAGGTCTCTATCAAGACTGACAAAAAAATACAACAGAGAAGACAGTAATTACCAGTATCAGAAATGAAACAGGGGCCAGGCGCAGTGGCTCATGCGTGTAATCCTAGCACTTTGGGAGGCCAAGGCAGGCGGATTGCTCAAGGTCAGGAGTTCGAAACCAGCCTGATCAAGAGTGAGACCCCCTCTCTACTATAAATAGAAAGTAATTGGCCAACTAAAAACATATATAGAAAAAATTAGCCGGGCATGGTGGTGCATGCCTGTAGTCCCAGCTACTCAGAAGGCTGAGGCAAAAGGATTGCTTGAGCCCAGGAGTTTGAGGTTGCTATGAATTAGGCTGATGCCATGGCACTCTAGCCAGGGCAACAGAGTGAGACTCTGTCTCAAAAAAAGAAAAAAGAAATGAAACAGGATATAACTACAGACCCTGCAGACAGAATAATAAGGGAATACTGCTACAACTATACACATGTAAATTCAACAACTTAGATTAAATGAACCAGTTAGTCAAAAACACAAATTACCACAACTCATTCAATATGAATCGATAATGAATAGATGATTTGAATAGATAATTTGAATAGCCCTATAGCTATTAAGGCAATTGGATTCATAATTTTAAAACTCTCAAAAAAAAACCCTCCAGTCTCAGATGGTTTCACTGGAAAATTCTGCCAAAATTTTAAAGAAGGATTAACACTTTAAAGAAGGATTAATTCTGTACAATCTCTTCTAGAAAATATGAGAAGTTCATTTTATGAAGCTAGTATTACCCACATACCAAAACCAGACAAAGACTGTATACCAAAAGAAAACTATAGACCAGTATCTCTCATGAACTTAGTTGCAAAAATACTCATGAATTAGTAAATGGATTCTAGCAATATACAAAAGAATTATATACTATGACCTAGTGGAGGTCATTCTAAATAAATGGAGAAATATACCATGTTCATGAATTGGAAGACTCAGTATAGTAAAGATGTCAATTCTCCCCAAATTGATTACTATAAGTTTAATTCAATTCTGACCAAAATTTCAACAAGATTTTTTGTAACAAGGTGTTTTGTAACATAGGTTTTTTGTAAAATTTATATGGAAAGATTCAGGCCCTAGAATAGCTAAAACAACTTTTAAAAAGAATAAAGTAGCAAGAATCACTCTAGTCTTAATGTATTTAATATAATATAGCTACAGTAACCAAAACTATGTGGTATTGGCACAGGCATAGACAGAGATCAATGGAACACAAGGTAGAGAACCCAGAGATAGACCCATACAAATATACCCAAGTGGTTTTTGAAAAGGATGCAAAAGTAATTCACTAGGAGATGAATAGCCTTTCAACAAATGATGTTAGAATGCTAGAATAATTGGATATTCATAGGCCAAAAAGGAAAAACCTCAACCTAAGTCTCACACTTTTTATAAAAATTATAACTCAAAATGTATGAAGTAAATGTAAAACATGAATGTAAAATGTAAAAATTTAAAAAATAGGTGAAAATCTTTGGGACCTAGGGCTAGGCAAATAATTCTTAGATTTGACATCAAAAGTATAATCCATAAGATGAAAAATTGATTAACTGAACCTCATCAAAATTAAAATCTTTTGCTTTGCAAAAGATTCTGTGAAGAGGGTGGAAAAAACAAACTACAGACTGAGAGAATATCTTTGCCAACAACATATCTGACAATAAATAAAGAATTCTCAAAACGTAGCAGTAAAAGAAAAAATCCAATCAGAAGAAGAAAAGGGCATGAACATACATTTCACTAAAGAGGCTATACAGATGGTAAATAAGCACATGAAAAGATAGCCAACAATTATTAGTTATTAGCAAAACACAAATTTACACCCAATTAGTTATTACTGCATACCTATCAGGATGGCTAAAATAAGACATAATGATATGCCAAATGCTTCTGAGGATGCAGAGAAATTGGGATCACTCATACATTGCTGGTGGGAATATAAAATGATACAGCCACTCTGGAACAAAGTATGTTAGTTTTTTACAAAACTAAACATGCACCAAATAATTACACTCTTGGGCATTTATTCCAGAAAAATAAATGGTTTTTATTTTTAAATAAAAAATAAAACTTATGGTTGGGCATGGGGTCTCATGCCTGTAATCCTAGCACTCTGGGAGGCCAAGGTGGGAGGATTGCTTGAGCTCAGGAGTTCGAGACCAGCCTGAGCAAGAGTGAGACCCCGTCTCTACTAAAAATAGAAAAATTAGCCAAACTTGGTAGTGTGTGCCTGTAAGTACCGGCTTCTCGGGAGGCTGAGGCAGGAGGATTGCTTGAGCTCAGGAGTTTGAGGTTCCAATACGCTATGATGATACCACTGCACTCTAGCCGGGGCAACAGAATAAGACTCCTGTCTCAAAAAAGGAAAAAAAAAAGAAAGCATGTACTATTATATTAATACACACAACAACATGAATGAATCACAAAAGAATTATGCTAAGTGCAAAAAGTCTTAAAAGATTCTTTATATAGCATTCTTGAAACAACAAAGCCATAGAGATGGAGAACAGATTAGTGGTTGTCAGGGATTAGGGACAATACGAGGAGTGGAGGTGGCTATGGCTACAAAAGCATGGCATGAGGGACCCTTGTGTTAGAACTGTTCTGTACCTTGATTGTGATGGTCACATGATTCTACACACATGAATAAAACTGCATAGAAATAAACACACAAACTAATGCATATAAAACTGAAGAAAACTGATTTTGATGGATTATATCAATGTTAATTTCTGGGATGTGGTATTGTGCTATAGTTATGCAAGATGTTATCATTGGGGAAAGCTGGGTGAAGGGTATGCAGGATCTCTTTGCATTATTTCCTGCAACTGCATGTGAATCTACAATTATCTCCAAACAGTTTTAATGAACTTTTGAAGATAACTATGATAAGGAGGGAAAAAGCCAACCACTCTTTCATGTCTCTAATTATTAATATATCTCTAGCCTATTTTCTCTGGTTTTAGTGTTAAAATTTTTTATTTTAATTTAATTTTAATTAATTAAAATTTTCTATCATATAATCAATGGGATATTTGGCTCAGATGCAAGATTATTTAAAGTTACACTTGAATACAGAAACTTGATTGTGATTCTCAAAATTATGACTGATCTTCCCCGTGATGCCAAAGGCAGTGGACAGCATTATGGTTGTTGGGCACTCTGAGTAGACAGCACATGGGCAGTGTGTAAACACTGCTTCTGTTGCTAAAAGAGACAGATATTTCCATTACTAATCTTCTAAGGCACCTCATGTGTTAAAAACAAATAAGGTGATTTTTCTGCTTAGCTCGTTCTGAGCCTCTGTCATTGCCCTGGTTCAGAATCAAGTATTACATTTTTCTTTAAAAGGGTAATGGCTTACCAGGATTCAGAGTGTTTAGCAATAGAAATGAAGGTCAGAATATGAAGAAGATTAGAGTAACTGATTACATACATTTAAAGGGAATAGTAGCATATGTTCTTGGCAAGTACAATGTTGATCTATGCCCCAAACCTTAGCATATGCTGTTCCATCTGCCCAGAATGCTGTTCCATCTTTCACTCACATCCTGCTTAGGTGTCTGTGAATCCTTCTGACCCCTTTATCTTACAGTTATAATCATTCTCCATGCTGTACTACTTCTATAAGGTATACATACTTATATTGTGGTATATAAATGGAAAGAGTTACAATATAGCGATTAAGAAATTGAACTCTGGTACCAAACTGAGTCTGAATCTCAGCTCCACTAACTGATGATGAGCAGATTATTTAATCTCTTTTTGCCTTAATTTCCTCATCTATAAAATGGCAATAGCAATAATATTTATCTCATAGAGTTGTAAACATTAAATGATTAATGATTAATTAAATGTAAGATGCCTAGAAAATTACCTAGCACATAGTAAACACTTTACGCAATAGCTATTATTTTTATTTATATGCTTATTCCGCTTAATTACACCATGAGCTACTTGAGGGTGATGTGAATTATTTACTGCTCCAGATTACTCCCAAACTTAATGACTTATCAAATATTATCTCACAGTTTTTGTGGGTCAGGAATTTGGGAACACTTAGCTGGGTCACTCACAGGCTGCAGTCAAGGTGTTGGCTGAGCCTGCAGTCATTGGAAGGCTACATCTGTTTCAAAGCTTACCCATGTGATTGTTGGCAGGATTCAAGTCCACATGGGTTATTGGACTTGGCTTCAGTTCTTCACTAGCTGTTGGCCAGAGGCCACCCTCAGTTCTTTGCCACATAGGCCTCTCCATAGGGTGCTCACAACAAAGCAGCTGGCTTCCCCCAGAATAAGCAAGCAAGAGAGCAAGACAGAAGTCACCCTATTTTTATAACCCAATCTCAGAAATGAGTCACCTTTCCGGCATACTGTTTGTTAGAAGCAAGTCACCAGATCCAGACCCCTATCAAGGTGAGGTAATTACACAAGTACAAGAATGAGAGGAGGCAGGGATCACTGGGAGCCATGTAGAGGCTGCCTGCCACCTTTGGGACCGGATGATTCACATTCCACCCACATGCAAAACACACTTAACTGCCTCCCCGTCTCCAGATCCCAGAGTCTCCTCTCATTATAGGTAGGTAACTGCATAACTGTATCTTATTCATATTTGTAAGTGCAGCCACCCTTTCTTATTAATTTGAACAAAAGGAAAAGGGTAATGTTCTTTGTCATGGAAGGAAAAAAGTACAGAATCTCCTGTTGCTAAAACTTAAGCCATAAGAATAACATTCTATAAATAAAAATATGGCAAAGAATAAGATTTTTCTTAGCTGTTATTTTGAATGTTGTGATATTTCTGGAGAATTTAGTGACTACATTTTAAACTAACTAACTTTCTTTCTTTCTTTCTTTCTTTCTTTCTTTCTTTCTTTCTTTCTTTCTTTCTTTCTTTCTTTCTTTCTTTCTTTCTTTCCTTTTTTGAGGCAGAGTCTCACTCTGTCACCAAGGCTGGAGTGCCGTGGTGTCAGCCTAGCTCACAGCAACCTCAAACTCCTGGGCTCAAGCAATCCTTCTGCCTCAGCCTCCCGAGTAGCTGGGACTACAGGCATGCGCCACCATGCCCGGCTAATTTTTCTACATATATTTTTAGTTGGCCAATTGATTGCTTTCTATTTATGGTAGATACAGAGTCTCACTCTTGCTCAGGCTGCTTTCAAACTCCTGACCTTGAGCAATCCACCTGCCTCAGCCTCCCAGAGTGCTAGGATTACAGGCGTGAGCCACCGCGCCCCGCCTCATCATATTATTTCACTTCCATGTTTGATTTGATTGTGAAGACGTCCCAAGAGATTTTCACACTCAAGGTAGGTAAAACCTAATTTTACATCTTAAATTCTGAATATTCTGTTTACAGTTGAGTTCACAATGTCAAGGAATATGGATAATTTATACTCCTTTTTCCAAATCAACTCCTGCTCATGGTTATCCAATAAGGTACAATCATCTAAAATACATTGTTACACTGAAATAGAATTCTTCTCATCCAACCTCTCTGGAGCATTTCTCCAGTCTCTAGATAGGGGTGTATTCTGCTTTAGCGTCTATACCCTGTGATATGAAAGGAAGACAGAGGGGGTGTATGCTATAGGGTGCCCCCTTGCTCTCTAACTCTCCTCTCCATGACACATGTGGAGACATAAGCAAAAGCCACAGAACCAGCCAAGTTGTCATGAAACCTCCGGTTTGGGTTGGCAACAGCCTTTTCAATGAACAGCTGAGTTCAGTGCCTTGAAGCACACCAGAGGAATTGAACCTGAAATCAACAGGTCTGCTCAAGGTATATATTTTGATGGCACAATGACTGAAATCTATTTTTCTTATTTTTTTCCTCTTTTAAAATTTTGGGATTTTAAGACAAACTTAAGTTTTTAGATTTAAATTGTCAAAATAAGAGGAGGTTCTTAAGCTACTTCATCTATCAGGGGTAAAGATCCTGGTACTCTATCCTGCCAAAAAAAGTAATAAAGTCCTTCAGTAAGAATCTTTAGGATAATAGTATTAATTTCATGAGAATAGTATTATTTTTCATGAGAAACTATGAAGGAAGTTATTCACAAAAAATCAAATAGTATATTATAAATAACAAGTAGTTCTGTCCAGGGACAGCCAGTCTCCTGAAATAGCACTTCCAGGAGTCTCCATGAACTGCCCACTTATTAAATCCAGTAACTTTCCTTGTCCCTCTCACTACTGACCCATTTTTTCTGGAAACTACTTACCAGCATCTACTTCTGTTGTGATCTAAATGAGTCTCCTGATTTTGTCTGTTCATACTGTTCTTGCTTCTGCCCCCACCCCTCTGCCAATCTAATGCCTTCCTCAATCCTCTGAAGTCTGATCCTACCCCTCAGAGCCCAGCTTAGACCACACTTTTTTCTTGGAGCCTGCCCACGTCATGGGAGCCCTCCTGGCTCTCTCCTTCCCGAAGAGTTCTCCTGTAGGTAAAATCGTCGCTGATTATTTTGGTTCTTTACCAAATACTCTCTGTTTAGTTATAACCTTTTCCTGAACGTATGTCTACCACAAAGCTGTCACAGCGTGGTAATTGTTTTGCAATTTCAGACCTTTAAAAATTAAATACTTTATGAAATGGGATTAAGTCATGCAGATGCAGTACAACGTTACCAGGGGGTAGTAAAGTGCGGCATGTTCTTGGTATTAAAAGATGCAGGAGCAGAAGATGTCTTCCTGAATTGGTAGGTTTCTGCCTGACCCTATATCAAAATTAGAGTTCCAAAACACTGTACAGAAATAAGCTAAAACAACTTGCAACTAAACAGTCACCCAAGGAGCCGATGTTCTTTAGAGCATCTTACTCAAGATATTATATATGTGTCTGCATGCATGTGCACATATATCCTATGACACGTGAATTTCTTTCCTTATGGTTTTTTAATTATACCTAAAACCCTACAATTTTCTAATTTCATGAATTTTTACTTAGACTAAGTCCTTTTGTGGGCACTTTGTCAAGTTATTACCTTTTCTGGCAAGAGCTTTATGTAACTGCTCCTGAGATTCAGATGCTTCTGAAAGAAATTGCAAAAACAGTATCAGGGTTTTTTTTTTTTCTTTTTCACTCTTCCTTGGGCAGCTCATGGCATAATTTTCCAAACTTTTCCTCACTTTTCTCCAGCCATTTCCCCATATAAAATATACAAGAAACTGTTCTGTAGTCAGAAGCCAAAACTTCTTGTATATTTTCCACCAAATAGAAAATAGGTAGTATTCAGTCATTTAGGAAAATTCAACTTAATTTTATCCTCTCTAGTGGCCATCGGAGGCAGGAAACCAGTTTAGCAATTTTTATTTACCGACTTAAGCTACCAATTAATAACTCTTTTGCCAATTTTCCTTGGGCAAATCTGTGTGTGTGTGTGTGTGTGTGTGTCTCAGTGTGTGTGTGTGTTCAGTGGCTTGCTTCATATTAAATTTAAAGTGACAGCCCTTTCAGGGGAACAGAAAAACAACTGGTTTCATCATATTTGGTAACTAAATTGTAGGGTTCTCTTCAATTTTCTCTTCCCTGTACCCCTCCCAACTTAACACTAGTGTTTAAGTAGTATAGTCGTACTGAATTAAAATTCTGTTCTATAATTCAAAAATATTAGACTATGTCAGTGCACTGGCTATTATGATAAGTTTTAGGTCTCCTCCCTTTCTATTACTTACTGTTAACGTTAACCATAATTATATAAATTTCACTTGGAAGTAAAATTTTGAGACCAATGAATAATTTAGCAATCTAATAAATTACACTTAATACCTGTTGATAAGGGTTCAAGATGGTAATACTGCCTAAGTTCTCAACATATTATCCTTATACACACACAGAAAGAGACGCTCCATGTTCCTACTGTAATCCAAGTCTTGGTTCTCTCTTTAGAATTAAAGGAGTGACTAAAATCCATGACCCAACATAATATTGGAAAAGAAGTGATAAAGCATTGAGCCAATAACTCCCAAGGATGAAAGCTGTGCTAGCACTTTCCTGGGCTGGTCTGCCCCTCCCGTTATCTAGTCCCCTGGACCCAGAAAGAGCTGAGAGGAAATGTCATGGTAGAGTTGCTGCATTAGTTATTTATTGCTGGATAACAAATTATCCCCAAATTTAGCAGCTTGGAACAACAAAGATTTATCTCACACAGTTTCTGATGTTCACAATTCCAGCATTGGCTTAGCTGGGTGGTTCTGGCTCAGGGTCTGTAAAATAGATAATTCTTTTTATTGCATATTAAAAAATATATAATTGTAAACAAGTAAGCACATTTTATTTTATATGCACATTATATCTCATCAGAATGTGTCATACATTTTATTATAATTTCAACTGACTTCTGATCTTGTTTTTTGAAGTAGTTTTTGAAATGTGGTTCTGGCCTGGATAGTTCTGAGAAAGGAATTCTAGTATAGTGGTCCACTATGTGCCCCCACAAAAGCAGCATTTAATTTAATAGTGATGTACATAAAACTATCCTTTATGTTTATTTTAAAGTTTAACATTAATGAATTAATCAGTAATACTAGTTAATTGATAATCAGTGGTTTTTTAGTTAACAAATTATTTTCACATACATTTTCTCATTTGATCTCACATCAATTCTGTCTACTGTGCCTGGCAGCAAGGACTCATCAGGGAAACAGGTGATGCTCAGAGAGATGGCTCACAGGGAAAGGAGTCAAAACTAGAATTGCCATCCCAATTTTTACCAATGATTTTACTACACATGATGGTTTATAGAAGTATCTTCTTTTGCCCATTTTTGTATTGGGTTGTTAGTTTTAAAATTTTTTATTACTAAGTTTTGAGAATATTTGTATGTCCTTTACATGTTAAAGGTCATAAGTCCTTTATCATATATGTGATTTACAAATATTTTTCTAACTACTGTGTCTCGTCTTTTCATTCTCTTAATGGTGTTTTTCAAGGAGCAGAAGTTCCTGATTTTGATAAAGTTAAACAATTTTCTTTTTTTTCCAAAGTATTCTCTTACATAGATTGTGCTTTTGGTATTGTTTCTAAGAAATTATTGACTAACCCCAAATCACAAAGATTTTCTTCTTTGTTTTCTTCTATAATATTTATAGTTTTAGGTTTTATATTTAGGTCTATGATCCAGTTTGAATTAATTTTTCTATGTAGTGTGAGGTACGGATCAAAGTTCTTTTCTTTTTTTTTTGCATGTGGATATCTAATTGTTCTGGCAGAATTTGTTGGAAAAATGGAATTACCCTTAAAGTTTATAAAAATAAACATTAGTTATTTATATATATGTGGGTTTATTTCTAGGCTCTTATTCTTTTCATTTATCTATTCATTTATCTTGATGCCAATTTCATACTGTCTTGGTTACTGTAGTTTTATAATTTCTTGAAGCCAGGTAGTGAAAGTTCTTCAACTTTATTGTTCTTTCTCAAAGTTGTTTTGGCTATTCTAGGTACTTTGTATTTCCATATGAATTTAATAATCAAGTTGTCATTTTTTACAAAAAGCCTACTGGGATTTTTGTTGGGATCACATTGAATATATAAATCAATTTGGGGACGATTGGCCTCTTAATATTGTCTTCCAACTCATCAAAAAGGTATATCTCTCCCTTTATTTAGATTCTCTTTAATTTCTCTCAGCAATATTTTGTAGTTTTATTTATTTATTTTATGAACAGAGTCTCACTCTGTTGCCCAGCTAGATTGCAGTGGCATTATCATAGCTCACTTTAGCCTCAAACTCCTGGACTCAAGCAGTCCTCCTATCCTTGTCTTCTAAAGTTCTGGGATGACAGATGTGAGCCACCATGCCTGGCACATTTTATAGTTTTTGGAGTACAGCTTTTTGCACATGGCTTGTTTCAGTCTTATCAGCAAGTATTTCATAATTTTGATGTAATCATATGTGTGTGGTTTTTAAAACTTTTTCAGTTTCCAATTGTTCTTCAACAGTGTATGGAAATACAATTTAATTTTGACCTTATGTCCTATAATCTTACTAAACTCACGTCTAATAATTTATTACTTCTAATATCTTTTTTGCAAATTCTTTTGGATTTTCTGTAATGATCATGTTGTCTGCAAATAATAACAGTTTTACTCCTTCTTTTTCAGTCTGGATACCTTTTATTTCTTTTTCTCACTTGATTGCACTGACTTTAATCTCTAGCATCATGTTGAATAGCAGTAAAGTGCACTTCCTTGTCTCTTCCTGATGTGAGGAAGAAAATATACAGGCTTTCTCTATTAAGTATGATGGTAACTGTAGTTTTTTGAGATGCCCGTTATCAGATTGAAAAAGTTCTAATAGTAATTTGCTAAGAGTTTTTATCAGAAATGGATGTTGAGTTTTGCTAAATGCATTTTCTTCATCTGTTGAGATGATCATATGGTTTTTGTTTTTTGGTTTGTTGATATAGTGAAATGCATTGATTAACCTTTGAATGTCAAGCCAGCCTTGCATTCTTGAAATAAACTCTACTTTGATCATGATACATTATCCTTTTTATATATTGTTAAATTAAATTTGCTAACATTTTGTTTAGAATTTTTACATCTATGTTCATGAGGGATATTGGTCTGTAGTTTGCTTTTGTTGTAATGTCTTTTTCTGATTTTTGGTATCAAGGTAATGCTAGATTCACAGAATTAGTTGGGAAATATTCTCTACCTTTCAGTTTTCTGAAAGAGTTTTTCTAGAATTGGTATTATTTCATTTTTGTAATTTTTGTAAACTTCATCAGTGCAACAAGCCATTTGGTTCTGAAGTTTTTTGTAGGAATATTTTTATCTACAAACTGAATTTTTAATGTAAGTATAGGACTATTCAGGTTATCTATTTCTTCTAGAGTGAACTTTGGTATTTTGTACCTTTCAAGGAATTTGTTCTAAGTTGTTGAGTTTATTGGCATAACATCATTCACAATATTCCATTATTATCTTTTAATCTCTGTACAACTTACAGTGATGTCACATCTCACATTACTAATATTGTTAATTTTCATCTTCTCTCTTTGTGTTCCTAATCATTCCAGCTAGAGGTCTAACTATTTTATTGAATTTCTTGAAGAAGCAGCCCTGGTTTAAAATATTTTCTCTATTTTTTTTTATTTCATTGATTTTTTTGCTCTGATCTTTATTATTTCCTTGTTTCTGTGTACTTTGTATTTAATCTTCTTTTTCTATGTCTTTTTTTTGAGACAGGGTCTTGCTCTATCCCTCAGGGCTTTAGTGGCTGATCAGAGCTCACTGCAGCCTCAAACTTCTGGGTTTAAGCAATCTTCTTCATTAGCCTCCCAAGTAGCAAGCAGGATTGGCACAGGCTACCATACCCAGCTAATTTTTTAAAACATTTTTTATAAAGATGGGATCTCACTGTGTTGCCCAGGCTGGTCTTGAACTCCTAGCCTTAAGCAATCCTCCAGCCTCTGCCTCCCAAAGTGGTGAGATTACAGGCATTAGCCACTATTCCTGGCCTTATGGTATCTTAAGATGGAAGCTGAAGTCATTTATTTGAGGCCTTTTTTTTCTGTTCTAATGTATGTGTTTTGCGTTTAAAATTTTCCTTGAGAATTTTAAGGGTATCCAAAACATTTTGATATATTGTGTTTTCAATTTCATTCAGTTCAAAATACTTTCAAATTTTCCTCATGATTTCTTCTTTGACCCATTGGTTATTAAGGTCTATTATTTAGTTCCCAAATATGTGAGGTCTATCCAGCAATTTTTCAGCAGTCATTGATTTCTAATTTAATTCAGCTGTGATCAGAGAACATACTTTGTATGACCTGAATTCTTTTTAATTTATTGATACTTGCCTTATGGACAAAAATCTGCTATGTTTTGATAAATGTTCCCATGGACACTTGAAAGGTATGTATATTCTACTATTGTTGGGTGGAATGGTCAATAAATGTCAATGAATTGAGGTTGGTTGGTAGTATAAAGTGTTAATGATTAAATTGTATGACAGTAACAGTAGCTTCCAAAGTGAATATATACACCCCTGAGGGTATGCAACATAATCTATTGGGATACAGAAATTGAGATTCTAATGAGGATGTTACATAGTATATGCTGTGTGCAAGAGTACTTATTTTCCTTATTTAAAATTAATAGTGTCTTTTTTTTTTTTTTTTTTTTTTGAGACAAAGTCTCACTCTGTTGGCCCGGGCTAGAGTGCCATGGCATCACCCTAGCTCACGGCAACCTCAAACTCATGGATTCAAGCAATCCTACTGCCTCAGCCTCCCGAGTAACTGGGACTATAAGCATGCACCACCATGCCTGGCTAATTTTTTATATAAATATTTTTAGTTGTCCAGCTAATTTCTTTCTATTTCTTTTTTAGTAGAGACAGAGTCTTGCTCTTGCTCAGGTTGGTCTCGGACTCCTGAGTTCAAAGAATCCACCCGCCTCAGCCTCCCAGAGTGCTAGGATTTCAGGCATGACCCATCATGCCTGGCCAAAATGTCTTTTTAACCATCTGTTCTTTAAAAAGAATCAGATAGTTAAGATTAGCATACCTTTCTTAAATTAATTTTCTTACTGCCTTTTCATAAATTTTTAAAACTGATATGCCAAAGATAATACACTTTTGTTAAAATAAGGATGCCCACTCTCACCACTCTTATTCAACATAGTACTGGAAGTCCTAGCCAGACCAATAAGGCAAAAGAAAAATAAAGGCAACCAAATTGGAAAAGAGGAAGTCAAATTTTCCCTGTTTGCAGATAATATGATCTTGTATAAGGAAAAAACTAAAGACTCTACCAAAAGCTTTTAGAACTGGTAAATGAATTCAGTAAAGTTGCAGGGTACAAAATCAACATACAAAAATAAGTAGCTCATTCAGAAATAAAAGAAAAAAAATGGTAGTATTTCTCTGCACAATGAACTAGTTGGAAAAGCAATCAAGAAGGCAATCCCATTTACAATGGCAACAAAAAATAAAATAATAAAAATACCTAGGAATAAATTTAACTAAGAAAGTGAAAGATCTCTACAAGGAAAGCTACAAAACACTGATGAAAAAGATCGAAGAAGATACAATCAAATTGAAAAACATATGCTCATGGATTGGAAAAATTAATATTGCTAAAATTACTATACTCCCCAAAGCAACCTACAAATTTAATGCAATCCCTATCAAAATATTATACTAATAACATTCTTCACAGAAATAGAAAAACAATCCTAAAATTTTATGGAACCACTAAAGACCCTAAATAGCCAGAGCAATCCTAAGCAAAAAGAACGAAGTTGGAGGTGTCATACTACTAGAAATTTAAAATATACTACAAAGCTATAATAACCAAAAGAGCATGGTACTGGCATAAAGATAGGCACATAGACCAATGAAACAGAATAGAGAACCCAGAAATAAGTCCACATATTTACAGCCACCTGATTTTTAACAAAGGCGCCAAGAAGACACATTGGGGGAAAACAGTCTCTTCAATAAATTATGCTGGGAAAACTGGATATCCATATGCAGAAGATTCAAACTAGATTGTCACTTCTCATCCTCTATAAAAATCAACTCAAAGTGGATCAAAGACCCAAATGTCAGACCTGAAACTATAAAACTACTAGAAGAAAACAGGGAAAACACTTCAGGACACTGGTCTGGGAAAAAAAAAATTTAATGCCCCAAAAGCACCGGCAACAAAACCAAAATTAAACAAATGGGATTATGTCAAACTAAAAAGCTTCTGTATAGCAAAGGAAACAATCAACAGAATGAATAGAAAACCTATAGAATAGGGGAAAATATATGCAAACTATTCTTCCAACAGGGGATTAATATCCAGAATATACAGGGAACTCAACAATCTCATCAGGGGGAAAAAAAAGCAATTAAAAAGTGGGCAAATGATCTGAACAGACATTTCGCAAAAGAAAACATATAAGTGGCCAAAAAATTTATGAAAAAACGGCTCAACAGTACTAATTATCAGAGGAATGCAAATCAAAACTACAGAGTTATCATCTCACCCCAGCTAGGATGGCTATTATCAAAAAGACAAAAAATAACAAATGCTAGTGAAGGTGCAGAGAAAAGGAAACTCTTACACATAGTTACACAATGTAAACTGGTACAGCCACTATGAAGAACAGTATGGAGTCTCCTCAAAAAACTATAAGCAGAACTATAATGCCATTTGATCCAGCAATCCCATTACTGGGCATTTATCCAAAGGAAAGGAAATCAGTATATGGAAGAGATATTTGCACTCCTATGTTTATTACAAAACTATTCACAGTAGCCAAGATATGGATTCAAGCAAGATGTCCAACAGCAGATGAATGGATATAAAAATATGGTGTATATATACACAATGGACTACTATTCAGCCATAAAAATGAATGAAATCCTGTCATTCATGGCAACTTGGATGAAACTGGAAGACATTATGTTAAGTGAAATAAGCCAGGAACAGAAAGTTAAACACTATGTGTTCTCACTCATATGTGGAAGCTAAAAACAAGTTCATCTCATAGAAGTAAAAAGTAGAACAGAGGATATTAGAGGCTGAGAAGAGTATAAGGAAGGGGAAGATAGGGAGAGATTTGTTAAAGGATATAAAATTACAGGTAGATAGGAGGAATAAGTTCTAGTATTCTATACCACTGTAGGATAACTATAGATAACAATAGTATGTTATATAGTTTCAAATAGGTAGAAGAATATTGAATGTCTCCAACACAAAGAAATGATTAAATGTATGAAATGATGAATATGCTAATTATCCTGATCTGATTACTATACATTATATGTATTGCAATAGCACTATATACTCCATAAATATGTTTAATTATTATATGTCAATTAACTTTTAAAAAAATACTGACCAGGTGCAGTGGCTCACGCCCGTAATCCTAGCACTCTGGGAGGCCGAGGCAGGTGGATCGCTTAAGGTCGGGAGTTAAAAACAAGCCTGAGTAAGAGCAAGACCCTTTCTCTACTAAAAAATAGAAATAATTTAATTGGCCAACTAAAAATATACCGAAAAAATTAGCCAGGCATGGTGGCACATGCCTGTATTTCCAGCTACTTGGGAGGCTGAGGCAGAAGGATCACTTGAGCCCAAGAATTTGAGGTTGTGGTGAGCTAGGCTGATGCCACGGCACTCTAGCCCAGGCAACAGAGTGAGACTCTGTCTCAAAAAAAATAAATAAAAAATAAAAATATGTTTTTATTAAACAACAGGCTTAAGACAAAATGAGATTTAATTTTTCTAAAGGTAGGAGGAGTAGATTTAATTTACATAAAGGTTATAAATTTATTTTAATTAATTTTATTTGCAACATGAAAAATTTTTGAAAATGTTGAGAAGAAAAGCTACTAAAACTATAAACAAAGCAATATGAATAAAAATATGGCCTGAGATAGTTTTATTTAAGACAGTATAAAGAAGTATTTCCTTACTGACTGGAATGATCATATGGGCCTCAGCAATTACAAAATTATTATATACATGTATTATTTTCTTGATCTCTTTTCTTGATCTGTATAAAAGGATTGAAAGTGTTTTAAATACTTTTTTGAAACTAAAACTAAGGAATGGAATTTACCACTTAACTGAAACCTGTGCTTGTGTATTTGCTGGTCCAACAACTGAAATAAGACAATTTCTGATGTTTCTTAAATGATAAAAAGTTTATTCACACAGTTTAGAAGTTTAAAACTTGAACCAAATGTTCATTATTTTCCTGTGAATAGCAAGAACCTATATGTTCACAGAAATCCAGAACTTGTCAAGAGCCAGATCAGTAAATTTTATCTTCAGTACATGATCAGACTTCAGCTCACAAAGTTCTTCTCCCAAAGTCATGTTCTCAAGCTGAGCAGAAGATTCATTGAGAGGGTCTTTACCCAGTCATTCACTTGTGTTAACAATAAGGACTGTACCATCAGTGTTGTTCTATCTGTCTCCCAGGTAGTTTTCAGTAACATATGACACTTACAGAGAACCTTCCTCACCTTCGAATCCAATCAACTGTGGAAACATGTCAAGATTTCCTTTTGAAACATAATTTGTCAAAAGATTTCATATCTTTAAAATCCAAGAACCTTGCCACTTGAAGTTAAAACATTTTATGTGGAGTCTGGTGATTCGTCTTTTAGTCCAAAGTCTTGTGGAGAACTCTTCCTCTGCTAGGCCACCAAATTTCTGTTTGTAGCAGGAGATTCATGTGCTCTTGGACAAGATGTTTACACAGTTTTAAAAGCATTTTCAGGCCAAGCTCAGTGGCTCATGCCTGTAATCCTAGCACTCTGGGAGGCCGAGGCGGGCAGATTGCTCAAGGTCAGGAGTTTGAAACCAGCCTAAGCAAGAGCGAGACCCCGTCTCTACTATAAATAGAAAGAAACTAATTGGCCAACTAATATATATATAGAAAAAATTAGCCGGGGGTGGTGGCGCATGCCTGTAGTCCCAGCTACTCGGGAGGTTGAGGCAGGAGGATTGCTTGAGCCCATGAGTTTGAGGTTGCTGTGAGCTAGGCTGACGCCAGGGCACTGACTCTAGCCTGGGCAACAAAGCAAAACTCTATCTCAAAAAAAAAAAAAAAAAAAAAAAAAGCATTTTCAGATAAATTGGTCTCTGTTTAATAAAGTTGGCCATTTTTGTCACATCATCCAGTCTTTTAAAATTTTTCTTGGACAGACTTTAACACCAGCGCCTCTCTGTGAAGAAAACAGTGTATTGTAAACAAAGTCAGTATTTCCTTTGCTTTGTCTCTCCTGGAGCTAACCATTGGTGGGCCCCCTCAATTTCTGCAAGTCAGACCTTTTGATTCCGGATACAAAGACAGATCATTAAATGCATCTTGGCCTTTGCTTGTTTGAGACAGCTTTTGCAGCAGAAAAGATGTTCTCGAATTTCACCTTATTTACAATTCTTAAAATGTTATGACATTTATTCATAAAATCTGTTGATTCATCAAACTGCATAGAAAACCAATTGTTTTACTTTATCATATAAAATGTTACATGCCATCAATACACTGATTGATCACATTGCTTGAGAGAAGAACCTTTTCATTTTCTCATACTACATCTTCTCTTAGCATTTTGCTTTTTTATTTTAGTTTTTTTAGAGACAGCATCTCACTATGCTGCCCAGGCTGGACTAGAATTCCTTGTACTTTAGGGATCCTCCTACCTCAGCCTCTTCAGTAGCTGGGACTACAGGCATAAGCCACTACACCTGGCTCTTGCGTTTTACTCACTCTAATTTTAAATACTGACATTATTAAGTTCTCATTGTTGTGTGCCTTTTTCTTTTCTGGACAATAAATAATTGCTTCTAAATAACTTGCTTCCTGAGCCTTTTCAACTGACTGTGATTTTTTTTTTTTAACAAAAACTTTATTCTGTTTCAAGATTCCAGTAACCATTGAAAATAATCAGCCCCCTTACTTATCAAACGGCTGTGATTTGGAGTTAAGTGTCTTTGCAATTTTGCTAGAGCCATTGCTTAATGTGTAAGTTGTTTATCAAATATAATGCACAAAGGAATAGAACAACTTGGATTACCAGCATCCCCGGTTCCCTAGTGCAATAAAATGCCTCAAAGATTTAAACTTCATCAACTTATCAGAAGAGTCCATAGACCTAGGCCTATAATCTTTCCCTTCCATCTCATACTTTGTCTTCAAAAATCACCATAATAGACAACCAGACATGCCCAAAAACACAAACATTAATGAAATATAAAATGATAGAGCATAATAATAGCTACGTGGGAAAAATTACCAAAAATGTAAAATTTTCACTACATAATTTAGTTCTAACCTACTTAATCCATGCTTTCAGTAATTATTGCTTTTGTATAAGTAAAATGAATGGCAACAATGTTATAAGAGATGGGAGGGAGGCACTGGAAATACTCTGTTATAAGGAACCTGCACTAAAGGTAAAGCAGTGTAGTATTACTTTAAAGTGGAGTTGGATTGTATACTTGCAAATGTGGGTTACAAATTCTAGGGAAACCACTAAAATTTTGTTTAAAAAAACAAGCATAATTGATATGCTAAGAGAGGAGAAAAAATGGAATAATATAAAATGCTAAACTAAAACCAGAGAAGACAGAAAAAGAGTGAATGAAAGACAAAAAGAAACAGAGAACAAGGGCAATGAATAGAAACAATTAAAAATATTATAGGTATTTATCCTATCATATTCATGTCAATATTCACTTTAAATGTGAATGGTCTAAGCATACCAATTAAAAGAGACTGTCAAAGTGGATAAAAAACAAAATCCCACTAAATTTTGTTTAAAAGAAACACTTTAAATATAAAGCATAAAAGTAAAAAAAAAAAAGGAGAATTATATACCGTGCTAATACTAGTCAAAAGAAAGCTGAAATACTACATTAATTTCAGACAAAGCATGTTATATGCAAGTAAAATGATCAGGGATAAAGAAGGGAACATAATGTTAAAGAAAAAAATCTCCAGGAAAACATAACAATCCTTAATGTGTGTGCACCTAACAACAGAGTGTGAAAATACATGAAGCAAAACTGATAGAACTGCAAGGAGAAATACATGAATGCACTTTTATACTTGGAGACTTCAACACTTCTCTATCAGTAGTTGACAGATCCGGCAGGCCTAAATTCAGTAACCACATAGTTGAACTGAATAATACCGTCAATCAATTGGATCTAATTGATATTTATAAAATACTTCATCCAACAACAACAACAGCAGCTCCCATGGAACAGTCACCAAGAGAGACCACATTCTGGGTCATAAAACAAACCTTAAGAAGTTTAACACATTGATTGCCAGGTGGGTTGTATTTAACTCGGACTAATTTTGAGCCCGAGGCCTCGTAAGGCAAAACCCTGCAGTTGGTTCGTGAAAATCTTACTTCTTGTTGTTCTTATTGTTACAATTAATATTGGCAATTTAATTCTAAAAACGTGGATTGTGCTGCATATAACTCATGCACAGAAAACAATAAAAAATAACAAATTAAAAAGGATCATTTTAATACAGCACCATGGCCCCAGGGAAAAAAATTTTTTTTCTAGTGTGGCAATCAATGTGTTAAAAGAATAGAAATTGTACAAAGTATGCTATCAGTTGAGAAGGGTATTAACTAGAAGCCAATAACAGAAGGATAGCTGGAAAATTCCAAAATACTTGCCAATTAAACTACATACTGCTAAATAACAAATGAGTCAAAGGAGAGGTCTCAAAAGAAGAGAAATTTTAAAATACTTTGAACTCAATAAAAATGAAAATATAACATCAATATTTGTGGGATGTAATGAAAGCAGTATAAATGTATTTATATAAATGTATTTATATAAAGCTCCTGCTTTATACCATTAAATACACATATGGGAAAAGAAGAAGGGGAGGTAGGGAGAGAAAAAGGAGATGTATGAGAAAGCTCTGTACTTTTTGATGAATTTCTCTATAAACCTAAAACTGCTCTAAAAAATAAAGTCTGTCAATTATTTTCAAAAATTCTATCTGCAGTTAATTTTACAAAGCAAACAACTTTTAAACCGAATTTTTTTTTTTTTTTTTTGAGACAGAGTCTCACTCTGTTGCCCTGGCTAGAGTGAGTGCCATGGCATCAGCCTAGCTCACAGCAACCTCAAACTCCTGGGCTCAAGCAATCTTCCTGCCTCAGCCTCCCGAGTAGCTGGGACTACAGGCATGTGCCACCATGCCCGGCTAATTTTTTCTGTATGTATTACTTGGCCAATTAATTTCTTCCTATTTATAGTAGAGATGGGGTCCCGCTCTTGCTCAGGCTGGTTTTGAACTCCTGACCTCGAGCAATCCGCCCGCCTCGGCCTCCCAGAGTGCTAGGATTACAGGCGTGAGCCACCGCGCCCGGCCTAAACCGAATTTTGTAACCTATTTAGAAGTTTTCCAGAGCGTTCTAAGTTAGTTTTGAATAAATTTATTTAAAACATAAATATAGCATATTCTGATTCATTTACAGGAACAATTGATTGTCATTAGGGAAGATGGAAGTGTACTAGCTATTTTGCCATCCAAGTACTAACCAGTCCTGACCCTGCTTACCTTCTGAGATCAGACAAGATCAGGTGCATTCAGGGTAGTATGGCCATATACTGTACTAGATATTTTGAATAAAACTTTTGCTGTTAAATGAGATTGAAAATATAAATAACTTGAAAGTAATTATCTTTGTGAGTTATCTCTTTTAGCTATGATAGACGTTAAATGAAAACCTAAAGCCACAGCAATACATAATGTTAAATCCATCCAACTGACATTTATTGTTGCTATATACCAGGCACAGCTCTGAGCACTTTATATGTATTAGTGCATGTTATCCGCATAAAAATTCAACAGTTAGGTAGTACTATCCATTTCTACTTCATCTATAAAGGATAGATAAAGAAACTGAAGCAAGAAGAGAAAGAAAAGATTAGATAACTTTATTAAGATCAAAGAGAGTAAGTGGACTAGTGAGATTTGAACCTCAACAGTCTGGCTCCAAAACTTGTTATATGTAAATAATTATACTAAATGGATTAAGCACTCCAATTAAAAAACAAAGATTATCAGATTGGATTTTAAAAATCAAGATCCAATTAAATGCTATTTGTAAGAGATGCATTTTACATTTAAATATACATATAGAATAAAAGTAAAAGAGATAGAGGAAAATATACCAAGCAAACACTAATCATAATAAAACTGGAGTGGTTATATTAATATTGGACAAAATAGACTTTAAGTCAAGGACTATGAACAGAAATTAAGAGGGACTTTTTTTTTTTGAGACAGCATCTCGCTTGTGTTGCCCAGGCTAGAGTGCCGTGGAGTCAGCCTAGCTCATAGCAACCTCAAACTCCTGGGCTCAAGCAATCCTCCTGCCTTAGCCTCCTGAGTAGCTGGTACTACAGGCATGCGCCACCATGCCCAGATAATTTATATATATATATATATATATTTTTTTTTTTAGTTGGCCAATTAATTCATTTCTATTTTTATTAGAGATGGGGTCTTGCTCTTGCTCAGGCTGGTCTTGAACTCCTCCTTGAGCAATCCACCCGCCTCAGCCTCCCAGAATGCTAGGATTACAGGCCTTAGCCACCATGCCTTAGGGACATTTTAATGATACAAGAGTCAATCAATCAATAAGACATTCCTTTATAAAAGTGTATGTATCCAGTAATGAAGTTTCAAAATATATAAAGCAAAAACTACAAAACTAAAGGAGAAATAGACAAACCCACAACAGTGTTTGAAGAGTTTAATACCTTTCTCTCAGTAATTGATAAAACAAGCAGACAAAAGTCAGTAAAGACACAGATTTCAACAACACTATTAAGCAACTTGATTTAATTGATGATTATAAAATACTACTTAACAAACACAGGACACACATTCTTTTAATGTGGAAATTGTCATCATAAAGAAAGTTTTGCACGTGTTCATTTTTGTAATAAAACACTAGAAACAGTATTGGAGAAGGATAAGTAAATTATAGCATTTTTATACAATGAAAAACCACAGAGGAGCTAAAATACATGAGAGCTAATTTTATCCACATGGATAAATCTTAAAAATATAATAATGAATAAAAGAAGCAAGCTGCATAACAAGTACAGTATAATTTCAATTTTTTAAAGTCTTAAAACATATAAAACAATTCTCTATGTTAGTTATGAGCACTATATACTCAGTGAAAACATGTTAGCTATATGAGAATGACATATTGCTACTTCGGGACAGTGGTTGCCTTAACAGAGAAGGGGAGGGAAATAGGATCGGGCAGTTAACTATATTAGTAATGATATATTCTAAGAAAAAAAGAGAACTGATAAAAAATGACATTTTTACCATTCCTTAAAATAGTGAAAAACTAGAAAACCATCTCAGTGATCAACAGTAAGAGAACCCAACAATCTATCTACAACTTGCTAAAAGCTTCTGGGGCAAAACACACCACCAAGCAGGGTGGTGTTCCCACAGATTGATGAGTGCCATTTTCTGTTGGGGTCTGTCCTTTCTCCTGTCTCAGAAGATAAGACGGCCTTTTACCTACGCCTCTATCTCTGTACTTAATCCCCATATCCTGCTCTCAACTCCAAGATCCCATTCCATCATTGTTGTCTCCCTCTCACACTTTTTCAGTCTCTTTTTCTCCAGAGCCTATAAATATGTCCATATCTCTGTCAATTGAAAAAATAAACAAAAATGTTGATTTTGGCCTTGACGCCATCATCTTTCTTTATATCTGCAGCTAAATTTCTTAAAAGGAAATTCTAATGCTTTCTTTCCATTTCCTCAACTCGCTGCTATCTGGCTTCCACTTTGTAGCTATTGCCTTTTTGAAATTTTCTTCCCTGGACTACTAAGACCCACATCTTTCCTGTTTACCTCAGACAGTCTCCTTCTTTGGCTTCCATTCTCACTGCCCGCCTTCCCCCACTCAAAGATTTTCTAACTGATCTTATCAACTTTCCACGCTCTTCTACCTATGTGCTGATGAAGTCCCAAATCTCTTTCTAGCAGGACCCCTTTCCAGAACTCTGGAGCTGCATCTCCAACTGTTAAGTGGACCTCTTCGCCCAGGCATGCCACAAGTATCTCAAATTCAACGTATCTAAAATGACCTTATTATCTTTTATATGGTGCTGTCTCTTCCTGCTCCCCACCCCACTCCTTATCTTAGTCAACGCATCTAGCACTACCCTAGCTACCTAGCAGAAACCCTTATTAGATCCTCCTACTTCCTTATCCCCTAAATCTCATCAGACACTAAGTTCTGTGGCTGCTATATTAGTTCAGGCCCAGTTTATTTCTCACCTGTGCTATTGCTGTAGTCTTCTACCTAGAAATCCTCTGCCTCCAGGCTTTTCCTCAAATCATCTGTTCTCCTACCTACAGCCAGAGTTATTTCCCTAAATTCAAATTGATGAGTTCCCTCTCTTGCTTCAGGTCCCTCAGTGACTCCCCTCTGTCCATGCCACAAAGTCCAACTTCCTTGGCATTACTCACAAGACCCTTTATAATCTAGTCCCTGCCCACTCATTCAAACTAGTCTCTAGTCCCTCGTCTGCTACACTTCAACAGTAATTGAGGATAATAATATTGAAACACCTCTAAGGTATCAATGCATATTTATAGAGCTATTCAAATAAGTGAAAAAAAGTTTTTAAAATCATTGTTTAATAGCCACCAAAAGAAAAACCTATCCACATGCCCATCAAAAAACAAAACAAAACAAGAATGGGTAAAGAAGATGTGGCTATGGATGGATTTCACAGATACAATGACAAGCAAAAGAAAACAGACAAACAAGACTACACAAGAATACGATTCCATATATATGAAGTTCAAGATTAGACAAAACTAATCTGTAGTTATGAAAGTCAGAAAGTAACCCAGTAGTTACTTCTGTGGGTGGTATTGACTGGTAAGGGGAACTAGAGAAACTTCTGGGGAGCTGGAAATGTTCCATAACTTCATCTGGGTGGTGATTACATGAAGTTTGTCTGTTTGTCTGACTATCTGCACATCTTTATCTATTTATCTGTAAATATTAGTCAAGCTATGAAGTAAAAATTTGTACACTTTGCTTCACATATGTCACATCTGTCTTAGTCTGTTAGGGCTGCTATTTAAAAAGTACCATAAACTTGGTGGATTATAAGCAACAGGAATTCATTGCTCACAGTTCTGGAAGCTAAGAAGTCCAAGATCAAGACACTGGCAGACTGGTGTTTGGCAAGTGCCTGTTTTCTCATAGACAGCCAACTTCTCTAACTTCACATGGAGGAAGGGATGAGGGACTGTCTCTGATCTCATTTATAAGGGCACTAATCCCACTCAAGAAGGGTCTGCTTTCATGATCTAATCCTATCTCAAAGGTCCCACCATTGCCTTGGGGGTTAGGATTTTGATATATGAATTTGGACCATAGCACATCTCAGTTTAAAAATTACTAAATTAAGAACAATTGCTGAGTGGGTATGAGGAGATAAGTACACTGTTGGCTGCACTGTAAATTGGGAAAAAGCATTTGGAAAGTAGTTAGGCAATATATAATGAGAGTTAATGCTTTCCTTCACGGATTCCACTTTCCATAAGAACATTTCCTAAGAAAACAGCAGGAAAAAAATTTAGAAACCACTTGTACAATGATGTTTAGAATTATTATTATTATTATTTTTTTTTTTTTTGAGACAGAGTCTCACTTTGTTGTCCAGGCTAGAGTGAGTGCCGTGGCGTCAGCCTAGCTCACAGCAACCTCAAACTCCTGGGCTTGAGTGATCCTTCTGCCTCAGCCTCCCGAGTAGCTGGGACTACAGGCATGTGCCACTATGCCCGGCTAATTTTATATATATATATATCAGTTGGCCAATTAATTTCTTTCTGTTTACAGTAGAGACGGGGTCTTGCTCTTGCTCAGGCTGGTTTTGAACTCCTGACCTTGAGCAATCCGCCCGCCTCGGCCTCCCAAGAGCTAGGATTACAGGCGTGAGCCACAGCGCCCGGCCAATTATTATTTTTTTAAGAGACAGGGTCTTGCTCTGTTGCCTGGGCCGAGTGCAATGGCACAATCACAGCTCATTGTGACCTCAAATTCCTGGGCTTAAGTGATCCTCCTGCCTCAGCTTCCCAAGTAGCTGGGTCTACAAGTGCATGCCACCCACAATTAAATTTTTTATTTTTTGCAGAGATGGGGATCTCGCTATGTTGCCCAGGCTGGTCTTGAACTTCTATGCTCAAGTGATCCTCCTGCTTCAGCCTCACAAAGAGCAGGGATTACAGACATGAGCCACTGTGCCCAGCCTAGAACAATATTATCTATAAAAATGAAAAACTCTGTATAAACCAAATGCCCAATTATTGGGAAAAATTTAAGTAAACTACAGTAAAGTAATACAATGGAATTACATGTAGTCTTTTAAAATTTTTGTCTTACAACTTATTTAAATACATGAAAAATTATATCAAAAATAATGTTAATTCCAAAATCAGAATGCAAATACCAGGTATCAAATTATATCAGTTATATATTATTATGTACAAACTAAAACTTAGTGGCTTGAAACAACCAACATTTTATGTGTTCACAATTCTATAGTTCAGCAACTCGGACTGGGCTCTGCCGGATGGGTTTTTGGTTGGCCTGGCCTGGAGTTACTCACGTGACCACAGTCATCTGGTAACTCAGTTGGTTTAGATCAGGGGTCCTCAAACTTTTTAAACAGGGGGCCAGTTCACTGTCCCTCAGACTGTTGGAGAATGCGCATCATGGGCCTGGGACAAGTCCTATGCTAAGCAGGACAGGCAGTGGTGGCAAAAACACCTGGTGGGCCGGATAAATGTCCTAGGCGGGCAGCATGTGGCCTGTGGGCCGCAGTTGGAGGACACCTGGTTTAGATGGTGTAAGAAGGCCCTGCTCACATGTCTGGTGTTTGGTGCTGGCTGAAAGGTAGAGCTTTCTCTCTCCACATGGTCTGTCATAGCAAGGAGGGTAGCCTGAGCTTCTTCATAGGATGGTGGCAGCATTGCAAGAGGGCAAGTGCAGAAACAGCAATCTGTTGGTCAAAGCCTGTCATAAGAGGCCAGGCGCCATGGCTCACACCTGTAATCCTAGCATTCTGGGAGGCCAAGGTGGGAGAATCACTCGAGGTCAGGAGACCAGCCTGAGCAAGAGTGAGACCTCATCTCTACTAAAAATAGAAAAAATTAGCTGGGTGTGGGGGTGCATGCCTATAGCTACAGCTACTCAGGAGGCTGAGGCAGGAGGATCCCTTGAGCCCAGGGGTTTGAGGTTGCTGTGAGCTAGGCTGACACCATGGCACTTTAGCCCCAGCAACAGAGTGAGACTCTGCCTAAAAAAAAAACCTTGTCATAAGACCAGTAGAAATTCAAGAAGTGAGGCAATTGACTCCACACCTAGATGGAAGGAGCATCTAGGTCACATTGCAAAGCAGGGTGTAAACAGGGATGGAAGGAAGGAATATGTGGCCATTAAACAATCTGCACACCAGATGTGATTCACAGTCACTCTCAAAATGAATATGTAAATCATATACATGTACACTTACAAGAACTAGAAAAACATCGAAGAAGCTGTAACAAGTTGTTTTATATGTATGCTTTTTTTTCCTGTAAGATGTTTAGGGGAAAAAAAACTATGGAAAAAAAACTATAGAAAAAACTTTACATACCTAAATATATTCATTTGACCACATTAAAAGAGAACACAGAAGAATACTTTGTGTACAAGCAGCACTCATAAAAGATACCGGATGAGTAACTCCAGTGTCTCAGATTCTATATTTAACAACAGAGCAGGTATAACAAGGAACGGATCGACTTTCTTGGAAGCTTCACACAAAGATTTTCAGAAAGATTTCCATGGTTTGTTATAGAAGGAAATGCTCCATATCTGCTTATGAGCAAAGGTTTTTATTTCCCCTAAAACTTCTAAGTGTATTGCCCTATGCTACCAAAATGGTTCCCTCCACACTCCATTATTTTAGATTTCTTCTACTCAGTGAATAGTTGTCCTCACATTCTTATTTCTAAAAACTTTGTACTCCACAACTAAATTCATGTGATGCACATCCTTGTATTTCTTTTACCATTTTGTTCTAATTTCTTCTTGCCTAGATAGATGCCCAGGACTTGTCTTAGACATAAGGATGCATAGCTCCTAAAATCTAGTGTTCAAAACCTAGTTTTGAACTCCTTTCCCTCACAAGCTGCTCCTCTCTCTGCCTCCATTTAGTAATAGCACCCTCATCATTCCAGGCACACCCAGGATCAAAACTCTGGAGTCAACTTTGTTCTTTCTTACTATCCCGCTAACATCCAGTTATCCTCCTCCACCAGCTGAATCAACCTCTGAAAACTCTCTTCTGGCTGCTTCCATTCTAATCCTCAAAGAGCCCCAATTCAGGCGTTTATCAACTCTTGTCTGATGATAGCCGCCTCTCCTCCCTAAGTGGTTCTTTTTTCATGCCATGAAAATGTCATGAATTTCATGCCAATTCTTTTTTCATACTGCCACCTGTGTTATCTTTATAAAACAGACCTGTCCAGATAACTTGATGAGGAAATTACCATTTGTCTTCTAGGTTGTAGACAGAAAGGAATCTCTACCTCCTTGCCTGTTATTGGTAGCCAAGGCTCTGTGCGCTAAAAGGTTGGGCACCCAGTCTGAGCCCTTGGAGGAGAGGCTGAGGGTTAAGGTTGCAGTGCATCTAGGGTTATGGTGTCATACCTTGCCGCTCAAAATGTAGTCTGCAAACCAGCAGCACCAGTAGCAGCTGGGAGTTTGTAGAAATGCAGAATCTCAGGTGCCACCCCAGACCTACTGAATCAGAATCCGCATTCTAACAAGGTCTCTATGTGAGTTGTGTGCACACTGGAGTTTGGGAAGCATTGTAAGGGATACACCTGTGCACCACTTTCAACACTTTAAATCCTCTTGGTCTCCCCTCTGACTCCAGCAGTAGTTGTTGGTAGCAGCGGTCTGCAGTGGCCACTCACTTACACATCTACACATTGCCTCACCCTCCATCCCTCACTCACCCCCCCCATCTCTCTCCTGCTCCTGGGTCAACTTCCCAAATAAACTATTGCCCCCAAGTCATTACTTCAAGTTCTACTTCCAGGGAAACCCAGGCTTAGATGATAAAATTGAAGAGGACCTGAGGAAGCAGGGCAGCTATGCTCTGGAGGTGACAAAATCACAGCTGGTGGTGACAAGGTAACAGCCCAGGGCCTAGGCAATGAGCACCGTTTTAGGGAAACACAGCTGAGAATCCTAGACCTTTCTTTGGTAAAGAAGTGTATCCCACCCTGGTTACCTGTCCTCAAGGCAGCTTCAGGGGCCTATGATCTGTGCCACCACACAGGGCCCTGGATTCTGAAGGGCCCTACATTTGGTTTAATGCTCAGCAATTGCCAGCTTGAAATTCTTAGTCATTTTTTAACAAGGGGCTCCACATTGTTTTTCACTGGGCCCTACAAATTATGTAGCCAGACCTGCCCCTAGGATAGCAAAAAGTAGCAAAGTTCAGGCCACAGGCTGAAAGATTCCTCTTTAGAATACCCATAAGTTCCCAGAACTTATATATGATTCTAAGAGTTGGAAGGATAAGGGGAACTCCTCCCACCCACCACCACCACGTCCAGGGAAACTGGCATTTTTGCCAACTTTGACAAATTGGGGCTGAAGCAAATTTGATTTGATTTGGGAACACAAATATCCCTCCCTGAAGCATTCCCAAATCCCACTATGTAATTGTAATTAAAGGTTACCTCCCTGTTCAAAAGCAGAAGAGGCATGCAAAATTAGGAAGAAAAAAAAAAAAAAAGGCCGGGCGCCGTGGCTTACGCCTGTGATCCTACCACTCTGGGAGGCCAAGGCGGGCAGATTGCTCGAGGTCAGGGGTTCAAAACCAGCCTGAGCAAGAGCGAGACCCCCGTCTCTACTATAAATAGAAAGAAATTAATTGGCCAACTAATATATATAGAAAAAAAATTAGCCGGGCATGGCGGCGCATGCCTGTAGTTCCAGCTACTCGGGAGGCTGAAGCAGCAGGATTGCTTGAGCCCAGGAGTTTGTGGTTGCTGTGAGCTAGGCTGATGCCATGGCACTCACTCTAGCCTAGGCAACAAAGCGAGACTCTGTCTCAAAAAAAAAAAAAAAAAGATTACCTTCTTGGAAAATTAAACAGAAACTTTGTAATTAAACTGTAATTTGCCATTTAATATCTCAGAAAGTATCTTTCTTCTCATTCAACATAACACAAAACAGAGCCTATATATTAGAGAGAACCATATGAAATTGCCATTATTTGACAATTTTGACTTTTAAAATGTCATTTGATATGGATAATCTAATAGATTTAAATTTAAGTAAGACCATTCTCTGACCTCTTTAGTCTCTTATAGGATTCTTTCTTTTCTTACCAAGGAGTATATCGTTTAGTGACCTATATTCTATTATTCCAACACTTCTCCTCATTTAATATGAACCTAATCCGAATCTAAGGCTTTCTAGGCTTATCATTGCCTTTCATTTCTGCAGTACATATGGCTCTTCCTCAAGAGTGATGGCCTTTCTTTTACTGTCTCCACCACCCTTATCATTAGCATGACCTGTACACATTCTTACCAATTTCCTGTCACCCATTGCTTTGATAAACAAAGCATGAAGTCTCTCAGACATTATAGCTGGCGTTGCTTCCAGCTCTGTTCTTCCTGCTCTGCTGGCTAGTTCTAGGTGAGGTTATAATCATAGCAGTTTGTGTATCAGACAGATCATGTTCTCTAATTGATCAATCACCTCATAACTAATTCATGTTATAAAAACTTGCACTGAAGGCCTGCTCTGGCAGATGGACTCTCCGTGCCCAGCAGACAGCATGGCCTCAAATAGTTCTGGGCCCACGGCCAAAAACTGCAGTAACTGAAAGGGAAGAAAAGACCAGTCCAGTTAGCAAATGTTTGGATAAGGATTCTGATTGTCCTGGCTGAGGCCATATGCCCATCCCTGGACTGGTCACTGTGGCCAGAGGGACAGAGTAATGTTATTGGCTCGTCTGGGTCCTTGACCATTCCTGTAACCAGGTTATTAACACAAGAAGCTGGGAGGTGAAGGCATCCTGACAGACAAGAACACTAACATCTACTTCATATTGAATTGAAACAGATTCCCCTTCCTGCTTCTTCACCGGCTGGGTTTTGTTTTATCTCTTATGTTATATAAATACCTGTTCTATACTTGTTATATAAAACAAGTTTAATCCCTTTTTCATAAGAAAACTTCAAATATGTTAACTCAGCATATGTGGCCTCTCTTCTCCAACCAGTGACCCCACTGCTGGTTCCCTCCCCGTGTCTTGCCTGTCCTTCTTCTTATCTTTCTCTGCCCCTTCTTCCCTGGCCCTACTCCTACCCCAAGATTCCGCCTTCCCTGGGTTTTTGCCTTGGCCCTTTTCTCATGCCCACTATGCACATCCTCCCTGGGACAATGACCATTGCCACTGGCCTATCACTAGCATGCTACACCAGCGTTGCCTATGCTTTCTGACTCGATGCTTTTTCTACAGGGTTTACCCTGTCACAATTATATAAAATCCTACAACACCCTTCCCCTTAGGAATTTTATAAATCATTTCATCATTTGTGTCAGTTAGAATTGTATTTGCCTCATGTAAAAGATTATTGGTTACAGTGGTTAAAGAAAGTGGGTGGTTTCTATTCCTCAAGCCACGAGAAGTCAGGAAGTGGTTGGGACAGTGCTGGTGCAGAAGCCCATCAGCACCAACCACCACCAAGCTCCTACTACCTCCCTTCGCACCATAAAAAGTACTGTGTAGGCCGGGCATGGTGGCTCACGCCTGTAATCCTAGCTCTCTGGGAGGCCGAGGCGGGCGGATTGCTCAAGGTCAGGAGTTCAAAACCAGCCTGAGCAAGAGCGAGACCCCGTCTCTACTATAAATAGAAAGAAATTAATTGGCCAACTGATATATATATAAAAAATTAGCCAGGCATGGTGGCGCATGCCTGCAGTCCCAGCTACTCGGGAGGCTGAGGCAGAAGGATCGCTCGAGCCCAGGAGTTTGAGGTTGCTGTGAGCTAGGCTGACGCCACGGCACTCACTCTAGCCTGGATAACAAAGCGAGACTCTGTCTCAAAAAAAAAAAAAAAAAAAGTACTGTGCAAACCGTAAAGTGCTATATAAGCATCAGTTGCTAACAATTAATTAATCCTTAAATTTTCAATTCAGATTTCCTGAAGTCCTCTTTCCCACTGGTTTTTGATCCTACAACCTCCCTCCTGATGCCTTCAACCTCCAGCCTTGGAATGACCTCCCTGAAAAACCCCTCTGTTCTTTTAAAAATATATATATTGATAAAAGCAATTGTACAAGATCAACAGCATGAAAATACACCATCAATTCCATCATCTTTCTTTGAGTAGGCTTTTCTTCTGTTTCTTCTATTTTTTATCCATTGGTTAAAGTTTCATGCTCTCCAATTCTGGGGAAATACATCTGCCTTGCCCTGATTACCCTGAGCTGCCTACCCTAATCCCAATTTAGATGCACAAAGTGACCCAATTTGCATTGTATTTGCTTACAGATAAAAAGCAACACACTAATATAATGCATGAGTTGATCATTTATCACAATCATCTGTTATGGAGTTTATCTTAAAGTAACAGGATGGGTACTGACAGAGTTGTACAACGTCTTCGAAGGGCAATTGGAAAATGTATCAACAAATCTTTAAAATGTTCCTGCCTTTGATAAGATAATTACTGTTTTAGAGAATATCTCCTAAGGAAATTATCAACATGATAATTTGTAGAATTATGTGGTAGAATCAGAGAAGATCAGCAAAGCCCTGTTGGAATATCAAATAATTGGAAATCTCCCAAGTTAGAGGATTGGTGAGATAGATGATGGTATATCTACAAGAAGATTAATGATGTTGCAGAAATGTGCCAACTAAAATGAGGAAAAAAATCCAGAATATATTGCCAAGTGAAAAAAGCAATTTACAAAACAGTATGTATATGTGCTATTATCCCATTTTTGTTTCTTTTTAAAAGCATATAGAAAAAGTTCTAGAAGGCTATCCATTAAGGTATTAATAGATAGGTGGGGTTATGAGGCTTCTATATTACTTGACCACAATTTTCTGTTTTTCTCTGAAGACCACAAATTACTTGTGCAATCAAATGACAACAATAAAAGATGCTTTGATAGCAGGAGGGGAAATAACCATATGTGAAGAGTTAATGGCCCTGCCTTTTCTGATAAGCAGTCATTTGCTTATCCTAGCCAGCTAAAGTAAGAGTGTTTCCTTCTGACAACAGGAGAAATGTCTTCGAAGAAAAGGCCTTCTCATTTTGAACCCTGACCACTTCCACTCAAACAACTGTAGAAGCATAGGAACTCTAGGTTTCCCAGCTGGAGGCCCTGATGCAGACAGTTTGGCCCTAATTCCATAGATTTGTCTGTTTGCTAAAGGAATGAAATATGCATACCTCACTCTCTGCCTCCAGAATTCAGTAGTATTTTATTAAAATTTTTAATGTTTCCTTACAAAAAGTGCTCTACTTTTACTTCTCAAAGACATGGCAAAAAATGGCAAAGAATCCCTAGATTCTCTCAGTTCTAGACTCTGTCTATGTGAATTTGGACTATCATTGCCCTACTTTAAAATCATTATCAATCACATTATTGAGTACATACAATGTGCTAGGCACCCACACTGTGTACTTTATATGTATAATTCAATTTGGACTTCACAACCCATGTTGAAGCAAGTGCTATTATTAGCCCATGTGGCGAATAGCTAAAAGTTAGCCACTTATACTTGTTCCCCATTTCCTAACAATACCCTGGAAAATTGAGGTAATGAGAGTACTTACCTCATAGGATGGTTAGGAATTTTAGATATGTGAAAACATGGCTACCACAAATAAAGCTGCTATGCACATTCATGTACAAGTCTTTCTATGGATATATGCTCTCTTTTCTCTTGGGAAAATATCTGGTAGTGGAATGGCTGGGTTATATGACAGGTATATGTTTAACTTAAAAAAAAAATCTACCAGTTTTTCCAAAGTGGACACATCATTTTATATTCTCACCAGCAGTGCGTAAGAGTTCTAGATCCTCGCTCTGTTGCCCAGGCTAGCGTGAGTGCCCTGGCATCAGCCTAGCTCACAGCAACCTCAATCTCCTGGGCTCAAACAATCCTCCTGCCTCAGCCTCCCGAGTAGCTGGGACTACAGGCATGCGCCACCATGCCCGGCTAATTTTTTTATATATATATATATTAGTTGGCCAATTAATTTCTTTCTATTTATAGTAGAGACAGGGTCTTGCTCTTGCTCAGGCTGGTTTCGAACTACTGACCTCAAGCAATCCACCCACCTTGGCCTCCCAGAGTGCTAGGATTACAGGCGTGAGCCACCGTGCCCAGCCAGGTGAAGTTTTAATTTTAGTCATTCTACTGAGTATGTAGTCATCATTGTGTATGTAGTAGTCATTGTGTTGTTTTTTTTTTTTTTTTTTTGAGACAGAGTCTCGCTTTGTTGCCCAGGCTAGAGTGAGTGCCGTGGCGTCAGCCTAGCTCACAGCAACCTCAAACTCCTGGGCTCGAGCGATCCTTCTGCCTCAGCCTCCCGAGTAGCTGGGACTACAGGCATGAGCCACCATGTCCGGCTAATTTTTTACATATACATATCAGTTGGCCAATTAATTTCTTTCTATTTATAGTAGAGACGGGGTCTCGCTCTTGCTCAGGCTGGTTTTGAACTCCTGACCTCGAGCAATCCGCCCGCCTTGGCCTCCCAGAGAGCTAGGATTACAGGCGTGAGCCACCGCGCCCGGCCGTCATTGTGTTTTTAATTTGTATTTTCCTCGTGGCTAATGATATTGGAAATCTTTTTTGTGTTCATTTGCCAATCACGTATCTTCTTTAACTGTCTACTAAAATCTTTTGCTAACTTTTGCATGGGTTGTTGGTTTGCTTTTAATTGTTTTGAGAGTTTTTATATATTGTGGATCTAAGACACTTTGTCAGATAGATGATTTGAAAATATCTTCTCTCAGTCTGCAGCTTCTTTCATTCTCTTTTCATTCTCTTAACAGTGTCTTCCAAAGAGTAGAAGTGTTTAAAGTCCAACTTATCAATTTGGGTTCTTTTTTATGAATTATATTTTTGATAACATACCTAAGAAATCTTTATATAACCCAAGGTGACAAAGATTACCTATTATATTTTCTTCCAGAAATTTTATAGTTTTAGAGCTAATATATATTTTGAGTAAATTTATAGTATATGTGCTGCTGATGTGAGTACTATTTTGAGTGAGTACTATTTTGTGCATGGTACAGGTATGGACTGAAGTAGGTTTTTTGGTGTATGAATATCCAATTGTTCCAGCCCCATTTGATGACAAAACTATCCTTTCTCTATTAAATTACCTGTACCTTTGTGAAAAATCACTTGCCCATATATGTCTGGGTTTATTGCTTATCTCTCTTCCACTGATATATTTTTCTGATTTTGTGCCAATACTACACTATCTTGATTACTGTAGTTTTATAATAATTTTTTAAATCAAGTAGTGTTCGGTCGGGTGCGGTGGCTCACGCCTGTAATCCTAGCACTCTGGGAGGCCGAGGCAGGTGGATTGCTCAAGGTCAGGAGTTCAAAACTAGCCTGAGCAAGAGTGAGACCCTGTCTCTACTATAAATAGAAAGAAATTAATTGGCCAACTAATATATATAGAAAAAATTATTCAGGCATGGTGGTGCATGCCTGTAGTCCCATCTACTCGGGAGGCTGAGGCAGGAAGATCGCTTGATCCCAGGAGTTTGAGGTTGCTGTGAGCTAGGCTGATGCCATGGCACTCACTCTAGCCTGGGCAACAGAGTGAGACTCTGTCTCAAAAAAAAAATCAAGTAGTGTTAATTCCCCAAATTTATCCTACTTTATCAAAGATGTTTTTATTATTTCAAATCCTTTATATTTCCACATGAATTTTGATTTTTGACAAGAATCAGCTTGTTAATTTTTACTATAAAAAAGCCTGCTTGGATTTTTATTAAGATTGCATTAAATCTATAGATCAACTTTGGGAGAAATAACATCGTAACAATATTGAGTCTTCTGACTGATCAACACAGCATCTCTTTATTTTTAAATTTTAAAAATTTTTCTCTGCGATGTTTTGTAGTTTTCAGGGTACAAGTCTTTTATATCTTTTGTCATATTTATCTCCATTTGATATTTTTTGATGTTGCTACAAATGATAACCTTTATTTCAATTCCCAATTGTTCATTGCTATATATAGGATTGATTTTTGTATATTGATCTTATATCTTATAGTCTAAGCAGCTCGCTTTTTCTAAACTGACAATAAAATTGGGAGATTCTATCAGATTTCCTACACAGACTACCATGACATCTCAAATAAAGACAATTTTACTTCTTCCTGTCCAATCTGGATGCCATTTATTTCTTTTACTCACTTACTGTGCTGGCTAGAACCTCTAGCATAGTGTTGAACAGAGTAGAAAAGTATTTAGTGTTTCATCTTAAAGTGAGATGGTTTCTGTAGGTTTTTTGGATCCCCCTCATCAGGTTGAAGAAATTTCCTTCTATTTCTCATTTGTTGAGAGTTTTTATCAGGAATGTTTCTCCTGTATTTATTGGGATAATCATATGACTTTTCTTTATTAGTTTTTTAATATTGCAAACATTGACTGATTTTAAAATTTTAAATCAACCTAAATTCCTGGGATAAACCTAGTTTGCTTACGATATAGTAACCCTTTTATTTATTGTTGGATTTGATTTGCTAAGATTTTTGTTTAGAATTTTGGCATCTATGTTCATAAGGAATATTGTTCTGTAGTTTTCTTCTCCTTAAAGTCTTTGTCTGGTTTTGATATCAGGAAAGAGTTTGCATAATCCCAATATTATTTATTTCTTAAATGTTTGATAGAATTCACCAGTAAAGTTATCTGGGCCTGGAGTTTTCTTTGTGGGAAGGTTTTAAACTACAAATTCAATGTGTTTAATAGATATAGAGCTATTTGTTTATACATTAATATTTCTTCTTGAGTAAATTTTGATAGTTTGTGTCATTCAAGGAATTTGACCATATTTTCTATGTTGTTGAATTCATTGACATAAAGATGTTTATAATATTCCTTTATTATCTTTGTAATATCTAAAGACTATGTGGTGATGGCACCTCTCACTGTAAGCTATTATTGTCATACATTTTACTAATACATGTGGTATAACCCCCATAATGCATTTTTATTGTATTTCATCATTATTTTCATTTAAAAAGTAAGTTGTCTTCATAGGTACTATAGTAATATGGTATAGGGCAGGGGGAGGGGGATGGGTATATACATACATAATGAGTGAGATGCGCACCATCTGGGGGATGGTCATGCTGGAAACTCAGACTTGTGGGGGGAGGGGGGAAAGGGCATTTATTGAAACTTTAAAATCTATACCCCCATAATATGCTGAAATAAAAAAATTAAGTAAATTACTAGAAAAAAAAGAAAGAAAAAAAAAAGTAAGTTGTCTTTTAATTTTAAAGGGATTTAAATAACAATTAAAGAGCTACATATTTACCACATAGTTAATATCGTCGATTTTTTTTTTTGAGACAGAGTCTCACTTTGTTGCCCAGGCTAGAGTCAGTGCCCTGGCGTCAGCCTAGCTCACAGCAACCTCAAACTCCTGGGCTCAAGCAATCCTTCTGCCTCAGCCTCCCGAGTGGCTGGGAATACAGGCATGCACCACCATGCCTGGCTAATTTTTTCTATATATATTAGTTGGCCAATTAATTTCTTTCTATTTATAGTAGAGACAGGGTCTTGCTCTTCCTCAGGCTGGTTTCGAACTCCTGACCTCGAGCAATCCACCCACCTCTGCCTCCCAGAGTGCTAGGATTATAGGTGTGAGCCACGACGCCCGGCCGGTCAATGTTCTTAATTCTTTTGTGTAGATCTATATTTCTATCTAGTATCATTTTTCTCTGCTTCAAAGATTTTCTTTAACATTTCTCATAATGCATTTTGGCTCATGATAAATTCTCTAATCTTTTGTATGTCTGAAAAAGTCTTTATGTAGTTTCCTTTTTAGTTTTTAAAAATTGAGATATCACTCACATACCATAAAATTCACCCTTTTATAGTGTGTAATTCAGTGGTTTTTAGCACATTCACAAGGTTATTCAACTACTAACACTACCTAATTACCTGCTCATGGTTGGGCTGCTTCCTATTTGATCTTTTCCATACACAGGAAATTTCTAAGCCCAAGGCCCCATTTCACTTCAGTTGTTCATTTACATGGTTTTTGGATGAAGTATTCCATTTCCTTCCCTATCTCCTTGATTATTATCTCCTATCTTCTATTTTGTTTTAAATATTTTTATTTTTAATTTTTTGTGGCAGAATGGGCTTTGAACTCAGACCTAAGTTTGAATCCCATCCCTGACACTTACTAGCTTTGTGGCTCTGGCAAGTTATTTTCCTGATACACAAAACAAAAGCAGACCTTGTTCTAAAACCTGAAAACAGCCCCAGGACTTGTTGGCTGTCAAAGTTCTTATCAAAGCACAGATTATGCTCGGTTCATAGGACTTGGCTCTGTTGAACACCAGGAAGTTTCTTGAGCAAATAATTTAGAACTATTGCTCCCCTTCATTTCCCTGGCTCCCAAATACTTGAGCGAGGTATGTTCTCGGTATTGAGTACAGAGCAGTGAACAAGTCAGGCAGCAGCTTTTCTAGTTGTAGAATGTCAGATAATACATAGTAAATGAATTAAAGATGGCTACCTCATTACCAAAGGAGGAAAGGTAGTCAGAAGGCAGACCATGCAGGGTCTAATAAGTTTTGATTTTATTGTATGTGCAGTAGGAACCAATGAAGGGTTTTAAGCAAGGGAGTTATTTCTTTCTTTCTGTTGAGTCTGGAAGCAATGATACCCCAGAAGCAATGAGCATACCTAGGACCCAGATCTTGGTTTCTAAATTCTATTCTCTATTAAAAGAAACCAGGGGCCGGGCGCTGTGGCTCACGCCTGTAATCCTAGCTCTTGGGAGGCCGAGGCGGGCGGATTGCTCAAGGTCAGGAGTTCAAAACCAGCCTGAGCAAGAGTGAGACCCCGTCTCTACTATAAATAGAAAGAAATTAATTGGCCAACTGATATATATATAAAAAATTAGCCGGGCATGGTGGCACATGCCTGTAGTCCCAGCTACTCGGGAGGCTGAGGCAGGAGGATCGCTTGAGCCCAGGAGTTTGAGGTTGCTGTGAGCTAGGCTGATGCCACGGCACTCACTCTAGCCTGGACAACAAAGCGAAACTCTGTCTCAAAAAAAAAAAAAAAAAAAAAAAAAAGAAACCAGGGCTCCTTGAAGGAATGGCTTATTCCAAGACTGAGGCAGGGCAAGTATAAAAGCCTAGAATATATTCTGGTACAAGAGAGTAAGGAAATGCTCAAGATGATAGGGGAATATTGAAAAAAATATGAGAACCAATGTGAAGGTGCCCCCAGTGGTCAAATATGGGACAATATGACCAACAAATATAAGGATGGTAATGAATTATAAGCCACAGAATCAAATAAATGCCCTTGAGTGAATGGCTAATATAAAATTGAATAAATAAATAAATGGAGGAGAATAGGCAGCTCTTTCTTGAAATTGAATTCCAATTAATAAATGTAGATAGAAAGATGAAGATGGAAAATCACCATTTGGCAAATACCACAATAATAATTGTTGCAGTCAAGAATCATCAAAAAATGGGCCGGGTGCGGGTGGCTCATGCCTGTAATCCTAGCACTCTGGGAGGTCGAGGTGGGTGGATCGCTCAAGGTCAGGAGTTTGAAACCAGCCTGAGAGAGATCCCATCTCTACTAAAAATAGAAAGAAATTAATTGACCAACTAAAAATGCATATAAAAAAATTAGCCGGGCATGGTGGCGCATGCCTGTAGTCCCAGCTACTTGGGAGGCTGAGGCAGTAGGATCGCTTGAGCCCAGGAGTTTGAGGTTGCTGTGAGCTAGACTGATGCCATGGCACTCACTCTAGCCTGAGCAACAAAGTGAGACTCTGTCTCAAAAAAAAAAAAAAAAAAATTCTAAAAAAGGAATAACAAAAAAAAAAGAATCATCAAAAAATACTACAATTCATGGATAAAAGTATAATGAGAAATAGGATAGTTTTTTAGTTTTTAAATATCTCCCCACAAAGTAATTATTATTAATAATTACAAAGGGTACAATGTAAACTTTTCATTAAAAATACCCCTAACAGATACCACACCTTAAGGCGCTAGAAAAAGCACAGCAAGTTAAACCCAAAGTAAGCAGAAGAAAGCAAAAAAATAGAATCAAAGCAAAATTAATAAAATAGAAAACCAGAACAGTAGAGAAAATCAATGAAGTCAAAAGCTGATTTTTTGAGAAAACCAATAAAATTGATTAAACGGGTGCCAGACATATTAGAGGAAAAAGAATAAACAAATGACAACAAGAGGAATGAGAGAAGGGGAATCACTTCAGATGCAACAGATATTAAAAAGATAATAAGGGAATATTATGAGTGATTTTATGCCAACAAATTTGACAGTTTAGATGAAATGAATAATTTCCCTGAATGATACAAATTACCAAAACTCACTCAAAAATCAATAAATCATCGGAATAGACCCATATTTATTAGAGAAGATGACATAGTTCAAAAACCTCCCACAAAGAAAACTCCAGGCTCAGTGATATCATGGCTAAATTCTACCAAACATTTAAGGAAGAAATAATACCAATTCTACAGAAATTTTTTCCAAAATATTGAAAAGAAGGGAATAGTTCCCAATTCTGATTTTAAAGCCAGGATGACCCTTAAAACCAGACAAAAAATTACAGGAAAAGAACACTATAGACCAATATCCCTCATTAAAAATTTTTATACAAAATGTTAGCAAATTGAATTCAAAAATATATTAAAAGTACAATACATCATATGATCAAGTGGGATTTATCCCTGGAATGCAGGGTTACTTTAACATCTGAAAACTAATCAATATAATTCAACATATTAACAAACTAAAAAATGTTATATGATCATCTCATATAACATGAGATGTTGGATTTCTCAACATCCATATAACATGGATGTTGAGAAAGCATTCACTCTGTTGATTATTTCTTTAGCTGTGCAGAGGCTTTTTAATTTAATCAAATCCCACTTATTTTTGTTGTTGTAATTGCCACTGGGGTCTTAGTCATAAATTCTTTGTCTATACCAATATGTAGAAGAGTTTTCCCTACATTTTCTTCTAGAATTCTTATGGTTTAATGACTTACATTTAAGTCTTTTATCCATTTTGAATTAATTTTTGTGGGTTGTAGGAGGCTGAAGTCCTATTTCAGTCTTCTGCATGTGGCTCTCCAGTTTTCCCAGCACCATTTATTGAATATGGCTTCTTTTCCCCAGTGTATGCTTTTGTCTGCTTTGTTAAAGATCAGATGGCTATATGAGGATGGCTTTATATCTGAGTTCTCTGTTCTGATCTATAGGTCTACATCTCTGTTCTTGTGCCATAACCGTGCTGTTTTACTTACTTATAGCCTTGTAGTGCAGTTTAAAGTCTGGTAATGTGATGCCTCCAGCTTTGTACTTGTTGCTTAGAATAGCTTTGGCTATTTGGGCTCTTTTCTGGTTCCAAACGAAGTGTAGAATTATTTTTTTCTAGATCTGTGAAATATACCATTGGTATTTTTATGGTGATTGCATTGAATGTACAAATAACTCAAACAAATCTGAAAAAAGAAACATTAAAAAGTGGGCAAAAGCAAAAGACATGAATACAAGTTTTTCAAAAGAAAATAGACAAATGGCCAACAAACTTATGCAAAAATGCTCAACATCATTAATCATCAGGAAAATGCAAATTAAAACCATTAGATACCACCTTACTCCTATTAGAACGGCTTTTATTAAACAGTCCAAAACCAATAGATATCAGTGCAGATGCAGAGAGAAAGGAACACTTATACACTGTTGGTGGGACTGCAAATTAGTACAACCCCTATGGAAAACAGTATGGAGATTTCTCAAAGAACTAAAAGTAGAACTACCATTCAATCCAGCAATCCCACTACTGGGTATCTACTCAAAGGAAAAGAACTCATTTTATCAAAAAGACACCTGTACTCAAATGTTTATTGCAGCACAATTCACAATTGTAAAGATCTGGAATAAACCCAAGTGCCCATCAATTCATGAATGAATTAACAAAATTTGATATATGTATACCATGGAGTACTATTCATCCATAAAAAAGGATGAATTAATGCCTTTTGCAGCAATTTGGAAGGAATTGAAGACCATTATCCTAAGCAAAGTATCTCAAGAAGGGAAAAATAAACACTACATGTATCCTCTAATAAATTGGAACTAACCGATGAGCACACATGTGCACAGAGGGAAGCAAAAGTAATTGGAAATCAAACAGGGGAGAGGGGGAGGAAGAGAGTGGCAAAACCCATCTAATGGGTACAGTGAACACTATTCAGGTGATGGGCACATTTATAGCCCTGACTGAAGCTGTGTAACAAAAACATTTGTACCTCCTTAATATTTTGAAATTAAAAAAAGAAAAAAGACAAAGTTGGGAAATAAAGTTTGGGAAACTCCTGACTTCAAGAATTATTTTAAAGCTACACTAATAAAGACAGTATGACATGGGTGTACAGAGAGAAAAATAGCTCAACAGAATAGAATAGAAAGTCCAGAAATAAACCCACACATATATGGACAACCTATATATATATATATATATATTTTTTTTTTTTAATAGATTCTTGCTCTGTTGCCCAGGCTAAAGTACAGTGGCATCATCCTACCTCACTGCAATCTCAAACTCCTGGGCTCAAGCAATTCTCCTGTCTCAGCCTCCCAATATCTGGGACTATAGGCATGCATCACCATGCCTGGCTAATTTTTCTTATTTTGTAGAGACAGGTCTTGCTATGTTGCCAAGGCTGGTTTTGAACTACTGACCTCAAGCAATCCTTCCATCTTGGCCTCCCAAAGTGCTAGGATTACAGGCATGAGCCACTGTGCCCAGCCTGGACAACTGATTTTTGATAAAGATGCAAAGGTAGTAAAGTAGAGAAAGGATAGCCTTTGCAACAAATTGTGCTGGGAAAACTGTATAAACCATGGACAAAATGAATTTAGATCCATATCTCACACCACATGCAAAAATTAACTGAAAATAGATCATAGACCTAAATTTAAAACATAAATCTATAAAACTTCTAGAAGAAAACATAGGAGAAAGTCTTTGTGACCTTGGAATAGGCAAATATCTCCTAAATACAACACCAAAAGCACAATGTTTAAAAGAACAAATTAATTAATTTAATTTCATTAAAATGAAAAGCTTCTGCTCTTTAAAAGACATTCTTAATATAATGAAAAGACTAGACACAGACTGGGAGAAAATCTTTGCAAAGCATATATTAATATCTGATAAAGGATTTGTATCCATAATATATACTCTCAGAACTCAACACTCAGATAAAAAACAAAGCAATAAAAAATGGAGTGAAAGATTCAAAGAGACAATTTAAGATATATGGATGGAAAATAAACAAACCAAAAAAATGCTCAACATCATTAGTCATTAGGTAAATGCAAATTAAATATACAATGAAATAATGCTACACAACTATTAGAATGGCTAAAATTAAAAAGATTGACCATACCAAGTGTTGATGAGGATATGGAAGAACTGGAACTCTTGCAAACTTCTGTAATAGTGTAAATGTTACAACTACTTTAGAAAACAAGCAGCATTTTCTTAAGAATTTGAACATAAAATGATCATATGATCTACCCATTCCACTCCTAGGTGTTCACTCAAGAGAAAAATAAACATATAACCATATACAAGTTGTTATACAAATATTCACAAAAGCTTTATTTGCAATAACCCAAAGGTAGAAACAGCTCCACTGTCCATTAACAGATGAAGGCATAAACTATCTCATATCCATAAAATGGAATACTATTCATCAATAAAAAGAATTATTCCTACATATAACAACATGGATAAATCTGATGATTATCATGCTGAGTGAAAGAAGCCAGCCAGAGAAGAGTATATACTGTATGATTAAATTTATATAAAGCTGTAGAAAATGCAAACAATCTATAGTGACAGAAAGCAGGTCAGTGGCTGCTTAGAGATGAGGACCAAGGTGGTGTGGGAGGGAGGGATTACAAAGGTGTAAGAGAAAACTTTTGGGGGTGATACACATGTTCACTATCTTAATTATAATGATGATTTCACAGGTGTATACACATGCAAAAATTATAGATTTTAAACTTGCTGTTTATTGTAAAGTTTATATATAAAGCTTTATATGCTATATATAAACTTTATATGTAAACTTTAGTATATTTACACACATATATATCTTTATTGAAATATAGTTGACATACAATAAACTGCATATTCATATGTAAGGCTTTAAAAAACAACATCAACAAACTTTAGCCCAGAAGTGAAAATGTCACTTCTTGGCTGGGCACGGTGGCTCACGCCTGTAATCCTAGCACTCTGGGAGGCCGAGGCAGATGAATCGCTCAAGGTCATGAGTTCGAAACCAGCTTGAGTGAGACCCTGTCTCTACTAAAAAATTAGAAGGAAATGAATTGGCCAACTAAAAATATATAGAGAAAAAATTATCTGGGTATGGTGGCGCATGCCTGTTGTCCCAGCTACTTGGGAGGCTGAGGCAGTAGGATCGCTTGAGCTCAGGAGTTTGAGGTTGTTGTGAGCTAAGCTGATGCCACCGCACTCTAGCCCAGGCAACACAGTGAGACTCTGTCTCGAAAAGAAAAGAAAAGAAAAGAAAAGAAAAGAAAAGAAAAGAAAGGAAAGGAAAGGAAAGGAAAGGAAAGGAAAGGAAAGGAAAGGAAAGGAAAGGAAAGGAAAGGAAAAGGAAAAGGAAAAGGAAAAGGAAAAGGAAAAGGAAAAGGAAAAGGAAAAGGAAAAGGAAAAGTCACTTCTCATGTTTCATTGGCCAGTAAAAGTCACATGTCCTCACCTTACTCCCAGGTACAGGAAAGTGCATGTTTACCACACGTCTGGAAGAAGAGAGTTGGATATTTGTATATAGTACTAATGACTACCACATTCAGCAGTAAACAAGCTGTTTTTTAATAAATAGAAAACTTGTCTCATTTGTTATATAATAGAATTCCCATTCATGTGCAGAACCACCAAGCAACGGTCAAATTAGCAGCCCTTACTCAAAAGTCCTGCAAAGATTCAGCTGTTTTAATTGTGAGGGGAGGAATAAATGTTAAATAAGATTAGCTAAGTAACCCAAATCTTTCCCTATTAATTTTAGAAATGAGTACTTCTTAGAATCTAATAAAATAAGTGTAGAAAGAAATAAACTAGGAGAAAGTACGAGCAACCATTCAGTCTGGGCTTGGTGGCTCATGCTTGTAATCCCAACACTTTGGGAGGCCAAGGTAGGAGGAGCCCTTGAGGCCAGGAGTTCGGGACTAGTCTGGGTGGCATAGAAAGATTATGTCTCTACAAAAAATATAAAAATTTCTTAAAAAGTTAGCTGGGCATGGTGGTGGTCACCTGTAGTTTTGGCTACTTGGGAGGCTGAGATGGGAGGATTGCTTAAGCCCAGGAGTTTGAGGTTGCAGTGAGTGTTACTGTCTTCTGGCCCATGAAATTTAATGTCAATAATACTAGAGAGAGTGGATCAGAGACTGACTCCACAATGATAAATTTCTTTTCCTGAATCGATTGTCTTCATAGTCAAGAAATTTTTCATGCCCCACAACAACAACAAATTATTATTTTTTAGAGAGAGGGTCTCACTATTTTGCCCAGGCTTGGCCTTGAACTCCTTCCTGCCTTAGTCTCCTGGGTAGTTGGAATTACAGTCACAAGCCACCATGCTGGCTTTTTAAATTTTTTTTTTTTTTTTTTTTAGAGACAGGATTTCGCTCAATCACCCTGGCTGGAGTGCAGTGGCAAGATCACAACTCACTGCAACCTCAAACTCCTGGGCTTAAGCAATCCTCCCATCTCAGCCTCCCAAGTAGCCAAAACTACAGGTGACCACCACCATGCCCAGCTAACTTTTTAAGAAATTTTTATATTTTTTGTAGAGACATAATCTTTCTATGCCACCCAGACTAGTCCCGAACTCCTGGCCTCAAGGGCTCCTCCTACCTTGGCCTCCCAAAGTGTTGGGATTACAAGCATGAGCCACCAAGCCCAGACCAATTTTTTTTTTCAAACAAATTTCCTTTTTTTCTATTCTTAGCAATTACCTTGATGACTTGGTCAGAAATTTTGAAACAAAAGCTCTCTAGCATATGAAAGGGTGAATGTATTAATGTACAAAAAAACTCTTGCACTCAGTATGGAAAAAAGACAAACATTTTACTTCTTTTTCTAGCAACATGGCAGATTGTGTTAGTATAATCCCTACCTCACCTCCAGCTGGCCTTCTTTCTGAAACACACATAGAAATGCTGTTTCTGCTGTATTATTTTATGTACTTTTATATGTACTTTTAAATATTTTTAATTTTTAAAAATAAAAACAAACATCCTAAAGAAAGACTGGTCTTAAGAGAACATGGGCAATTCACAAAAGAAGAACATATATGAACTAAAACACATGAGGAAAGAAGTAATTTATTATTCTAAGAAGTAGTTCAAATCAAAATAGCAATGAGATACCATTTCAACTACAAAATTGGCAAATATTTTTTAAATGAGAATGCCCAGAATAATTGAGGTTATCAAACTTATATTTTAGCAGGATAATCAGTTGATACAAACTTGTGTGTTATATATGTGAGAGTGGTGGAATAGTGCATATTTTACATTTTCTTCTTTTTGCTTATATGCATTTTCTAAATTTTCTAAAATAAACATATATTACTTTTTAAATAAAATATACATTTTAATCATACCCTTTTAATTGAGAGCAATATTGCTCTCTTAAAGATCTCTCTTTATTCTACTCTTCTCCATGCTAACCAATGTCAACTTTTTTATGTTTCCTTAAAAGACCTCATTTTCATTCTGAAATTGTATTTATCACATTTTTCAGGACTTTCTTCATTTGTACTATGTGCTTAAACTGAGTTTGCTTTCTGAATTATTCTACCATAACAAGTTTGAATTTTTGAAAAAGGCTTTTCTAGTTTCTCTTAGACTTAGACTTACGTTTGCATTACATTTGACCTAAAATATCCATTAGCCAGATTGATATGGAAAAACATGTTCATACTAACTGTATTCTTTAGTCTAAAAAACAGACTTATTAAATATCTTCTATGTACTTTGGTACTGGCCCTATGTATTGTAACGGGGATATGTACATATTAGTGTATAAGGGTGTGTGTGTGTGTGTGTGTGTGTGTGTGTGAAACACGTGCCTTGTACAGGGCTTAGTACTTTCTAAGCTTTACTTCATTTAGTCCTCACAACATTCTTATGAGAGCCTTGTTAGTATTTCCATTTTACAGGTCAGGCTTAGAGAGGGGCTATTATGACATGAAAGCACAGGAGGTAGGCCATGGAGATGGTATCCGGGAAAAGAGAGTAGGTACAGATTATGGATGTAAGACTATGTACAACGCAGCATATGAGAAATGCCACAAATGAGATCAAAAAATACACACAAAGAATTTCCTGGACCTTCACTTATTTCAATAATTCTGTTCCAGAGGATCAGCTTCATGGGTGTGGAAACAGTGCAATTGCACAGGGCCCCAAGTTCAGAAGGGCCCTGTGCACTTGGAGTTTAGCACTCTGTGGTTGCTGTCTTGAAATTCTTAATAATTCTATTTTTGAATTTGTGTTTTGCAAGTGAAGTCCGATGGACATTGGAGCATGTGCCATCAGCTCACATGTGGTTCTGCCTGCTGCCAGCTCTTCACCTCCCTGGAATGGGTCTTTGGCAGCCTGTTCTCCATTGCCAGGTGTTTGTGGCCCTGCCCACCCTCCCCCTCTCTGCATCTGCTCTCCCCACTGTGGCCACTTCTCCACACCCACAACCAGAGGTGGCAACTGGATTGTGTCCATGGTTAGGGGGAGGGTCCATGTTCTGCTGTTGCTCTCTGCCCCCAGTGGAGACCTGGGCTCAAGCCCAGGGAGACTTGAGGCTGGGCACTTGCACCCTAGGGTGCTTCAGAGCAGGGCTTGGCAGCATCATCAACTGTTTTAGGACAACTCACTGCAGGCAGGACTCTGGCCCACCCTCAATCCAGATACTGAGCTTGTCCTGGCGCTGAGGTTGCAATCCCTTCTGGACCAACCGTCTGCTGCATGTTGGCCCAGCACCAAGTATTGGCCTGTGGCTGGAGGGAAGGGGGCCCCTGCACCTGTGAGCACCTGCACTTACCCTATGAGTATCCCATGTTCAGGGGACAGCTATGTTAAATAACAAATTAAAAATAACCACCAAAACAGGTCAAGAGAGAAACCATCAAAGAAATGAAGAGCTTTATATTTTAATACTTTTAATGTCACTTTTTGTCCAGCTTTTTGAACAAGGGCCTGCATTTTCATTTTGTAGTGGGCTGGAAAATTATGTAGCCAGTCCTGCTGTCCCTGCATAAGATCATGTGTCACTGTAGCTTCAGGTGATCAGAGGAGGGACCAGTTTACTCATGGAGGAAAGGTGACTTCTTATTTGCTTTTTACATCCTATTTACTTTTGCCTTCTAAATGTTTATTTGGGAAGTCCTACTGCTTGCTGTTCCTGGTGTTGGAAGAAGCAGCACTGGTGACTATTTTCTGCAGAGGAAGCTGCCAACCACAGATATAATTTCTTGACTGTAAATGGGAAGAGGAAACTGGAAGAACTGGGAAAGAAAACAAAAAATTAGGAATTTTAGATTCCTAAACTGTGTGACTAACCATTGCCTCCATAACTACAATTCTGTTAATTTTCTGGGTTTGATGCTGTATGTTCCTCCTTTTGGCAACCTCATCTTCAAGGAAACCACACAAAAGGCTGGCTAGCTGGCCAGAGAAGGGCTGTTTATTATACTGATGGCAATGTACAAAGAGAGCTGCCCCAGGGTGCATTCCTTTCAGCTTTATTGAAAGCCACTTTCTCAGGTGAAAACACAGTCCTTTTTTTGACGATACCAGCTTGAATGACAAATAGGTCTCCAAATAAAGTATTGAAGCATTACTTATTCCTGCAGATAATGGCCTCAATGCACTGGAAAAAGCAACTTGGGAGCAATGCTGTGGTGATAGTCAGTCAACAGGGTCATCTCCACACAGGATGGACAGGACAGACAGTTCTCACAATCACAGCAGGGGAAGTGCCTGGAGAAGACATTCTGGGGCAAGTTGGATTTTCTCACAACAACAACATAGTAACTAATCAGCTATCTTAAATCCCTTATGATAAAAAGAAAAAAAGTATATTAAAATTTAATAAAAATTTTAGTATAAAATATATTTTATATTTAAAAAAACAAAAAACAATGTAGTAGGTAGCTGCAAGCTAAGAGCTTAACCTTAACTTTTTTTTATTGATCATAAATGCCATATTCAAATCTACTATAAATTACATAATTATATACTGCCCAATAGTAAACTCTCAAAATGTAAATTAGTTTGGTAATACAGAAATTGATTATATAAATTTTCAATTAACTTTGTTTAACTATTTAGAGGACTCCCCTGGAAGTTGGCTTGTGTAGGTGTGGGAAGTGTGGGAGGAGAGGATCAAAAAAAGGGAAGAGGAGCTATGGGCTGAGAAGGCAGAATGGGGAGGGGACTGTAGGTTTCAGGTGGTAGTGGTATGTACCTCCTGGTATTACCTTATAACAGTGGGGAAACTGGCAAAGAGCTCTCAGGGGAGTTGCAAAAGGGGGAGCTTTTCTACATTAAGAGCTACCCATATTATCCTTTTTATTAGTAGTTACTAATATAATTAACATTCAGGTCCCCAAATGGAAAATATCAAATATGTTTACATGCTGGAGACAGACTTAAAATAGTTCCTTTATCTGCTTGAATCTGTGCTTAGCTGTTCATATCAGCCAGACATAAGTTGATAAACACCTAACCCATCTAAGTAGAACTCAAATTACTAGCCTTTTTTTTTTTTTTGCCATTTCTACCATTTTTAAACCCAAACAAGTTTTGATAATGGGATGAGAGAGCAAAGTACAGAAAACAGGGTTTTTTCCTTTGCCTTTATCTGCCACTGTCCTTGCCCACACGGAAAGCAAGTTAGTGAATTCTGGGATTCTTTTTCCCATGCTCCCTGCCTACCATTCTTAGATCCTTTGAGTCACATCCTTGCCCCACTGGCACTCTGGAATTGATTATGTCTTGGATGCAGAGAGCTCTATAGTTTTTTTAAAAAAACTACAGCCGAAGATGAGAACAAATTCCAGGGGCCCCAGAGCCCAACTTTTTCACTCCCTAGCTGATAGGGCCTGCTATAGTGCAACAGTCTCAGGATGTTCTCTGGACCCACCCCCTTCCTGGCCACCCAGTGTGGAAAGGGCTAGAGAATGTTTATCAGAGCCAGGGCCCAATGGGGTGAACATCACTTCCCCTCGCCTCCCACTGACCACAGTTCAGTCATTTATCCAACCTAACTGCAAGAAAGGTCACAGGCTGAGACTCCTAGGAAGAGGCAATGACTTGGTGGACCCATGGCACTACCTCTGTCATACTAACCTGCTGATGCCACAGAACCCAGGAAAAGTTCAGAAATTGGAAGCACAATACTCTGGAAGCCCAAGGTGAAGGGGGAGGCCAAAAACTGGAGGATTTGCTCCAAGTCTCATAAGGTACGGCTGGGGCCTGAGGGGAAGATGAGAGGTATATCCTGTGAAGTCAACAGATTGGCTCTGGACTTGGAAACACCAGGCACAGCTCATAGCTAAGACAGGGAGATGAGACACCCTACTGAAAACAGTGGTATTAAGCACAAGCCTGAAGGCTAAGGCTCCCCAGGTCCTTCCATTCAGTCCCCCAATGCTGGCCATACATGAACTTTCTAGGCAGGATTCCTCCTTCAAGAAAGCAAACAGGTTGGAGAAAGGACTGATAGGTCCTCTCAATGAAATGACAGGGCTCTGCCCCTTTAACCCGACAGTGAGCCCTGCGCACTCTCAGAGAACTTCCAATGAACTTTTTAGTACCAGACTTAAGAACTTATGAGCAAAGAGAGAGCTGGGAATTACCAAGCAATTAAAAGGAATCTCTAATGTAAAAGGCAAAGTCCAAAATAAACAAATAGAAAATAAACCCAGATCAAAGAGGCAATGCAAATGGCAAAAGCAATCTTAGGGGAAAAGCTACTAGAATTAATATCTTCAGAGGAATATGAGAATATAGTGCACACATAAAACAAAAAGAACAGGATGCTATAGAAAAAGCACATCCCAGTAACAAGAAAGTTTTGGAAATTAAAACGATAGACAAGAATTTAGCAGAATGGGTAGAGGATAAAGTTGAAGACATCTCTCAGAAAGTAGAATGAATGGCAAAGAGAAAAACTGGAGAAAAAACAAAATAAAATTACAAGATCAGTTTAGGAGGCCGGGCGCTGTGGCTCACGCCTGTAATCCTAGCTCTTGGGAGGCCGAGGCGGGCGGATTGCTCAAGGTCAGGAGTTCAAAACCAGCCTGAGCAAGAGCGAGACCCCGTCTCTACTATAAATAGAAAGAAATTAATTGGCCAACTGATATATATATAAAAAATTAGCTGGGCATGGTGGCGCATGCCTGTAGTCCCAGCTACTCGGGAGGCTGAGGCAGAAGGATCACTCAAGCCCAGGAGTTTGAGGTTGCTGTGAGCTAGGCTGACGCCACGGCACTCACTCTAGCCTGGACAACAAAGTGAGACTCTGTCTCAAAAAAAAAAAAAAAAAAAAGATCAGTTTAGGAGTTCTAACATCTCACTAACAGGAGTTCCAGAAAAGTGAGAAAATGGACAGAGGAAATTATCAAAGAATTTCCTGGAACTGAAGGTCATGAGTTGCTGTATTGAAAGGCATTCAACACAATGACGGGATGGAAACTTGCATTGAGGTACATCGCAAAAGTTCAGAACACCCGGGATGAAAGGAAAACTCAAAGAGTGTATACATAGAACAAACAAGTCACTTTTAAAGGACAGGAATCACCTTTTAGTCCGACATCTTAACAAGGCTGCGGTAGCTGCAGCGCTTCTCCAAGCTTCGCGATGCCACCCAAGGACGACAAGAAGAAGAAAGATGCCGGAAAGTCGGCCAAGAAAGACAAAGACCCAGTGAACAAATCTGGGGGCAAGGCCAAAAAGAAGAAGTGGTCCAAAGGCAAAGTTCGGGACAAGCTCAACAACTTAGTCTTGTTTGACAAAGCTACATATGACAAACTCTGTAAGGAAGTTCCCAACTATACGCTTATAACCCCAGCTGTGGTCTCTGAGAGACTGGAGATTTGAGGTTCCCTGGCCAGGGCAGCCCTTCACGAGCTCCTTAGTAAAGAACTTATCAAGCTGGTTTCAAAGCACAGAGCTCAAGTAATTTACACCAGAAATACTAAGGGTGGAGATGCCCCGGCTGCTGGTGAAGATGCGTGAACAGGTCAAACCAACGGTATATTTGGAAAAATAAAACTTTATTAAATCGAAAAAAAAAAAAAAAAAGGACAGGAATCAGAATAACACTGAACTTCCAACAGCAACAACAGAAGCCAAAAGATAATGGATCAATGCTTTCAAAATTCTGAAGAGAAGGATGATTTCAAACTTAGAATTCTGTACTTGACCAAACTATCATTCAAACATGAGCATAACTACAACTTACTCCTAAAGGGTTCAAGAAAGAAAAAGTATGCATTTATACTCTAGAGAAAAGATGTGATATAACAAATATGGCAAAAGGTTAACAATTTGTGCATTGGTAAGGAAATTTTTGTAATATTCTTGCAAGCCTTCTCTAAGTTTGGGAAAAACAAAAACAAAAACAAAACACCCAAACAACAAATGTGGGTAGAATAAAGGAATTTTTAGACGTGGAAGATTTCCAAAGCTTATCTCCACACCCACTTTCTTACTAAGCCATTGTAGAATAGGATGCGTTCCATGCAAACAAAGAAGTGAAAGAACAAAGTGCAACCGTGGGATCAAGAAAACATAGACTCCAACACAGAAGAGAAGAAACAGGAAGTCCTGGGATGACAGCTGTGGAGTGGGTCCGGGGAATAACTAGGCTGGCCTAGAGCAATAGGACAAAGGACAGAAGGTTTATTTCCAATAAATTATGGAGCTGATAGATTTGCTTTTTGAATAATTTTAGAGTTCAGAGCATTTGGAGATGGTAAGTGGACAGGGCCATAGAAAATAGAACAAACCAAAATTTGAGTTAATTATTAACTCCAGGGAAAATGAATAATTGTGCTAGAAAGGAAATATAAAAGATGTCGTTCAGCCATGAACAAGATTTATATGGTTCTTCTGGATAGAGACTTCTGGAAATAAAAAAAAAAAGATTTATATGGGCATATTAATATAAAAAAGAATATATAATATAATCATGATGGGAATGAGGGGAATGAAATGGTTTGTGAATGGAGGGTATAAAAGAGATAATTTCTTATCTTCCATGGTAAGAAATCGATAGATAAGGTATAAAATGTAATAGTGACCCATGCCTGAAATCAGTACTTGGGGAGGCCACGGCAGGAGGATTGCTTGAGGCCAGGAATTTGAAACAAGCCTAAGCAACATAGAGAGACCCCCTCACTACAAAAAAAAATTTAGCCAGGTGTGGTGGCTGTCGTACCAGCTACTCTGGAGGCTAAGGCAGGAAGACTGCTTGAGTTCAGGATTTCTAGGCTGTGGTGAGCTATAAGACTGGGCCACTGCCCTCCAGCTTGGGCAACAGCGAGACCCTGTCTTACAAAAGAAAAAAGAAAGCAGTAGAAATTTATTCTTTGGAAATATAGAGGTAAACATGAAAAATATGCTAGAAGAATTGAAGGCAGTTGCCTCCGAGGAATGGGAATCAGAGTTAGTAGGGACAAACGTGTTTTTTATATATAGGGTTTGCCTAGGACAGTCCCAGTTTTTCCTTCTTAGTCTGGCATAATTTTATTACCATTGGCCTTTTTACACTCAAAATTGTTCCAGTTTGGATGAAGCTTTGAAATGTTACTTGACTTTTTAAAATTATATATGTATAATACTTTGATAAAAGTAAAATAAAAAGAAAGGAATCTTTGGACCCTAAATAAAATAAGCCTATTTTATCAAAGACAGCCAAAGACTTTGATTTTCTTTTTTACAGAAAGTAATTACTTTAAATTAAATATAAGCAATACATCTGTTTTAGAGCACTTTTTACATTCTCTTTTTCATTTAATCCTTATGACAGCTGCATAGGGTAAACATTCTATCCCATTTTATAGATGATAAAAATGAGGTACAGGAAGGTCTTGTGACTTCCTACTAGGTGACACTAGTCCACACTGGACCAGGCCCTCTTATTATGGTTCCCATGCTTTTGCCATGATATCAAATGAAAAAGCATTTAAATCATCCCACAAATGAACAAAATCTGAGATGTAAAAGCAAGAACCCATACTAATAGCCTGTTAGAAAAACAGATTATGAAAAACAATAAATAATCCAAATATTCTTTTGTCACCTTGGTCTTTGAAAAGAAATTCTATTTAGTCTACCCAGTTGCGCTTAGTGGAAACTGAAATCACCTTATGGGAGGATAGCCCACACCTCTGACACAGTCCCAGAGGATGAATAGCTGCTGCTAAACCTCCCGACCAGGGAAGCAGTCATAGTGGATGTTTAATTTTTTAAACACATTTTAAGATTACAAAAGTAGGCGTGGTGGCTCTCTCCTGAAATTCTAGCACTCTGGGAGGCCGAGATGGGAGGATGGCTCAAGGTCAGGAGTTCAAAACCAGCCTGAGCAAGAGTGAGACCCCATCTCCACTAAAAAGACAGAAATTAATTGGCCAACTAAAAATATATAGAAAAAATTAGCCAGGCATGGATGGTGGTGCATGCCTATAGTCCCAACTACTTGGGAGGTTGAGGCAGGAGGATTGCATGAGCCCAGGAGTTTGAGGTTGCTGTGAGCTAAGCTGATGCCACAGCATTCTAGTCTGGGCAACAGAGCGAGACTCTGTCTTAAAAAAAAAAAATTACAAAAGTAATGCATGATTATTTTAGGAAAAAATAGAGACAAAGCACAAAAGAAAACAATTTAATTCTTCTAAATCCCATAACTTAGAGAAGAATACAGTTTACATTTTAGTGTATCTCTGTCTTTTTGTAATGCAAATACAAAAGTAGGATCATATCATTCAAACTTCTCAGTAACCTACTTTTTTTCACCAAATACTATATTTTTGACGTGGTTCCATGTCCATAACCATATGTCCACATTTTTTTGTGGCTAATAGTTCAACTTTTAGATTATTGTATTGGATCAATCCTCTGTTGCTAGATATTTGAGTTCTTCCTTTCTTTCTTTCCATTATTAACTCTGCAATAACAACAAAACTCTGTGCACACATCTGTGTCCATGTCCAATTATTTTCTCAGGATAAGTTCTCTGAAGAGAGATTATTGTGCCAAAGACCATGTATTTTGGGGAGGAGGAGCTTCTAATTCACACTGCAAATTACCCTCCTAAAGGGTTTTATACCTCCACCAACAGAGGATGTGAGTGTCTATACTCCCATATTCACATGACCCTATGTGTTCTTTCATCAATGCTTTCATCTTTCCTAATGGCTAAACCAAGAAGGGAACAAGGCAAAGGAGTTGGGATGGGAGGCAGTTGAAAACAAATAAGAAATGTCAAAAGAGTTCTTTAATCCCTTCCTTTTGCTCCCTCCCATACTCTAATATTTTTTCTAGTTGGAATTCTGGCCTACCTGAATCCATCCTCAGATCACACCCCAACTTTCCTTGCCCACTCTTCTTTAATATTACTAATATTTGAGCTTGGGTCCTTCTCTTCTCACTGGTGAGTAAATACATGCCTTTCAGGTAAAGGACATCACCTTATATGTTAAGGTTTGGATGATTAATGTCCAGTAACAGGGTCACTGTGACATGCTGAAGGATTCTAAACTTTCAGAACCAAGCTTGTTAGAATGAATTGGTTAATACAGTCGCCCACATTGATCTGCCAGCCATGGAAATAAAGCCACATGGAAGCTAGTTAAGACAGCAGAGCAGTGTCTGAGAGCTGGCTGGACATTCCTTCGCCGCCTCCTCTGATTCTTTCTCTCTGCCCATTGGGCCCATCTCCTTCTAATTCCTCCTCCACTAGCTGAGCACTGAAACGCCTTTGTTCACTTTATTTCAAATGGGTACCATTCTGAGGCTACATTCTCACAGACTATTCTTTTTGCTTTCCATTTTTCATTTGCTTCAAGATTGAGGATCACACTCCCTTTCTTCCTAAAACTTTCACCCATAGTTTAAGATAGTTGACAGTTTTACACAATGGCTAACATTTCCCTTGTAATTCTTTCTTTTTCCCCCCTTCCTTATCAAAAGGGGCTGGTTGAAGCCAACCTTGTTCAGTTTATAAACCCAACTTCTCCCTCCCTCAAGACTGGCATAGATATTGACATAAAGAATATGCTCTGGCCTGGAGCAGTGGCCTGTAATCCCAGCACTTAGGGAAGCGACAGGGAGGATCGCTTGAGGCCAGGAGTTAGATACCAGCCTGGGCAACATAGTGAGGCCCCACATCTACAAAAAATAAAAAATTAGCCAGGAGAGGTGGGGCTTGCCTGTAATCCCAGCTACTGAGGAGGCTGAGGCAGGAGGATCACTTGAACCTGCGAGTTGGAGCTTGCAATGAGCTGTGATGGAGTCACTGCACTCCCGTGTGGGAAAGAGAACAAGACCCTGTCTCCAAAGAAAAAGAAAGAAAGAAAAAAGAAAAAAAAAGTATGCTCCACTGGGGCTAAATACAGAACTAGGTATCACATGCTTGTCCACATTACTCATTTTATACAAGTTCCTCTTGTTGGCGGTACCCACATTCAGGGTGGGTCACGAAATAATACGGAACTTTGGAACTTTGCACCTGGATGTACCAACACTCAACAACCTTTGTCCTAGGAACTCATGACAACTGGGCCTAGTTCAATTCCTCTTTTGACTAAACCTCCTCCAACAAAACCATATTCTCGGGTACAGGTGGAAAAGCATTTGTTTTCTGGATTTTGCTTTCTACCACCTCAAACCAAGTTTGCCCAAATTTTCCCAATTCACCAGGGCTCAGCATAAAACGTACACTTTCATTTTTACCGATTTTAAGAGGACAGTTAACTACCCTATTTTTACAAAAAATACACAAAGTGACACAGTCCAAAGAGCAATGCTCAGACACAATCGATTACTAAATATCTGCAGGGCACAACGGGTGAGAGTGAAGACACCACAGAGGCAACTTTTGGAGCCGTCGGGAAGCCAAGCCCGGCAGCCGCTCTGCCCTTCCTTCCCGCCCCCTCGCTTGGCCCGCCCCTCTCCCCGCGGCAGCCCTTTTCCCCACCCCCGGCCCTGCGGGCCCACCCTCGAGGCCCCGCCCCGGCCCCGCCCCCGCCCCGCCGCGACGTCAGTTGTTATGTCTCGGCTCCCGCCGCGGCCGCAGCCCATCCACTGCTCTGGGGTCTACGGCCGTGGCCTCGGGAGGTGCCCGGAGTGTCGGCGACGGCGGCCGCGACTAGTGCCGCCCATCTGAGCGGGGCGGGCGCTGCGTGGCCAGGAAGCGACCCAGTAGCCGCCAGGGGCAGCCCTCTTGGGGCCTATTTTTGCTTTTTTTCCCTCCGGGACCGTCGCCCCGCGCGCCTGACTTCCCTCTGCAGAGACCGCGACGCCCCCTCCTGGGCCGGGCCGCGGTGCCCGCCCGCCTGAGAGGCGCCGCCCGCCCGCCGGCTCGAGCGAACCTGGAGCCACCGCCGCCGCTTTACCCGCCGCGCTTCTCGCGGGGCTTGGGCTGCCCGCAGGGCCTGGGGCCTGGGCTCCGGGCGGGGCGCTGCGGCGGCCGCCTCTCCCCGCGCCAGGCGCGCTGGGCCCCGGGCCTGGCCGGGCGGAGCGCCGCGCCCTCCTGACCCGCTGCCGCGGGAGTCCGGCCCCAACCGCCTCCCTGACCCGCCGCCTCTCCGGCCGCGGCCTGCCGCCCGGACCCGCTTCCTTTGTGGATGTGAAATATTTTTTGGTCTCTCCCCCTCCCCCTTGAGATTACGGCTCCGGAGGGCCGCCCCCTGCTGCCTTGGTCGGTGTCCCTCGCGGGGGGAAATGTCCCTCGTTTTGTTCTACTCTGCGGGCTCTCCCTTTCCGTGTTTAATGGATGGGATTTTTTGACTTTTTCTCCTTTATTTTTCTTGCCTCTTGACTGGAAGGCCCGGCGCGAGGCTCTGCGCCTGTGTCCCCCTCGTCTCTTCCTCACACCCGCGCGGACGCCCGATCACCTGTCTCCCGGCAGGGGATGGCTGGCCAGTGACGGCGGCCGGGCCGGCCCGAACGCGAACCCGGGGCCCTCGCCCAGGCCGCCGTGAAGCCGCACTGCCCTGCCCTCGGCCCTCCTCTTTCCCACATTCCGAGCCCTCTGGAAAGAGAGGGGACACTGGGGAAGATGTGGCTGAAGCTTTTTTTCCTGCTCCTCTATTTTCTGGTCCTGTTCGTTCTGGCCAGGTTTTTTGAGGCGGTGGTGTGGTATGAAACTGGCATCTTTGCCACCCAGCTGGTGGATCCGGTGGCGCTGAGCTTCAAGAAGCTGAAGACCATTTTGGAGTGCCGGGGGCTGGGCTACTCAGGGCTGCCAGAGAAGAAGGATGTCCGGGAGCTGGTGGAAAAGTCAGGTGAGTGTCAGGCTCCCGGGGTCCCCTCCACCTGCACTCTTCGTACCTGGCTGTTCCCTCAGAATGAGGCGTTCCCTGGAAGGGTTAAGCCGACTGCTAGGAGAGCTGCTCATGTTTTCTTTGTTCACGTTTTCCACAGTAAAATATGTGGATCCCAGTTTTAAGGAGGCTGAAATGACAGTTTAAATGTAGCTCCTTAGCGTTGTTTACTAAGTTGAGTGATTTTCTCAAAATTCTGGAATGTCAACCATTTACAAACTCAAAAGCATCGTCAGATGAAGTTCATAAGAATATAAGAAAAGAAAAACTCCAAAACGTTGTCTGTCAGTAGCAGTATTTGTCACTGTTGTACTAGCAAGCTATCCTAAGGAGAAACCATCTTTGGAATACTTAGTATCAAAGAGGCATTTGGGCCTAAGGTTTAAATTTAAATTATGAGTTTGGATATAAAGTGTGCACTGTACATCATTAGCTTTTCATACTTAAAGTTTGGTGAAAATAAGGTGAGTTTATATTTCTGTCAGGATTTTTAAAAAAAATTTTTATCTTACATGTTTGTTTTTGTTTTTGGTTTTTTTTTTTTTTTGCCTTTTGTATTGCAGGCACCCTTGCATCACGTAATAGGTTGAGAAATAGTGCTAAGAGAATATTTAACATCTTAATGTATTTTCAGTAACTCTTGGTTTGGGGTAGTATTGGGTAAGAAATACGGTTACTTTTTTTCTCTGCTGGACGAAGTGTATCTTTGTTTAGATGTACTTCCTGAGAGGGGAATGTATAATAATTTGAGAAGGGCATTCTGGGTTGCTGTAGGAAGCAGATGAAACTGATGGTTATCTTTTCTTACTGTTTCCAGTATATCTGTCAACTGTGTCTTTTACGAGACAAGTTTTTTCCTTATTTAGTACCCTATAGCCATGTAGTATGATATACAAGACTGTGAACTCCATAGCAGTTTAATACTTGCATATTTGTAGGTTAAGGGTTATAAAACTCACATCTCACTACAGGGTAGAGGAGGGAAAGCCACTCTGCAACAGTGATAAATTTTCTCAAGAGAAAATGTAAAATCATGTATTATTCTTGCCCCTTGTTTACTGGCTGTTTTTGGTGACTTTTATTTCTACCACAGGAAGGAAAAATGGAGTAAGTAAAAATCTCTAATAAATAAACTCAGTTTAGAAATGAGAGGTATCCTAACTGCCAAAGCCATATCATTTTTCATGTAAAATAATTTTAGTGCACGTTTCTTTTGACTTTGATTTATTGCTTTCCTTTGGGCCTAAAAATACTCGTCACATTGAATGTTTAAGGAGTCCACATATAATCTAAAGAATATACACAGCGCAAAAAAATGACTCAGATCATACATTTTTATAGCAGAAAAGTCTTGGTATGACAGTTTAAACTTTATTCATTATGAATGATTTCGCTGCTATCATGATACAGCACCTGGTTTCTCACTTTTTAATATTAAAGGAAAATGTTAAAATAATTTGACTTTAGTGTTTTCCCTTCATTTTTATTTAGGAATACAAGCTCTAAATTAACACTGTAAATTTATGTTTGAATGTGGAGTTTGTTTTATCTAATAGATAAAGTTATAACCTCCAAGTCATATAAACCCTGCTGCTATTTTAAGTAGGGCTAATGGCAAATTCTCTGAACCCAATTCTAAATCTTTTAAGTACGAAGCATATAAGCCATATTGTTTAAAAAAGATAAGAAGCCTGGACATGCCATACACAAAACTAAGTAATTCATATTGTGATAGCTTTTTGGACTGGTATAAGCTCAGTAATCTCCTAACAATTATGTGATGACCCCACTAGAATATAAGCTCTACTCTATAAGAGAGGGATTTTTGTCTGTTTTTTTCACTCTTGCCTGAAACATATGAAGTTCTTATTACATATTTATTGAATGTATGAATCTTAAATGGTATATTCAGATTCTACTGTTCTTTTCTGTGGATTACAATAAAAGTACAATAAGGTGATTCTTAGCAGTGTAAAAACTGGAATTAATCATTGAAATTGGAAACATAAGATTTTTGAAATCTTATAGTGTTATTTTTTTTCTTTTTTCAGGTGACTTAATGGAGGGTGAACTCTATTCTGCTCTCAAGGAAGAAGAAGCATCTGAATCTGTGTCTAGTACAAATTTCAGTGGTGAAATGCATTTCTATGAGCTTGTAGAAGATACAAAAGATGGCATCTGGCTGGTTCAGGTATCAGAAGCAGTGATAATTCTTGATAATTTGGAAGCTTAAAAGAAGTTATGTTTACTAAAATAGTATGTACTAGTGACACTTCTGTGTACTTGTGTCATGTTTCTTAGACATAACTCACTTCTCATAGGGAGGCTCCAGTGTCCTCTTAAAGAGGCTTGGAGACCTCTCGAGAATGAAAATTGAAGAGTAGGAAAGTTGGGGAATGAGGGTTGACTTCTTTATTTAGAATCAGCAGAAGCAAATCTGTTTGAGTTGTTGGCTCTTCATTGAAGTGAGAAACATACATATATATCCCTTTTATTTAGTGATTTGCACTGTTTGTCTCAGTTTTATTAACTCCAATTTTGAATTCAGTAGCCCAAGTAATTTTTGTATATAAAGGAAGAACCTTAAAGTAAAAATAAAGGAATCCTTCTGTTAGGAAAATAGCCAACATTGTGACTATAGAGGAGCAGCTGTTGTGAGGGGAATGATGGGAGGTGCTCATTACTTTGCTTATGATGATGAGATTATAATTTTTAACCCTAGTTTTTATGATATCAAAACTGTGATATTTAATTAGCATATCAGAAGTTTAGAACTATGAAGATCCTTAAAAATCATCTTTTATACTTCCCAAAGTGTAGCTTATGATAAACGAATGGGCACATGTTATCATTTATGTATTTTAATGTAAATTAGAAAAATCTATATTGAACATGTAATTTCATAAATATTGCTTAGGACAAAGCTAAAGTTATTTAAATTTTTAAAATGTGAGTTCACCTAACACCAAGTAAATTAATGGCATGAATGTGATTAAAATTATTAATGTGGTCTGTGAATGGCTGAAGCTTGGAAGTTATGTTAGACTAACCTCTTCTCAGGCTCTGAGAGGTAGAGTAGCTTGCCCCAAGGTCATGGGACTAGTTGGTAATATTGAACCAGGATCAAATCCCAGGTCCCCTGATTTCTTGTCCAGTGTTCTTTGTCACTTCACATTGGGTTTGCCAAAGTTTGATTCAGGGTATGAAAATTAAAACAGCTTCATCTTCATATTTCTTTCTGAGAACAAAGACTGCAAAATATGGTAGAAGTAGCTTTGGGTTCAGAGACCTCAGTTGCAGATCTGGTACTGTTAACTGACAGTGGTATGATTGTGGATAGATTTTCTATTGTGTATAGCCTCTAATAAATACATATACATCTAAAGAAGAAGGAATAATACTGTAGTTCACTGTGCTTCAGGGTTATAATTTGGGAATTCTTCTAGAGATTGCATTGGATAGCCATGGCCTTCCCTTTATTGTAACCTTCCTATGGTGTTTGATCTTTTACCTTCCACATAATTGAATTCAGTAATTTTTAAATGCAGCAATGGGAGAATATGGGAGGGTATGGGTGCAGTCTATACATTCTCCATTTCAATTTTAGTTTGTTTATGTGTTAATTGGTATTGAGAAGTAAGTGTAGCTTAGTGAGTGCTATGGCGTCAGCCTAGCTCACAGCAACCTCAAACTCCTGGGCTCAAGCAACCCTCCTGCCTCAGCCTCCTGAGTAGCTGGAACTACAGGCATGTACCACCATGTCCGGCTAATTTTTTCTATATATATTAGTTGGCCAATTAATTGATTTCTATTTATAGTAGAGATGGGATCTCACTCTTGCTCAGGCTGGTTTCAAACTCCTGACCTCGAGCAATCTGCCCACCTCGGCCTCCCAGAGTGCTAGGATTATAGGCCTGAGCTACCATGCCTGGCCTAATGTAACATTTTTAAAGCTTTAATTTATAAGTAACTTATTATTTCATTTATTTTCTCTGGCATTTATTTCTAATAGTCTGATTGAGAAGACTTAACCAGTTTTGATAATTTTAGATTTTATTGCTGAGATTGAAGCCAGTTCCACTGCCCTGTGTTCAGTGTTTAAATGTTTGTCACCCACATTGACTAATCCCATAGAAATGAATGGTGAAGATGCTGAGTACCTTTGAAACTTGGAAGAGCCATAAAAGTCTGGAAATTCTTTTTGTTTTTTTTGTTTTTGAGACAGAGTCTTGCTTTGTTGCCCAGGCTGGAGTGAGTGCCATGGCATCAGCCTAGCTCACAGCAACCTCAGTCTCCTGGGCTCAAGCAACCCTACTACCTCAGCCTCCCAAGTAGCTGGGACTACAGGCATGCGTCACCATGCCCAGCTGATTTTTTTTGTACATATATATATATATTAGTTGTCAAATTAATTTCTTTCTGTTTATAGTAGAGACAGGGTCTCGCTCTTGCTCAGGCTGGTTTTGAACTCCTGACCTCAAGCAATCCACCAGCCTCGGCCTCCCAGAGTGTAATCCTCCTAGGATTACAGGCCAGAGCCACCGCGCCCAGCCTGGAAATTCTTTTGGTATATATTAATAGGATGCTATCTGTAGGCAACCAACACATTTTGGTTCACTGGTTAGCAAATACGTTCTTGGCTTATTAATGATCTATTTTTTGATGTGCTATTAAAGATATACATGGGTTAAGCTCCCTTAATATGTAACAAAATTCACTGAATAGTTTATTCAGCAGATATGTGTGTGCCAGGCCTTGTTCTGGGCCCTGGAGATATACCAGGAACACACACCAAGCTAAGTCCTTGCTCTCTCAGGCAGCTCACATTCCAGCTGGGAGAGGCAGACACCAAACAAATAAATATTTAGTATTACATCAATTAGTGGACAATGCTAAGAAGAAAAATAAGCAGGCTAAGGAGATAGAGAATGGCAAAGAGTTCTTTGATAAGATGTCACTTGAATGAAGTAAGGAACAAATAATGATAGTGAATATTAGCATTATAAATCCTGGTCACTAAATTATTTTTCTCTGAAAATATTTTTTAAACCTCATAGGTATTAATAGTTGAAAAATGACTCCTAAGAAAAATGGAATGTATTTATATGGTTTTCTGTGTATAGAAATGATGCAGTAGGGCACATAGTTTTTCTAGTGACACTCAAGGTTTGTATTTATCACCACTGTCTGGCTTATGTTCTTTGGAGCCAGTGGCTTACATCTGTCAAATGGCTGGCTTGGTCTGGAAGAACTATCTCTGGCAGGACAACTAAGAAAAGTGAGATTGTAACCCTGTCCTTGGCACTGTAACTAGCCAACTAAGCTAATCAGCACAGACATCCTGGTTTAAACTCTCAAAAGAGGATTGAGGTTTGTTTTTTTTTTAACTATACTTAAAATTGACTATACTTAATAATTAAGTATAATATTAAGTATAATAAACTATACTTAATATCTGCTAGAAACAGATGAGAAATACTCTCTGTTGCTTGCCATTCTTTCAGCTCAGATCATATTTATCAAAAGGATAACTTTCAAGAATTCAGTTTTTAACAGTTTTAATTATTATTTTCTGCTATTTACAGTAGTTGTCCTTGTCTGAGGGGGATACATTCTAAGACCCCAGTGGATGCCTGAAACTGCAGATAGTGTACTAAAAACCCATGTACACTATGATTTTTTGTGTGTGTACATACATACCTATGATGAGGATTAATTTATAAGTTAGGCAAAGTAACAGATTAATAACTAATAATAAAATAGAACAATAATAATAATATATTATAAAATTTATGTGCATGTGGTGTCTCTCTCTTAAAATACCTTATGTATGTAATATTTTTGGACTGTGGTTGACCAGGGAGAGTGAAACCACCAATAAGGGAGAACTATTGTATTTTAAAAGAAGCTCACTAATTTGTTTGCTTTATCATTTTTTTTTAAGTCTGTGAAGAGTGTTTTCATAGATAAAGATGCATAGATCCCAGCTAGTTAAATCCTCTTCAAATTTTCAAACTTTTCCATGTCTATCCAGTATTTTTTGTAATATGAGATGAACAGAACTAATTTTAGTTTTTGAGGTGGCAACATATGTGTGACATCTTCACCAATAACATACTATGTAGTCCATAAAGAACTAAGTCCTTTTTTTTCCTAACAGTTTTTCTAATGATGTGAGTTTTTCTGCTTTTTTTTTTTTTACCTAAGCTCGTATCTTTCATTAGCTATTCATTTTCCAGTTTTGTGAATTCTTTGATCCTAGTCATCTTCTTAGCAACACAAATAGAAGATGGTATCTTTTCTTTCAAAAGATTCTTGGTCAGAGAGGCAGGTGGCACAGTGGATAGCCTTCTGAAATGGAAAAGTTAGCAGAATTTGTGAGTTTTATGGATTTATCTTCTTAACATTTCTATTTCTCTATTTTGACTTTTGTCTTAGTTCAAAGAAGGATATATTTGTTCCCTAATGATTATGTCACATTATAAGGAATTTAAAGTCACTGGAATTGAGGTAGCAGTGAAAAGCATCATATGATTTGAAGTAAAACTTTGGATCAGGCCGGGCGCTGTGGCTCACGCCTGTAATCCTAGCTCTTGGGAGGCCGAGGCGGGCGGATTGCTCAAGGTCAGGAGTTCAAAACCAGCCTGAGCAAGAGCGAGACCCCGTCTCTACTATAAATAGAAAGAAATTAATTGGCCAACTGATATATATATAAAAAAATTAGCCGGGCATGGTGGCGCATGCCTGTAGTCCCAGCTACTCGGGAGGCTGAGGCAGAAGGATCACTCGAGCCCAGGAGTCTGAGGTTGCTGTGAGCTAGGCTGACGCCACGGCACTCACTCTAGCCTGGGCAACAAAAAGCGAGACTCTGTCTCAAAAAAAAAAAAAAAAAAAAAAAAAACAACTTTGGATCAATATTTACTGAAGTATTATGTTAATATATTTCCTGTTTGGCTGAAAAGAGTTAATGGCTGATTTGAAACTTGTTTATCTTTGTTCATAGACAATAGTTTTGTTCAGGGAGATTCTAATTTATTTATTCCTCACTTGACACTATTCTGGAGGTAAAATACATAGTGAGCCATTTTATCCTGTATTTTCTGTTGGTGAAAAACTTTTATGTATGTGTACTCATAAAGTAAGCTAGTGAGAATACCAAAAAAAATTAAAATGCCATTGAGTTTTATTTTGTCAATCACTTGTCCTCACTTTTAATGATTTTATACAGTTTGCATATCTATCTATATATATATACTTAGGTTGGTCTATGATTTTGAACATTGAGACTATTATAGTGAAATATTGAGAAATGCAGAAAATAGGTTAGCACAGCACTCCATTTGGTGCAAGGAGTTATGTTATTTAATTAATCCTGGATCTTATTATGTGGGAATTAACAATATTAAAAGAAGTATACCAAATATTCTGATCACTTGTAAATCCCACCTCTACAGAATAGGCAGAAGTATATTTTTAATGCACTGAATTGGACATCTTTATGTCTGACTGGGGTCAAGAACATTGGGGTAGTTGCATAGCAAGGTACTATTTATGCTAATGTTTGTCCAGAAAACATTCCAGATGACAGGTTGCTGGGGAAGGGACTTTCATTCTAACAGAAATCAAAAACTTGGAGTCTTTCCTTTAGATAATCTGTGTAATCAGAAGTAGAAGAATGAGTTATTAAACTATAAAAAGCTGAAATAGTTTGGTTCCACTTAAATGTTTAGTGAGCATCATTTGAGCTAGGCACTTTATTAGCTGCAAGGAATATATATCTTGATGAGCAAGTGTAAGGGTGCCAGTTACAGAGACAGATACCCTGGGAAAGGGAATGGAAAGATTGTTTCACCTCTACCCTGTGTTGCCAAGTCTGTTCCAGATCTGGAACTCAAGCTGTACTTTTGTCCATTTTTTTTCTAGTATCTCAAAATATTCCTCACAGAGAATGTTCCTTCCTGAACTGCTGAGGAATATGTCTCCCCTTTTTATTAGATTAGCAATGTGGTTGCTACTCAGAGTCATCATGCATACTTTAAGGATATACGCTATGAACTGGGGACTCTTACTGGTATGATATAGTGATAATAGGCTTGCAGCATTTTGTTGTTCTGTATGACTCATCCAGATGAGTTATTTTGTGAAAATATTCACATTTTTATAGTAGTTGTTTAATTCAACCTCCACCAAATTTAATTCATGCTAAACCTTCAGCTGAGTAATATAACTATATAGAGCATTGAACAAAGCATTTTTTAATTGCATAAATATAGCTACAGAGCATATAAAATACTTTCATGCAATGCCTAGGGGATTTTTTATTTTTGTGTAGCTCTCTCAGTCAGGGATCCTTAAACTCTTCAAAAACATGTGCCAAAACAGCTTGCTAAATAAACAAGGACCTGGAGTTGAGCATTGTCTTGTATGTGCCCCAGGGCTGTTCCGAACTCTTTTCTCTCACTTCCACTATTTTCGGCTGGAGCCAGGAGGTACCTGGGAATAAACCTCTTCCTTCCTTTCCTAACATTGGAGCTCTTATCATATGTCTGAAAGACACCTGTGCAGTGAACATTATCTTCACTGAAAGGTGTCCCTAGACTTAGGACCATATTTACATTGACAAGGCAACTTCTAAACTCCTTGAAGCAATGTCATTATGCACGTAGGCCTGAAATGTTTGGGTTATACTTGTAGCCTTGATCAAGAAATAGGAAAATGTCTGAAAAGAGAGTTCTTTCAAAAAAGAGGCAGAGAGCAGGGAGTGTGGTGATATGATTGCACAGAGACTTCTTCATTCTTCTGGGGAATCTAAAAAATAAGTTCAAGATTTCTTTGATTAGTTGACCAAAAGAACTGCCATACTGACTCTTTAGTAATAATAAAAAAAAAAAAAAAAGAAGAAGCCTTCATTGCTTGATCTTCCTGATTTTCCAGGTAAAACTTGTAAAGTACTTTTGGAGCACAGAAAAAATGTGAAAGGTGAAAGTTAGGGACTTACTGGATAATGTAACCAGTATGAACCTCCTCAAAAAGAGCTTTTATCTCTTCAGACCATTTCCTCAAATTGCTCTCTTTTTTGTTACCTCAGCCAGCTGAGTATTTAAATAAGAACTCACATCTCTCTTACTAAGACCATTTATTTTCATTAAAAAGTACTATCAAAACCATTTGCTCAATGCCCTAAATTGTGTGTATGTATTAAACATCAAAGTTACATTGGAAGATGTTCAGTATGAATGTACATTTCTGTAAGTATGAGGATGATAGTATCAGTGGACTATCTCAGAGGTTACTGGACAATGACTTCTTGGCACATAAAGTGAACTTCAAGTCACTTCTCATCACTATGCACTTTCTCTTTTGCTGCCCTCTGACATTTATTAGACTTTCCAGCAGAGAGACCACAGATGAAGTAGTACACCACCTCCTTCCTCTTCCAGGGACTTGACTTTTGGCATTCATTTCACACACCCATCTGGAACTTCACTTCTGGAGGCTTTGTGAACATGAAAATGGTCCTTTCTCCCAGAAAGATTAGAGACCCACAGAGTTGTGTTATAATTTTGAATTGAATGTATCAGTAATATAGCATTTATGAAAATAAACTTGGCCCGTATACCCTGGACTTAAGTCAAACAGATGGTTTCATGATGACTTTAGACATTTTTGGCATTTTAGACATTTCTTTTAAGTTCCGATTTAGTTAGTTATTTTGTGTTTTGTTTTTAATATTTTTTGTGTTTTACTAGTATCTTCATTGAAATTCTGCCTTTATTCAAGGCAGTTAGATTAGGGGATAAAGGGAAAAGGTGTTAATTATTAGAAAGGCTGAGATTTATAAATAAGAGAAGTCAGTACATATTTTGAATGTTAATTTAGAATTTTTTTTTTTTTGAGACAGAGTCTTGCTCTGTTGCTCTGGGTAGAGTGCAGTGGTATTATCATAGTTCACTACAACCTCAAACTCCTGGGCTCAAGCAGTCCTTCTGCCTTAGTCTCCCAAGTAGCTGGGACTACAGGCACATGCCACAAAGCCCAGCTAATTTTTTTTTTTTTTTTTTTTTTTTAGTAGAGACAGGGTCTTGCTCTTGCTGAGGCTGGTCTCAAACTCCTGAGCTCAAGCAGTCCTCCTGCCTTTGTCTCCCAGAGTACTAGGATTATAGGCATGAGCCACTTGTATTTTTTGAAAACTTTTTCTTCTCCCAGTCCTAACTATGTTTGAAAGCTATTTGCAAATTTGAAGTGGAAGTTCAAGAATGTAAAATTCATTACGGTAATTTTTTTATATGTTAGAGCTGCTCATATTTTTTGTTGTTGTTGTTGTTGTTGTTAAGGAAAAAGTCACAGAAGTAGTAGTATTTATTGGTTTTGTCAAAGCATAGTTTAATAGAAAACATGTGTTCGACTCTTGGCTTCATAATTATACTTTTAAAAATTTGAACTTGTTGAACTTACATGTGATAATTTTAGTAAGCTTTCTTTAGATTACTATTTAAAATTTTATTTTCAAAGCAAAGAAAAATGACTCCAAGGGACATTTTCTTCCTGTGTAACTTAATTCTAGAGAAGAGGGCACATGGTGGTGAACATGGGTAGCTTTTTAATATGATTTTGACTCCTTCTCTGTGTAACTGAGTGTGGGAGTTTAATGTACTCTTCAGTGTTTAAAGTCTTTTCCTGTTGGATAGTTGCTCCTTCTATAAGAATTGCAATGATAATATGGTGATACAGTAAATAAGAACTGGGATCAGAATATCTTTTTCAAAAAAGTGAAATTATAGTGTAGATATAAATGATTGGTTTGACTCCATTCTAGGTAATTAAAGTTCTTTTTTTCTTTTTTGGAAAATAGGTCATAGCAAATGACAGAAGTCCCTTGGTGGGTAAAATTCACTGGGAGAAAATGGTAAAAAAGGTGTCAAGATTTGGAATACGTACGGGCACATTTAACTGTTCCAGTGATCCCAGGTAAGTTCATTAAGCAAATCTTACAATTTTGAGTCCTGACCAGGATCTTTCTTGTTTTAGAAAGATAATGTATTAGAAGCTTGCCTGAACTGAAAGCTAATTATAATGGTTAACACACTGTTGGTTATATAGGTACTTGATTAATAGTTTTTGATAAACTGATAGTTATTTTCTTTCTCTCTCTGAGATCTTTCTCTGTCTTTCTGTCTCTGTTTTTCTCTCTCTTTCTCTTCTGTTTTCTTTCTATCGAAGATACATCTTAAGGCTGTGTCTTCAGTCCTTTTTGTTTCAGTTTTCTTTTTCAAAGAGACCTCAGAGACCTTTTTCAAAGAGATCTATTTTCTTTCTCTCTGAGATCTTTCTCTGTCTTTCTGTCTCTGTCTTTTTCTTTTCTGTGTTCTTTCTATCAAAGGTACATTTTAAGGCTGTATCTTCAGTCCTTTTTTTTTCTTTATTTCGGCATATTATGGGGGTACAGATTTTAAAGTTTCAATAAATGCCCTTTCCCCCCCTCCCCCCACAAGTCTGAGTTTCCAGCATGCGTACCCAGATGGTACGCATCTCACTCATTATGTATGTACATACCCACCCCTCCCTCCTGCCCTATACCCTATTACTGTAGTACCTATGTGTCCACTTAGGTGCTACTCAGTTAATACCAGTTTGCTGGTGAGTATATGTGGTGCTTGTTTTTCCATTCTTGGGATACTTCACTTAGTAGTATGGGTTCCAGCTCTAACCAGGAAAATATAAGATGTGCTATATCACTGTTGTTTCTTAGAGCTGAATAGTACTCGATGGTATACATATACATTTATTAATCCATTCTTGGATTGATGGGCACTTGGGCTGTTTCCACAGCCTTGCAATTATGAATTGTGCTGCTATAAACATTCGAGTGCAGGTGTCTTTTTTTGTAGAGTGTCATTGGATCTTTTGGGTAGATGCCCAGTAATGGGATTGCTGGATCCAATGGTAGATTCAGTTGTATCGCTTTAAGGTATCTCCATATTGCTTTCCACAGAGGTTGAACTAGTTTGCAGTCCCACCAGCAGTGTAGGAGTGTTCCTCTCTCTCCTATCCACGCCAGCATTTATTATTTGGAGACTTTTTGATGGAGGCCATTCTTACTAGAGTTAAGTGATATCTCATTGTGGTTTTGATTTGCATTTCTCTGATGATTAGAGATGTTGAGCATTTTTTCATATGTTTGTTGGCCATTCTTCTGTCTTCTTTAGAAAAGTTTCTGTTTAAGTCCTTTGTCCACTTTTTAATAGGGTTATTTGATTTTTTCTTCCTGATTTTCAAGAGTTCTAAGTATATTCTAGTATCAGCCCCTTATCAGATGCATAGGATGCAAAAATTTTCTCCCATTCTGTAGGTTGTCTGTTTACTTTCATGACTATTTCTTTGGCTGTGCAGAAGCTTTGTAGTTTGATCATGTCCCATTTATTTATTTTTGTTGCTGCTGTGATTGCCTTTGGGGACTTCTTCATAAACTCTTTGCCTAGGCCGATGTCTAGGAGAGTGTTTCCAACATTTTCCTCTAGAATTCTAATAGTTTCATACCTTAGGTTTAAGTCTGTTATCCAGCGTGAGTTGATTTTTGTTCAATTTTCTTTTTTTTTTTTTTTATTTCGGCATATTATGGGGGTACAGATTTTAAGGTTTCAATAAATACCCTTCCCCCCCTCCCCCCACAAGTCTGAGTTTCCAGCATGACCATCCCTCAGATGATGCACATATCACTCGTTATGTATGTATATACCCGCCCCCCCTCCCCCCCCAATACCCTATTACTGTAGTACCTATGTGTCCACTTAGGTGCTACTCAGTTAATACCAGTTTGCTGGAGAATATATCTGGTGCTTGTTTTTCCATTCTTGGGATACTTCACTTAGTAATATGGGTTCCAGCTCTAACCAGGAAAATATAAGATGTGCTATATCACTGTTGTTTCTTAGAGCTGAATAGTACTCGATGGTATACATATACATTTTATTAATCCATTCTTGGATTGATGGGCACTTGGGCTGTTTCCACAGCCTTGCAATTATGAATTGTGCTGCTATAAACATTCGAGTGCAGGTGTCTTTTTTGTAGAGTGTCATTGGATCTTTTGGGTAGATGCCCAGCAATGGGATTGCTGGATCCAATGGTAGATTCAGTTGTATCGCTTTAAGGTATCTCCATATTGCTTTCCACAGAGGTTGAACTAGTTTGCAGTCCCACCAGCAGTGTAGGAGTGTTCCTCTCTCTCCACATCCACGCCAACATTTGTTATTTGGAGACTTTTTGATAAAGGCCATTCTCACTGGAGTTAAGTGATATCTCATTGTAGTTTTGATTTGCAATTTTCTTTTTCAAAGAGACCTCAGCACATTCATAGCTTTAGGTGACCTGTGCTGATCTAAATCATCTTCCATCATTCTGATCTCTAGTTTACATGTCTTTACTCATTTCCATCTGCTCTACGACTGTCCCTAGATATGTTCTTTTTTTTTTTTTTTTTTTTTTTTTTTTTTTTTTTTTTTTTTTTTTTTTTTTTTTGAGACAGAGTCTCGCTTTGTTGCCCAGGCTAGAGTGAGTGCCGTGGCGTCAGCCTAGCTCACAGCAACCTCAAACTCCTGGGCTCAAGCAATCCTCCTGCCTCAGCCTCCTGAGTAGCTGGGACTACAGGCACGCGCCACCATGCCCGGCTAATTTTATATATATATATTAGTTGGCCAATTAATTTCTTTCTATTTTTATCCTAGATATGTTCTTTTCCCTAAAACCTAGTGTCCAAAATCAGATTCATCCTCTTTTTCTTTAATCAACCATACGCCTTTTCTACCTTTCTTCTGTCAAAGAAAAAATAGTAATCAACTTATTTGTTGATTGAAGAAATCTTTTTTGAGTAACTTTTTGCTTTTCTTATTGATTGCAGCTGTAATTTTTTGTTATTAAAAATCACTTCTACACTTCCTCTTAAGTTTCATCACAAAGATGATTTTGATGCATTGTATAAGTTGACTTGTATAAGTTTCAAGATTGTGTTGTCTCCTCATTTGGAAAGTCTTCCAACTAGAATAAGAATTGTTCTTGCCATACAAGCTGTGCTTAGTCAGGGTCAGTTTTTTTCTATGGAGATACAGAACAAAAAATACAGAGATACAGAAAAGAGTGTTCAGAGTTTCAATGCAAGTTGTAAGTGGACAGAGAATAGTGTTATTCAGGAAGTGTTTTAATTATATATTGAATAATTGAGTCGTCATCTTGATTTCAGATTTGTAAAAATCCTGGAACTCTGTATTCCATTGTCTGTGCTGCTTTTTTGACCATAGTCCCTTCTCTGGGTGGCCTCTGGGGCAGGTTCATTCAATATGCTGGTCCCATTGTATAGCCATACTTATCTGATCTATTCAGCTCCTGTTTTAGTTTGGTTTTTGTTGCTATAAAAGACTACCTGAGGCTGGATGGTTTATGAAAAAAAGAAGTTTGTTTATGTCACATTTCTGCATGTTGTACAAGGAGCATGGAGCTGGCATGTGCTTGGCTTCTGGTGAAGGATTTTGTGCTACCAAAACCTGACAAGAGGTCAAAAGGGAAGCGGGGATGTGCAAAGAGGACCAAACCCAAGGGGTTCTGGCTTTATAACAACCTACTCTCTTGGGAACTAATCCTTTCCCATGAGAACTAAATCCAAGTCTTTTGAGAGCTAGAACTTACTTGCTATCTCAAGAGCAGTACCAAGCCTTTCATGAGATATCCCCTATGATCCCCAAAGACCTCCACTAGGCCCCATCTCCCAGTACCACCACAGTGGGGATCAGATTTCAGCATGAGATTTGATGGGGACACACAAACCATATCCAAATCATAGCAGCTCTCCTGAGAACATTTAGGACCATGGCTTCTGGGCAGCTTCTCACACTGTCCAGTTGTAGCAGTTTTAATTTCTTTCTACGTATACTCAGTAGGAGTAGTCTTGCCTGATTCTATCTCATTCCCCATCCAAGAGATCTATTTCAAAGGGTGTTTCCTGTCAGGTCCACACTCTGTTGTTTTTTGTTTTTGTTTTTGTTTTTTGTTGTTTTTTTTTTTTTGCAGAAAGTAGATGAGGTGGTATTTATGTGTGTATCTGAGGACTGGGGAAATAGGGAGTAGTAAAGAGAAAAAGGGTAACATGGGAATTGTAGGAACTGAGTGATAAACAGGAAAGCTTATGGTGAGAGTGTCAGGGATAAGGGGCCTATGGAATAAGCAGGGAAGGAGAAGGGAAATGGAATGGGGAATTAGAAAGAGAGCCAGGAAAGCCAAGGAGACCAATGACCTTGTCTGAAGAAATGGCATATAGAAACAGAAATACCAAGCTTTCTCTTTAAATATAGCATGCCACACCAGAAACTCATTAGCCATATTTCTTATCATTTTTAGTCTTTAAATTCTCTAAGAGATCTCAAAAGTCTCTAAGAGATCCCAAAAGATTTACTTTAAGAACTAGACGATATTTTCATGGTATTGTCATTGAATTTATTTAGGCCTTTAAAAAAATTTTTTTTGATTCCATGGTGTACACATATCACGTTAAAAAAAAAAGAGAAAAAAAAGTTTTTTTTTAATTGGCAATAAAAATGTTAATATTGATATAAGGTAATACAATTTTATTCTTAAAAACAGTATGTACATTAGTTTTCATTTATATGTAGTGGTAGAGTTTTAAAACTAGTATGGTATACTATATGTTTTTTATTTCTTTAGACCAGTGTTTAGAAATTGTATATTAGTAGCCTGATGTTTCATAAGTATTAGAGATTTTCCAGGGCTGAAAAACATTTGATCTGAAAGATATTTGATGACATTTGGAATTTTATTTTCTTGGGTACTTTTAAATTCTATCCAGAATGATAAATCTTAAACTGTCACTTATCTCTGAACTGAAAAGAAAGCACACAATATATTTGTTTCCTTACATAAAGAAATGTATACACTTAGATCTTGTCCTTTTTATGGAGTAAGGTTTTCTGTCAGAAAGACTGGCATTTAATTTATGACACAAATCAGAAGCCAAGGTAGTTATAGGAAGATAAAAAGAAAAGCCAAGAGTAGAAATGTGTCATAACAAATGTCATATGCAATTAAAACATTAAAGCTAATTAAAGATATTTAAGATGTAAATAAGATAATTATCCACATACATTTGACTTGTTGCTTTTTTTTGGAGAGGGTAAAAATAAAAAACATTAAATTCATGTTAATCATTATTTTGCATTGCATAGAAGATATTTTGTAGGAATATATACTTTTCAAGCCATTTCAGTTAAAGCAATATTGATATTAATGGAATCTATCTTGTTAGGGAAGTGAATCAACTCAACAAGAAGCTAAGAGTCATGGTCTATGATTCTGAGTCACCCAGATAGTTTTCCAAAGTCATTACTAACCCTGTCTTTAAGATAAAACATGTTTTCTTCGTTTATCTAGAACTATATCACAAAATTCCTGAGATAAAATTAGCTGTATTATCATTATAAAACCATATGCTACTATATGTCAACTTTTTTCTCTTTTAATATCTGATCATACGATGTTTATTTAATTTAATAAAATAAAATTCATGCTAAGCATAATATCTATGATTTTTACATCAATACTCGGAGTAGCAAAATAAGAAATCAAACATTTATTATATTCATTTACAAACCTGTAATGCACAAAATGTATCCATGTGGTGGATTTTCTTTTTTTACAACTTCTTGAGGTAAATATTATACATAAAATAAAAATCATATCATAAAATACCACATGATAGGTTTATGAAAAAAAATACTTAAAAAAAAAGGAAAATGTTTTCACTTAAAATCTCTCCAATGTGATACAATAGCTGTTTTCATCATTTCCTTTCATTTGTTGCCTAGTTTTTTTAGGTGGAGATTGGATATCACAAATCTCAGAGCAAGAAGCTATCTATTTCCAAAAGGAGTAAAGTCATAACCAAAAGTCATAACCCTGCTGGATAAATCTAAACAAATGACTTAATTTTAGTTAAATTCTTCTATATTTACTCCATATAAAGAAGGGACAATTCTTAGACTGAATCTCTTAAACACTTTCTCTCTGTGTTTCCTCCACATTAAATTTCAGTTGCTCTCCTCTAGATTAGCTTTTGTTAAGACTACTTTGTAACAGTACCTATGTGCATCAGGCATTATGGTAGGTGCCTGAGTTAATAAATGGGTGTGCGTGACTGCTACACTGAAAGGAGCTTGCACCAAATCAGGGATTCAGAGTGTGACATAATCTATTTTCTTCCCTTTTTCCACCCATCTGAATTCTAACCATCCTTCAAGACCTAGTTCAATTCCCAAACCTTTAATAAAATACTTTACCAGCTCAAATTCCCAATATTTCCTTTCTTTGAAACTTTTTGCATTAACTTTTTTTTTTTTTTTTTTTTTGAGACAGAGTCTCACTTTGTTGCCTAGGCTAGAGTGAGTGCCGTGGTGTCAGCCTAGCTCACAGCAACCTCAAACTCCTGGGCTCAAGCGATCCTTCTGTCTCAGCCTCCCAAGTAGCTGGGACTACAGGCATGAGCCACCATGCCCGGCTAATTTTTTCTATATATATTAGTTGGCCAATTAGTTTCTTTCTATTTATAGTAGAGACGGGGTCTCACTCTTGCTCAGGCTGGTTTCGAACTCCCGACCTCGAGCAATCCACCCGCCTCGGCCTCCCAGAGAGCTAGGATTACAGGCGTGAGCCACCGCGCCCGGCCTGCATTAACTTTTTTTTTGCGTTAATATATATGGGTTTTTAGTCTGTTTTATCTCTTTAATAGGATTTTTAATTCCTTGTAAGCAGAAAATATTTGCCTATTATCTTTTGGATCTTAGCACACAACACAGTAGTAGGTACATAAGAGATGCTGAAGTATTTGCTGGTTCCTTTGACTCAAAGACTTTTCATGATACACTTTCTTTAAAAAAAGAAACATAGATGGCCGGGCGCTGTGGCTCACGCCTGTAATCCTAGCTCTTGGGAGGCCGAGGCGGGCGGATTGCTCAAGGTCAGGAGTTCAAAACCAGCCTGAGCAAGAGCGAGACCCCGTCTCTACTATAAATAGAAAGAAATTAATTGGCCAACTGATATATATATAAAAAAATTAGCCGGGCATGGTGGCGCATGCCTGTAGTCCCAGCTACCTGGGAGGCTGAGGCAGTAGGATCACTCGAGCCCAGGAGTTTGAGGTTGCTGTGAGCTAGGCTGACGCCACGGCACTCACTCTAGCCTGGACAACAAAGCGAGACTCTGTCTCAAAAAAAAAAAAAAAAAAAGAAACATAGAAATATAAAACAAAGTATAAAAGTTTTTACTACTTTTTGATTATCTGGAGGTTATTTGGTTTGGGGAAGAGGTGTTAAATTTATGAGGGGAAGATAAATTGTTTGCACTACAGCCTAGCTATTTACTCACAGTTTATTCTTTTATAGATACTGCAGGAGAAGAGGCTGGGTACGATCCACACTCATTATGTCAGTTCCGCAAACAAGTACTTCTAAAGGGAAAGTCATGCTTAAAGAATACAGTGGACGCAAGGTTGAAGTAGAGCACATTTTTAAATGGATAACTGCTCATGCAGCTTCTCGGATCAAAACCATTTATAATGCTGAGCATTTGAAAGAAGAATGGAATAAAAGTGATCAGTATTGGGTAAAAATATACCTATTTGCAAACCTTGACCAACCCCCAGCTTTCTTCTCTGCGCTAAGTATAAAGTTTACTGGAAGAGTTGAGTTTATTTTTGTAAATGTGGAAAATTGGGACAACAAGAGTTATATGACAGATATCGGTATATATAACATGCCATCATACATACTTAGAACTCCTGAAGGAATTTACAGATATGGAAACCACACAGGCGAATTTATATCCCTTCAGGCCATGGATTCATTTTTGCGCTCATTACAACCTGAAGTAAATGATCTCTTTGTTTTGAGCTTGGTTCTAGTAAATCTTATGGCTTGGATGGACTTATTTATTACACAAGGAGCTACCATAAAGCGATTTGTGGTTCTCATAAGCACTTTAGGGACATATAATTCTCTATTAATTATTTCTTGGCTCCCTGTGTTGGGCTTTTTACAGCTCCCTTACTTAGATAGCTTTTATGAATACAGCTTAAAGTTATTGAGATATTCCAATACAACCACACTGGCTTCGTGGGTAAGGGCAGACTGGATGTTTTATTCTTCACACCCAGCCCTGTTTCTCAGTACATACCTTGGACATGGTTTACTAATTGATTACTTTGAGAAAAAGAGACGGCGCAACAACAATGATGAAGTCAATGCCAATAACTTAGAGTGGTTATCAAGTCTGTGGGACTGGTACACCAGCTACCTCTTCCACCCGATTGCTTCTTTTCAGAACTTTCCTGTAGAATCTGATTGGGACGAAGACCCTGACTTATTCTTGGAGCGGTTAGCTTTCCCTGACCTTTGGCTTCACCCTCTGATACCAACTGATTATATAAAAAATTTACCAATGTGGCGATTTAAATGTCTTGGAGTCCAGTCTGAAGAGGAAATGTCGGAGGGTTCTCAAGATATTGAAAATGATTCAGACAGTGAGAACACGGACACTTCTAGCAGTGAGAAGGAAGCATTTGAAGATAAACAAAGCATACTTCACAGTTCTCCAGGAAAAGCAAGTCTCTGTGATGATGAGGCTTGTTCATGTGCCAATAAATATTGTCAGGCCAGCCCATATGAAAGGAAGGGGAGGTCATATGGATCATATAACACTAATGAAGACATGGAACCTGATTGGTTAACTTGGCCGGCTGACATGCTGCACTGTACTGAATGTGTTGTTTGCCTAGAGAATTTTGAAAATGGATGTTTGTTAATGGGATTGCCTTGTGGTCATGTGTTTCATCAGAATTGCATTGTGATGTGGTTGGCTGGGGGCCGACACTGTTGCCCTGTTTGCCGGTGGCCTTCTTATAAAAAAAAGCAGCCATATGCACAACACCAGCCCTTGTCAAATGATGTCCCATCTTAACCATGTGCAATTTGTCCTTTATAAGCTTTGAGTATCTTACAGCTTGCCTTTTTAATGTTAGTCACAATGTTTTTGTGGTTTGAAGTTTAGTTTAATGTTAGTGCAGTGACAGGAAATACACATTATGCTAATGTTGATGACAGAATTTATTTGGTTGCCTTGTGTGTCAATTGAATGCATACTTAATTGTAAAAATTTTAATTTACAACATTGGAAATTCAGAAGTTAATGTTTTTTGTAAGCACAAAAGGAGTATGATAGAAATTTATCCTAGCAAGACTTTACAAGGTAGGATCAAATTCTGATGGAATTGAGCCGGTTTCTTATCCTAAATGTTTCCTCCCTTTTTACAATCTCTGTCCAGCACCTATTGGTTAAATAATGTATGCTCTGAGACATGAAATTAAAACAGACCTATGAAATAAATTATTTTAAAACCAGAAGGTTACCAGTTTTCCAATGTTAAATTGTTTTTGAAAAAGTGGCTGAGTGCTATAGGTGTTTTTCTGGTTTGTTAATTTCACAGGTAAGTCAAACATGATTCTTGGCTCACGTAGAGGGAGAAAAAGATAGAAATTATGTTGCTGACACTGGCTAGAGGTGACATTAGTTCCTTTTATCTTGGTTAGCTTTGATGGGAAAGAATTTCATGGTGGGCTTTTTATAAAGTATTAAATAATTTATTAGTATTTAGTACATTCATCTAAATAAAATCAGCTATAGCCTATTAGCTACATATAGATTGTTTTTCCTGATTTTTATTTTGAAAATTTTCTAGACTACAGAAAGGTTGTAAGAATGGTATAATGGACATCCATTTCTCTGTTTTATCTCCTCTGTGTGTATATTTTATTTTTTCTTTCTCTTTTTTGCTGATCGTTTTGAAAATTAATTTCAGACATCATGGTGCTTCACTCCTAAATATATTACCACATATTTCCTAAGAACAGGACATTCTTTTACATAACCAATATATCATTATCACACCCAAGAAATTTAACATTGCTTTAGTAATATCTAATATGTAATCCGTATTCCCCAATTGCACTGAAAATATCCTTTATATCTTTATTTTTTTGTTTTGTTTTATTTTTATTATGAACTCAGACAAGGTTCATGCATTGGTTTTCATCTCTCTCCTTTCATTCTTCTAGAGAAATTCCCCTTTTATGATACTAAAATTTTTTTTTTTTTTTTTGAGATGGAGTCTCACTTTTGTTGCCCTGGCTAGAGTGAGTGCCGTGGCGTCAGCCTAGCTCACAGCAACCTCAAACTCCTGGGCTCAAGCGATCCTCTTGCCTCAGCCTCCCAAGTAGCTGGGACTACAGGCATGCACCACCATGCCCAGCTAATTTTTTGTATATATATTTTTAGTTGGTCAATTAATTTCTTTCTATTTTTAGTAGAGACGGGGTCTCGCTTAGGATGGTTTCGAACTCCCAACCTCGAGCAATCCGCCCGCCTTGGCCTCCCAGAGTGCTAGGATTACAGGCGTGAGCCACCGCGCCCGGCCTTGATACTAAAATTTTTAAAGAGTACAGGCCAGTTGAATTATAGAATTCTCAACATTCTTGATTTGTCTCAGTGTTTCTTTCATGATTAGATTTAAATTAAAGAATATTGCCTAGAATGATATGTACTTCCCATTCTTACAACATTGGAAAGCACATAACATTGGATATCAGTTCATCCCATTGTCAGTGATATCAAATTGGGTGAAAGTGATATATGCTTTATCTTTCTATTTTAAGGTACTTTTTCACTTTGAGAAGGAACCTGTGAGACCATGTGAATATCCTGTTCTGTAATCTTTAGCACAAAGGTTTTAACATCTGTTAATGATTCTTTGCTTCAATCAAATATTAAATAGGAATTACAACATAGGGATTTTCTAATTCCATCATTCATCTACATTTTTTAGCTGGCATTTTTGTGTGTGTGTGTGTGAACAAGAGCTTTCCATTTTTCTTTAACACTTTGAGTATTACTGTGGACTCAGATTTTTTAAATATATTCTATGTGTTAAAATTTATTATTCTTTTTGATGCTGAAATTATCCCAAAGTTGGCTAGGGGAAGCTCCTCTAAGCCAGCTCTTATATCCTATTAACATGTCCCTTTAATCTTGAAGCACTTCCTTTTTTACATAAGGTATTCAGGCTCACTTTGTGTTTTTCCTGACTTGGTCCTGTGATCAGCCATTTCTTCAAAGTGTCCAAGTTTCATGGTGTACTTTTAAAATCCTTAATTGAATACCACTCAAAATGGTAAGAAAATTATCTCTTTCTGAATTGCTACTAGAGTACTAACAGAAACATTTTTTCCCCTTCATGGTGCAGGTTTGGCAGTTAAGAAATAGTGCCAAACATTGCTCCTTGTGCTCTGATCTTCCTGTGGAAAAAAATAACCATTTTATTGTAAATGTTAGTGTTTTCTGGGGTTCTGCTGTTGGTCCACTGCTCTTTTCTTCTCAGATTTTTTTTTCTCTCAGATTTTTATTGGATGTCTACCAAATCTACACATCCAAGCAAAAGACACTCCCCAATCTTCAGTTTCATATACACCTACTGGACAGCTCCTCCTGGATACTTTTAGGTACTTAGTCTAAAACAGCTTTTCATTTTCTCTCCCCACCCCTAGTCTTCCTCTTAAGGTCCTGATTTCACTTAATGAGAAATATATATTTCTCATTATATATGATGAGAAATATATATATTCAATATATATTCATATATAATATATATTTTAGATATATATATGAGAACATATATGTTCCATTATGAAATGTACACAAAAGTATGAAAATTTAAAAAGACAAAATCCTTCCTCCAGTATTCCAGGGCACACCATTCCTTGGAGACAACTAGCTTAGAGGATAAATCAATCTCTAACACTGGCTTTCATGATTCTTCATAATCTGTTCCTAGCCTACCTCTTAAGACTCATCGTGATATTTCATGCTGGTTGTTGCTCCAGACCCATGCTCTAGTTTTTCTGAACTTGGTGCTTTACCATTCTCTCTACCTGCTGTTCTCACCCCTTCCTCTCTGCCTTGCCTAGCAAGATTCCACTTTCTCCAGAAATTTTATACCTTCCCACCCATCTTCTCCTTCCTCACCAGGCTTATAAAGGAACAAAGATATCTGTATAGTGAACGCTTAGGTGAATGTCACCTTACTCAAGTGATCAAACCTAACATCATCAACAATGGAGCAAATTGGTGTGTGCCCTTCCATATCCCAATAATACCTTGTACACGCCTGTCATACTTAGCTGCATTGAATTAAAACTCTATGCATGTGTCTTCTTTGGATGAGTTCCTTTATGGCAGGAACTGATTTATTCATCTACATGTCCATAGTGCATGGCATAAAATATCTTGAATGTTAGACATGCAATAAAAATATTATAATGAAGTCCAGGGGAAATAATTGCCAAAGGTTCATGTCTCCAGGTGAACTTGGCTCGTCCATTAATTGTTAAGCACAGCACATAATAATTTTGTCAGATTTTCTTGGAGGTGGAGAATTGAAGGAAATATGCAAGATTGACATATTCTAAACTTTTTATTTAAAAAGTAAGCATACTTAGGCTAGGAGTTCAAGACCAAGCTGGGCAACATAGCAAGACCCCGTCTCTAAAAAATGAAAAATTAGTTGGGTATGGCAGCATAGTCCTATAGTCCTAGCTACTGGGGAGGCTGAGGCAGGAGGATTGCTTGAGCTGCTGTTTATCAATTAAGTTTATGTGATATTCTAAATCCTTTGTTGTCATTTCAACAACGTTCACAGCATTCTTCACCAGGAGTAGATTCCATCTCAGAAAGCCCCTTCGTTTCCTCATCCATAGGAAGCAACTCCTCGTCAAGTTTTGTCATGAGATCGCAGCAATTCAGTCATATCTTCAGGCTCCATTTCTTGTTCTCTTGCTATGTCCATCACATCCACAATTACCTCCTCCACTGAAGTCTTAAACTACTCAAAGTCATTCATGTGGAATGGAATCAGCTTCTTCCAAACTCCCACTACTGTTGATATTTTGACCTCTTCCCATGAATCATGAATGTTCTTAATGGCATCTAGAATGGTGAATCCTTTCCAGGATTTTTTCAATTTACTTTGTCCAGGTCCATCAAGGGACAGTCAGCCTGTCCTTTGAAGCTTTGAAGCCAGGCATTAACTTTTCTCTAGCTCTGAAAGTCCTAGTTGTCATCTTCTTTTAATAGAAGGTTTTCATCTACACTGAAAATCTGTGTTTAGTGTAGCCACTTTCATCAAGGATCTTAGCTAGATCTTCTGGATAACTTGCTACAGCTTCTACATCAGCACTTGCTGCTTCACCATGCATTTTTATGTCATGAAGATGGCTTCTTAAACCTCATGAACCAACCTCTGTTAGCTTCAGACTTTTCTTCTGCAGCTTCCTTGCCTCTCTCAGCTTCATAGAATTGAAGAGAGTTAGGTTCTTGCTCTGGATTAGGTGTAGGCTTAAGAGAATGTTGTGAATGGTTTGACTTCTATTCAAACCACTAAAACTTTCTCCCAACCAGCAATAAAGCTGCTTTGCTTTCTTGTCATTAAGGGGTTCACTGGAATAGCACTTTTCATTTCCTTCAAGAACTTTGCATTCACTTGGCAGAAGAGCTAGCTTTCAGCCTATCTTGGTTTTCAACATGCCTTCCTCATTAAGCATAATCATTTCTGGGTTTTGATTTAAAGAGAACTATAACTTTCTTGAACACTTGGAAGCCATTGTAGGGTCATTAATTGACCTAATATCAATATTCTGTGTCTCAAGGAATAGAGAGGCCTGAGAAGAGGAAGAGAGAGAGGTTGGCGTGGGAGGGCTACCAGTTGGTGGAGCAGTCAGAACACCTAAAACATTTATTGATTAAATTTGCTGTCCTTATATGGTCATACATCCTGGCACCCCAAAACAATTGCAATAGTAATGTCAAAGATACCACTGATGACAGATCAACATAATGGATATAATGAAAAAGTTTGAAATATTATAAGAATTATCAAAATGTGACACAGAGACACAAAGTGGACACATACGCTTGGGGAAATGGCACTGATAGACTTGCTCCAGGCAAGATTGCCATAAGGCTTCAATTTGTAAAAAATGCATTATCTGTGAAGCTCAATAAAGTGAAGCACAATAAAATGAGGTATGCCTGTTGTTGTCAAGTTCTCTTAGTTTATGTGTGTAATGGGATAATAAGCTCTTTACATTAGATGTCAAACAAATAGTATTTGAGTGCTTTTATTTAGTCTGGTTAAAAATATACTCTTGGTCGGGCGCAGTGGCTCATGCCTGTAGTCCTAGCACTCTGAGAGGCCAAGGCGGGAGGATTGCTTGAGCTCAGGAGTTTGAGACCAGCCTAAGCAAGAGCGAGACCCCCGTCTCTACTAAAAATAGAAAGAATTAGCCAAACGACTAAAAATAGAAAAAAATTAGCCGGGCATGTTGGTACCTGCCTGTAATCCCAGCTACTCAGGAGGCTGAGGCAGGAGGATTGCTTGAGCCCAGGAGTTTGAGGTTGCTGTGAACTAGGCTGATGCCACGGCACTCTAGTCCAGGCAACAGAGCGAGACTCTGTCTCAAAAAAAATAAAAAAATAAAATAAAAATATACTCTTAGTATTGACATAGAGGACATTTTGTAGGTTGGTTGGGACAGAAATCTTGCACCTGGATGTCCTTATAAAGAGTTAATGCCCAACAGTCTCATCAGTCTTGCCATAAACCATGCCATCAGTTGTATAGTCTAAAAATGATATTTACATATAGTGGATACTTAGTGTCACTATTGTTCTAAAATTCTGTAAGCTCTTTTCATTTGGGAAGGTACTTTCAGAATGCCATCTATTTTTTGATAAAGCAGAGTCTGGTAACATAGGTAACTTATTTGTGAGGTCTTTTCACAAAAATGAAGTAGTAGGATTTCAGACACAGCAAAAGAGAAGTTAGAACTCTCTGATATCTTCAGGGTAGCTTTTGTTTTTATTGTTTAAGTGCTTTCCATTTATTTTTACTTAATTCCTGAGCCAAATGGCTAAAACAGTAGGTTGTTGGAAGAAAATTCCTCAAGCTGACTCCCAGCTTTGTTGCCAGAAGCTTGGGTAGGAGATACCTCTTAAAATGCCAAACACAGCAATATCTCAGGCTTTTAAAACAATATTGTTAAAATTATTTTTTAGTATTGAACATGGTGGACAGTGACCAATCTTGATGTATATTCCTTTGATTGATTTATTTATTTTTTGTTTGTTTTTGTTTTTTTGTTTGTTTTTTATTCTTTTTTTAAAAATTATTTTAGCATATTATGGGGGTACAAGTGTTAAGGTTATATATATTGCCCATGCCCCCCTATTCCTTTGATTTAAAAGCACCTAGTTTTGTTTGACGGGGTAAAAAGAATGTAATTCTTACAGTTTTTCTGGTTGAAATTGTAGAATCTAAGTATTAGAAGCAGATTTGAAGATCGTTTAATCCAATTTAGATTCTTGATGTCCCTGTTATGAATTGACACACTCATCGTCTAACAAAAGGGATGCTACATTTGCAAAAATCTATAAACATTCCACCTGCCAGGATCCACAAAAAAGCATGCAGTTAGCTGGCAGCACAGCAACAGCAAGTGCTGAAAGCCCAGATCTGGACACTTTGTTGGACACCTCCCATGTCATCATCTTTGGGAAGGAGGACGGGTCAGGATTTTATCTCTGAAAAAGCTAATTCTAATGTAACCTACTTGCTCTGAAATACGATATTTCTTTCTATTATTCATCAAAATGGCACATATTTAACAAGGCTTTTTATTTAGAGAGAAACCTGTAAACTGTAAGATATTAAACCATCCTCATGAGTTCGGCACCAAACTCATTCCATTACCCTCAACATATCCAAAAAAGGGAACAGGAGACATGAGAGCAGCTTTCTTCTGTTTCAGTCAAGCATATCCTCTGCTGTTATGGAATGAGGGCAGATTTACACAGACTCGGCTATGTTTTTGTGACTAAAGATGAGAGGTAACAGTGCCAAAGCAAAAGCCAGTTTCTTGCATAATATATGCACCAGATTGGATTACAAAGAAATTTTTTAAAATTCTTCACAATTTCAAAGTTTTCTAAATTTTTTTTTTTTTTTTTTTTTTTTTTTTGACAGAGTCTCACTCTGTTGCCCGGGCTAGAGTCCCATGGCATCAGCCTAGCTCACAGCAACCTCAAACTCCTGGGCTCAAGATCCTCCTGCCTCAGCCTCCCGAGTAGCTGGGACTATGGGCATGCGCCACCATGCCTGGCTAATTTTTTTTTCTATATATTTTTAGTTGGCCAATTAATTTCTTCCTAGTTTTAGTAGAGATGGGGTCTTGCTCTTGCTCAGTCTACTTTCGAACTCCTAACCTTCAGCAATCTTCCTGCCTCGGTCTCCCAGAGTGCCAGTATTACAGGTGTGAGCCACCACGCCCGGCCGATTTCAAAGTTTTGTAAGGTGTAGAAAAGCCTGCAATAACTCATTGAGTTGCATTTCTTTAACTCTAAGCAGGAATGTATACAGTTGACTCATTCTATAAAAATATGTGTTTTACATGAATCTGTTAATCAGAGACCTAGAGTTTGTTCAAACAGCTTGGAGTTGTTAGGCAAGGAATATGTTATGTTAACCATAAGCTACATGTTTATCTGAGGATTTATTCCATGGTCTGAATGCAGTACTAATGTTTTCTGAAATAATATTCCTATGGGGTAAACCATAGAAAGTAAGTGGAAAGGGCTTTTGATGCCTCATAAGATGCATTAATTAGCTAAAATTAATTAATGCTGGGACAGAAAAGGGATGGAACAAATGAGCAGTACCCTTACCATCTACTCCTTTTACCACTTCCAGCCATAGAGAGAGAATACACTCTTTTTTCCCTTTAAAGCTTCTACTGAAGGGCAATATATCTCCATCAAAGTATACAAATATTGAACATGCAGGTTATTAATTTGTCACAAAGTCAACACACTCATGTAACCCATCGCTCAGACCAAGAAACAGAACAATTGCCAGCCATATCCAGAAATCTTCCTCTGGTTCTTTCCTGGTAAAGGAGTCAATACCTCCACTGTCCTCCCCAGATGTAATCTCTAAGATAACTTCTAAAATCATAAATTAGTTTTGCCTCTTTTTAAAATTTTTTGTTTTTATTTTTGGAGTCAGGCTCTCACTCTGTTGCCTGGAATAAAATGCAGTGGCGTCATCATACCTCACTAGAGAACTTCGATCTCCTGAGTTAAAGTGATCCTCCTGCCACAGCCTCCCAACTAGCTGGGACTATAGGTGTGCACCACCATGCCTGGCTAATTTTTCTATTTTTCTGTAGAGACAGGGTCTTGCTTTTGCTCAGGCTTGTCTGGAACTGCTGGCCACAAGTGATCCTCCAGCCTCATCCACCCAAAGTGCAAGGATTACAATCATGAGCCCTCGCCCGGCCAGTTTTGCCTCTTTTTAAGTATTATGGAAATGGAATCATATAGGATGTAGTCTTTTGTGTATAGTTTCTTTTATTTACAATTAAGACTGTGAAGTTCATCTCTATGTGTATAGCAGTAGTTTGTTCACTTTTATTGCTGCGTAGATTTATATTACACGAGCATACCACAATTGACCACAATTATATTGTATGAGCATATCAACATTCTGTTGTGATGAACATTTAGCTTATTTTCAGTTTTTGGCAGTTACAAATAGTACTTCTATGTAAAAGGTGAAAGATTTATATGATCTGAAGAGAAGCCAGAGTATACAAATAGTACTACTATGAATATTCTTTTTTTTTTTTTTCTTTTTGAGACAAAGTCTGCCTCCGTCACCTAGGCTGGAGTGCAGTGGCATCATCATAGCTCAGTGCAACCTTGAACTCCTTGGCTCAAGCAATCCTGCCTCAGCCTTCCAAGTAGCTGGGACTACAGGCACAAACTACCATGCCTGGTTAATTTTTCTATTTTTTAAATAGAGACAGTGTCTTGCTATGTTTCTTAGACTGGTCTTGAACTTCTAGCCATAGGAGATCCTCCCACCTTGGCCTCCCAAAGTGCTAGGATTAGAGGCATGAGGCACCACGCCTGGCCTTGAATATTTTTGTATACGTCTTTGGTTCATATATGTTCACATTTCCGTTGTGGGTGAAATTTCTGGGTTATTGAGTATGCCTATGTTTAGATTTGGTAGACACTGATGGTTTTCTAAAGTGGTTGTACTAATTTACATTTTCTTTAACAGTGTATGGGAGTTCTAGTGTCCTACATTCTTGCCAACATTTGATGTTACTTTTTTTTTCATGTTAGCATTTCTGGAGACTGTATAGAGATATATCTCTTTGTGGTTCTCATATGCATTTTTCTGAGAACTAATGAGGCTAAGACCATTGTCATGTTTACTGGCCATTTGAAAGACTTCTTTGTGAAATGCTTGTTAAAATCTTTTGTGCATTTTTCTATTGAGTAGCTGTCTGTCTTTTTCTTATTGAATTATAGGAGTCCTTTATATATTCTGGATTTGAGTCCTTGTCAATTATATTTATTGCATAAATTTTCTCCCAGTCTATGGCTTTCCTTTTAGGAGGGAAGAGGGATTTTTTTTTAAAATCTTTTTTTTTCCTTGGAAAAATTCAATCATATACAAAAGTAGAGAGATTAATATAATTAATCCCTATGTATCCAACTTCAACAATCATCAACTCATGGCCAATCTTGTTTCAGCTATATCCCTACTAAAAATCACCCTCTTGAATATGACACTGGTATGAAGCCATGGGAAGAAAAAAAAATAAGAAATAGAAAATAAATTTAATAAAATAATAAAAATAAAAATCACCCTCTTTCATTGCTTTAATATGCCCTTTTGTTTTTATTATTTATCCTTTAACCTTTTTTACTTCATTCAACAGTCGTTTATTTATTCTTCTATGTTTATTGGATGAAATCTGATTGGATTAGTAGTTAAATCCAATGAATACATTTTTGTACTTACATTACCTGAGCTTTCTGCATATGGTGACTCTGTTGACCACTTCCTCCTTGAAAGTCCTTTCCCTCAAGCCTCTGTGGTAATACTCCACCTGGTTTCACCTACTTCTATGATCCTTTCTTCATAATTTCCTTCCTTAAATTTTCTTCCTCCCCTGCTTCTTCAGAGTTATTATTTCCCTAGAGTTCTGGTCTAGTTTTCAACTCATTTGGGTAATTTTGTCATAGTCATGTCTTTAACTCCCATTTATATTCTGATGCCTTCTAAATCTGTATGTCCAGTCCAGAACACTCTGTTCAACACTAGATGTGCATATGGACTATTTGCTGGGCATCTCATTTGGATGACCCACAAGTATCCAAGGCAGCCTTCTGATTTTCTCACCCTATTCCAATCTATTCTCCTATTATTCCATTATACTATATTTAAAATACTTTTATTATGCAGCAAAATAAAGCAGAAGGTACAGAGATTTCCAATATACCTCCTGTCCCCACACATGCACAGCCTCCCCTGATATCAACATCCTTCACAGAGTGGTACATTTGTTACAATCAATGACATTGATTGTACATTGACATTATTTCTCAAAGTCCATAGTTTACATTAAGGTTCATTCTTCATGTTTTACATTCTATGGGTTTGGACAAATGATAATGGCATGTAGCATCATTTACTGCCCTAAAATCTTTTGTGCTCTGCCTATTCATACTTTCCTTCCTCCAACCCCTGGCAACCACTGATCTTTTTATTATCTCCATATTTCTGCCTTTTTCCAGAATGTCCTATGAGTTGGAAATATATAGTACATAGCTTTTTCAGATTGGCAATATACATTTAAATTTCCTCTATGTCTTTTCATGGCTTGATAGTTGATTCTTTTTAGCACTGAATCATATTCCATTGTTTGGATGTACCACAGTTTATCTATTCCCCTACTGAAAGACATCTTGGTGGCTTCCAAGCTTTGACAATTATGAATAAAGCAGCTGGAAACATCCATGCTCAGGTTTTTGTTTTCAACTTATTTAAATAAATACTATTGCTGGATCATATGGTAAGACTATGTTTAGTTTTATAAGAAACTGACAAACTATCTTCCAACATGGCTTCTATGCTAGGTTCCCATGGGAGTTCTTGGTGTTCCATGTCCTCACCAGTGTTTGGAGTTGTCAGTGCTATGCATCTTAACCATTCCAGTAAGCATGTAGTGGTATCTCATTATATTAATTTTTTTTTTCTTGAGACAGAATCTCACTTTGTTGCCCAGGAAAAGTGAGTTCCATAGCAGCAGCCTCGCTCACAGCAACCTCAAACTCCTGGGCTCAAACAATCCTCCTGCCTCAGCCTCCCAAGTAGCTGTGACTACAGGCATGCGCCACCATGCCCGGCTAATTTTTTTCTCTCTCTATATATATATTAGTTGGCCAATTAATTTCTTTCTATTTATAGTAGAGACGGGGTCTTGCTCTTGCTCAGGCTGGTTTCAAACTCCTGACCTTGAGCAATCCGCCCGCCTTGGCCTCCCAAAGTGCTAGGATTACAGGCATGAGCCACCGTGCCCGGCCTATATTAAATATTTTAACTTGCATTTCCTTGAGGACATAATATGTGGAGCATCTTTTCATATGTTCACTTGCCATCAGTATATCTTCTCTGAGATGTCCGTTAAGGTCTTTGGACTATTTTTTAATTGGGTTGGTTGTTTTCTTATTGTTTAATTTAAAGAGTTTTTTTGGGGGGAGGGGTCTCACTGTATTGTCCAGGTTAGTCTTGAACTCCAGGGCTCAAGCAATTCTCCCACTCAGACTTCAGAGCAGCTGAGGCTACAGGCACACACCACTACACCTTGCCGAGTTTAAAGAGTTCTTTGTTTATTTTGGATAACAGTATTTTATCAGAAGAATCTATTGCAAATGTTTTCTTCCATTTTCTGTGGCTTGTCTCTTGATAGTGATTTTTACAAAGCTGTTTTTGCTTTTAATGAAATGCAGTTTATCAATTCTTTCTTTCATGAATCATGTCTTTGGTGTTGTATTATCTCCAAACCCAACATCCAGATTCATTTTTTTTTTTTTTTTTGCATGTGGATATCCAGTTGTCCCAGCACTTGTTGAAAACACTTGTTGAACTTGTTCACACTTGTTGAAAACACTATCTTTTCCATTCTCTTACTTTCAATCTTCCTACATCATTATATGTGAAGTGAGTTTATTGCAGACAACATATAATAGGGTCATGTTTTTAAACCTCTGACAATCTCTTTTAATTATTATATTTAGATCATATACATTTAATATAATTATTAATATATTATGGCTAAATCTGCCTTTTTATATTTTGTTTTCTGTTTTTCCTCTCTGTTTTCCTGTCTTCCTGTGGGCTACTTGAACATTTTTTGGAATTCCATTTTGATATATCTGTAGGGTTTTATAATAGCTTTATTGAGAGAGAATTCACTATACTATACAATTCATCCATTTAAAGCACATGATTCAATGACTTTTAGTATATCTACAATGTTGTGCAACCAGTTACATTAATTCCAGAACATTTTCACCACTCCAAAAAGAAACCTCTTATCTATGGCAGCTACAACTCATTCTGCTTTCCTGCCAACTCCTGGAGACCATTAATCTACTTTCTCTCTATATAGATTTGTCTATTCTGGACATTTCATATAAATGCAATCATAAAATATATATCCTTTGGGTCTGGTTTCTTTCACTTAGTGTAATGTTTTCAGTTTTTCATCCATGTTGTAGCTTGAATCCGTACTTCATTTATTGTTATGATTGAGTAGTATTCCATTATATGGAGATATACCACATTTTATTTATCCATTCATCAGTTGATGGATATTTGTGTTGTTTATACTTTTTGGCTATTATTAATATAATAATGCTGCTATGAATACCTGTGTACAAGTTTTTGTGTGGACATATATTTTCATTCCTTGGCTATATATACCCAGAGTGGAATTACTGGATCATATGGTATCTATATATTTAACTTTTTGAGGAACTTTGGAACTGTTTTCCAAAGTTACTGTACCATTTCATATTCTTGCCAGCAGTATGTGATGGTTCCAATTTCTCCAGGTCCTCACAACACTTGTTATTATCTGGCTATTACTATTATTATTATAGCCATTCTTGCATGTGTGAAGTCGATCTCCCTGTGGTTTTGATTTGTATTTTCCTGATGGCTAATGTCTATGGTATTTTTGAATATATGTCTTTGTAGAGAATTTGAGTAGTTGCTGTAGGCATTACATTACATAGAAAAAGC